>NC_092861.1:23553279-23646634 GCF_032062135.1 Pyxicephalus adspersus
ATTTTTGTAACTTATTGGGTGTAGCATACCAATAGGTCAATACCTTGTAAGAAGCTTCTTTGTGCTGACTGGGCATTTAAAGGCCAAAATGCATGCATTATCTCACTGATGAGTAAAAGTTTCAGAGTAAAAGTTCCAGTGAAAACCCACAATCTCTCCTAAACCTTACATTCTTCTGATGTAATCAGATAAGACTTTAAAAAGGAGATAGTAGGATATGTGGGAATTACCATCCACACACATATTCTCAAAAAGGGAGAAATCACATTTTCTTCTTCTTACACAGAATTTATTTAGCTCCATCATATTACACAGTACAAAATCTATAGTTATGTCACTAACTGTCTCTCAAGTGAGCTCACAATCTAATGTCCCTATCATAGTCATATATGTAGTCTAAGGTAATTTTTTTTTAAGGGGTAGCCAAATAACCTTACTGCATGTTTTTGAAATGTGGGAGGAAACCCATGCAGACACAGGGAGAACCTGCAAACTCCATGCAGATAGTGTCCTAGCTGAGATTTGAACCTGGGACCCAGCACTGCAAAGACCTTGGAGAACTTGTGGCTTGGAGAACTTACCTCCAAGCCTGTGCTGCCTGTGTAGGCAGTTTTCTTACCTAATAATATGACACAATGCATAATTTGTAACTATTTCTCACAAAATCAAAAACAAATTTTATTTTTTTATCTTATTAGGCATTTTCTGTTTTTTTCTCAAACAAACTCTCAGTAATAAATATGCTTCCTGGCCCAGTGTGATAACAATTTTTCATCCTATATATAGAGGGTTAAGGCTGTCATCATAGTGCAGGTCTACAGAAGTTGAAACTCTTGGATTTAGTTTTGCTTTAAAGAAAACCTGTGCTGAGTAAAGCTGCCATTGGTGCCCTTTCCTTCACAAAATCTAGGTGCCTGGCTGCCCTGCTTACTGAAAAGCAATAATAATTTCCTAGGCACAAATGTATTGGTTAGCAGTTCAGATTGTCTAATCTGTATTGTTGTTTGAGAACAGTATTAAATCCAAAGATGGCAGCATGGAAACTAATGCATCCAACTCCAGTAGGTTCCACGCTGTGACAAATTCCTTCTTCTTTACAGCACGGATGGGACAGGGGACATCACTATCTTCTTCTGGATTCTTCTGCACATGCAGGTGTGACATTGGAATTGATCTCACTGCTCGAGTGTCAGATCTGCATTTTTTTTAAAGCCCCTTCTGCATTTGGCCAAGATTGGGCATCTCGGAAAGAGCAGCCTGAAGCCTCCTGGAATAAGTGACATATATATCCCAAGAGGCTGGGGGTATCCCCTTCATTCTTACTGCCACGGAAGTAAAGATAGAAAAGGAGGGGGTCTCCCCCAAAATATAAACTAATGGAATTGAGTTCACAAGTTCTCCCCGTGTTTGTGCTGGTTTCCCCTGTGTTCTGCTTGGTTTTCTCCCACACTCTGAAAACATGCAGTTAGGTTTATTAGCTTCACCCCCAAAATTGAACTTAGACCAGCAGTCACCAACCGGTGGTCTGCAAGAACGTTTTGGTGGTCTGGCCCCCAGCAGGCCTTCTCCTGACATCTGATTGGACACCTTAGAACTATCAATGAACACCTCCAAATATTCTTACTACTATATTTCTACAAACCGCAGCCAACATACAAAATCTACATTACTAATCGTATATTACTCTAAAATTTGATTATCTAGTATTATCAGTCACTCACCACCTCTGTGTTTACCAGTCATCACCTACAATTCCAATCTTTGTCTCTTAAGTCCCTGAAGAAGCCTCCTGGGTGAAACGTGTTGGGAACTGAGACATTTTTGTTCAAAAACCAACATTTTGTTTGTGATATGAAAAGCACAGAGTAATGTATCACCAACTAGCGTAAGAAGTAATATGTTAGCTGAGGAATTAGTTTTGTTGAACTTTGCTAATCAAGGCTAATATGTTCTTCAAAATATAAATAAAATTTTATCTATAACACTGCTTACAAAAGCCTGTTCTGTCTCCTTTCTTCCTCTCTTAAATATACTGTATGTTCAACTGTGCACTCAACTACTCCCATTAAACTGTGTGGGGATGGCTCTGAACTATTTTGAGTACATGGTTGCTTTCAGGTTCCAATAGTTTGCAACCCAATTCCTGGAAGAGGCTCATAGTTTCTGGCAGCCCTTAAACAGCAAGCCACTTCTATTGATTTTAATAGAATCTCATTCCAAATGAAGTGAGCTGTGGTTGTGGCTGTTTTTGGAGAACTGAAGATAATCCCCTGGGGTGCTGTGATAGGCACCCCAGCCACACTCAGTCATACGAAAAAGCATTTGCCAAATGCTGTGGATGAGTCTAAAAACTGAACCTTGGAACATATAAGGACACCAAGGAGCGACTAACCACACAGTTGTAGATTGCATGTCTGAAAGTTACCTTTTTCATGCAAAGATTTGATATTAATGTGATAGTAAAGTGTTTCAATGATAACTCATGAGATAAAATAATTACACAATCCTAATTATTTCAGTTTTGCATAGTGATTCAATTATTGCTTGCAACCTTTACTCACATAATTGTGTACTGTGCAACCTCCTCCTCCAGTTAGTGAGACCACAGTGGTCAGAACAAGTGAACATATTCAACAGCCATAGATATTTGGATACCAGGGTAGGTTGGTGCAGAGGATGAATGCCAGGATGTAAAGAAGGCCACTCATCCTAAATATAAGATGTTCATGTTTATCTGGAACATGCCGTTATGTGTTTTTGGTTGTTGTGTGAAAATGGTAAAAATAGCCCCAAGCCCTCTCTGCCTTCGTATTCATTTTATGGATGTCAAGGTTGTGGATTCCCTAAGGTTATATATTTCTTGGGTCTATTTGTACCAAACTGTCTTTATTTACCAGAAGCTTAAAATGGTTAATACATTAACTTTCAGGGCTATCTCACCTGCAGGCCCCACACACTAAGCCCCGTAATGTAAGTTTAATCCCTTGTTTGCAAAGCCACCTCTGCTAAAAGGGAATCCTCTGCAATGAAGATAAACACCAACCCATTGTGAAAAAAAACATAATGGTGTTTGAAATCTGATCCCAAAATCACAAAACAAATTGGAGCAAATTCTGTTGTGGGTTTACATAGTCATATTTATCATCTTTATTCTTCATGGTCCAATTATCTGTGGGTATTGCAGGGGCGAGGCCCTTGTCTCCCTTCTCAGGAAGTTTAGAAGTATGATTATTTGCAAAAACAATTGTGTAACAAAAAAGTGTGTCAATTTCCTATGATGTCTAAATAAAATCATGTGCCCTTTTAATGACAATATAAGCATAAACAGGCATTTATAGAAAAGAAAAATGGGTAGCATATGCAATAGGCTAGCTTAGATAATGGAGTTGTCCATATGTTTTAACTTAAAAAGATATATACAACTTTTAAAACTCTCCTTCCTATTCATACAGAGGTGAAGTACCAGCATATAGTCTACAAAACGTCGTAATTAGCAAAACAGCTTCTAGACCCGTGACAGCTTTCATGCACACACATGTCCTGTCCATTTATTTTTGGAGTGTGTACTGTCTGTGGAATGCAAACCTGTGATAGCTTGGTATGGCCATTTATTTAAACTGGTCTCCTTTGAAAGTCCTAATACCTTTTCTAAAATATAATACAGGAAAATACATTAAAGTGTTTTCACCTGGTACAAACAAAACTAAGAGCAGACGGTTTCCATCATGTATGACTGTGAGAGCGTGTAACTTCGACTAATGGTCGTGATTCAGAGTTTATTCATCTGGTTTTCAGTCATCTGCTGCTTAATTGTATGTGAAGGCTTTTCAAACAAACAGGTATTTTTTATTGACTGGGTTCCTGCCAAATTTCCCTTCAAGAACATAATTGAAAATAAGCTAATAAATATTGTTTGTTTTTCTGTGTTGTAATGCTTAAGAAGGCCAATACACTGCTAGAAAAAAGGTATTTGAAAGGAGACCCTGTGCTCGGGAACTGCAGACCCCCTTCTGCGAGTGCTAGACGCCTGGCTGCCTCTGGTTTTAATACTTTTTGAGTCATTGACCCAAAACAATTATGTGGCAGCTTGGTATATATTCTCGGCACTCCTACATGCTGGAAGAAATGAACTCCTGTGCGCAAGTGTGTAGGTGACGATTTTGGCCTGGTGAGGAGCATGTCCATCCTCCTAGAAGATCCAAAAATGGCTTTATTACTGCAAGCAATAAATGTTCCAAGCCTGAAACATCATGTTATTATCAGGTCATTATGTCTATCCATACTCTGTTATCTTTGCAGAACAACTCAAATGAATCACTACCGACAAATAAATTAAAATGTGAAGTTCAAAAAAGGTTTTTTCCTTTTCTTTATTCTTTGGATATTGTTTAAAAACAAGGCGCTGTGAAAATCACCAACTAAACCGAATGCATGTCTGTTCCTCATTTCCCTATAATTAGAGAACAAATAAAATGTCAATCAGCTTTTACTCAGCAGCTTTATAAAGTACATGATTGTGTTCATTTCATCGTTAACACAAGGAACAAATACTCAGCTCCTGTACTTTTCTGTACCCGGCACATAAAATCATCTTGGTTTAGGCAATATGCTTTTTTGAAGTTCTTAATGTAAAGCTGCACTCCAATCTTTATTTGTGAAGTGGCATTAGTGTCATAGTGCATGCATCCAGTTGAATCTGTGCCTCCTTCCAGATTTAGCCATTCTCGGGAAACCCTTGGAATAGTTTTTAGGATTTAAGGAACCCCTTCTATAATGACTATATCCACAGCTCACAGTAGTCTAATATGGTGGTGAGTAGGAAGAATGCCTCTTACATTGATGGCTATTGGGAAGAATATCACCCTTACAGTGGAAAAGATCAATGGTGTCAGAGGTAACTGACCTGAGAGGTCCAAACTGCTCATTGTTCAAGGAACCCCTGGCAACATCTGGAGGAACCCTGATAAGGAAACATTGCTCTATAGTGTTTTGGAGGTCCTCTTGTATGCAAATAATGACCTCCTACCAGATCCTGATGCTTGGTCCCATGCGCTTTCTGATTGTCCTAGCTATGTTATTGCTATCCTCACAGTTCAGTCCAGAAACATGGTGGGAAAGAGACATAGTAGGACCAAGTACTGACTTTTCTGTAAAAGTCTGTTTTTGCAGAATAAAGTTCTGTTTGGTTTATGAGTCTTGGAGGGTTTTGGATTGTATCCCCCGACACCATTGGGTGCCTGTACTAAGACATTGATCCTACTTTGCAAAGTCACTTTAAATTAGGTTTAAATTAAACTACCAGGGAAAATGATGTAGAAAGTTTGTTGCAGGCACTGAAATGTGTCATAGGAATAATGTATGAGGTTGCCAGTTCCTAGCACGTCTCTAGAGCCCTCTCCCTCCAGCATTGTATCCGTATCTGAAAATCAATATAAACATTTAGCTTTGCTTGTCTATGACCAATGCAAAGCAGTGCCGAGGGTTGGTGGTATGCCTACTGACATGGATTATCATTACTTTTCATAGTTGTTAGTAAATCTTTCTGTCTCTCAGAGTTTTAAATTGCTTGGTCTAATGTAACCGTACAATGTGAATCTCTCATAGGAAGCTGCAGCAAGTCCTATTATAACCTGCCTCATTTCCTGGTTGGAGAATGTCCACCATCATTTAACACTTTCCTCCCCAGCCTTACTGACTATGGCCTTCCCCTGTCATTCACTGGGTTTCAGTTATTTAAATCATAATAGCTCAGCATTACAGGTGGTTGATAAGGTAGTTTACATAAAAATGCAGTCAGTCTAGGTATCCCCACTCATCCAGAATGATATAAACCTGCAAAGATATTTGATTATTTGCATAACTCATAAACCAGCACAAGGTGTGCATTAAAGATGAGAGTTTTCGAGAAAGCAGGGTGCTATGAGGTTTTCAACATCACCCTGATGTTCCCTCCTGCTAGCCATGATCTTCTTTCATTGCAAAAGAAGCACATTGACCAGGTAATGACATTGCTGAGTCTAAAATACAGTGTATAATAACAACATGAAGGATTTATTTAAACATTTATTTTGCACAATAATGGAGAATCATGTAAGGTAATATAAAAGCAGATTAAACATCAACTTTAAGCGTGACTAAACATGGAATTAATTTGTACATGGATATCCTCTATTCCATTTATTGGGAGCTGGTATGCATTACCTAAAATCTAAGGTGATTTCAATGAAAAGGTTTGAGAGAAATGTAGAAAATGTGTGAGTAATTGTGGAGGGTTTGCACTTCTTCCTCTACACCCTGCTGATTGACAGCATGGCATATGCAGGATCAAAGCAAGAAAGTTCTTAGTGTATATTGACCGCTGAGTTTTTTCTACTAATCCATGATATGCTGAAGAAGGTGAAAGGCCACAAACAAGAACAGAAATTCTAATTTCTACACGTCCTATAGAGGCACCAGGATTCTTGAAATTTTCAGTTGTTTTTTGCATTTAGGATTATACGATGTGGTCATTTTATATACATACAATTCCTACCAGAGGTTCCTCTTTGAGGTTGATTATTTGGCTTATATTGATCCCATTCATGCTGCTTGTGCAAAGAGCATCAGAGGATCAGGCAGACATAATGTTGACTCCTTTATGCATGGTTATATTCTTTGTTTATACCGTGAATATGAACTGTTAGGGAAATATATACACACTAAGCTAAATGTGAATAAAAATGAGTTCAGTTGCTATGCTCTACCTGCTGATAGTAAATATAGGTCAGAGAGTCCAACTGAACATCTTTTCAGAAACGAGTCTATTTGCATGCTATGCTGATCTGTAGGGTTTGCTAAAGCCAAGGAAAAATGCAAATTGCACAGCATGTAGGATTTTCAGAGACCATGCAGAGTCCACAGGATTTGCAAAAGCCGAGCTGGACAGCTGCAAGCTATACAGTTCATAAGGGACAGCTTAATACTAGTCATAGGATATAGCCTAGCTGAGAGAAAAATAAGAAATTATAGAACAGGCCAAAGCGAGGTGGAAAAACATGTTTAATAAAAGTTTTCATCCTTACAGAGTTGCATTTCTTGGTATATTAAAATCCACTATTTTATTAAAAAGCGTTTCCCCTGTTTAAACAATTTAATTTTTTATTTTATAGCAATTGTTAGGGCTTAAATCCTTATAGATGACCAAAGATAGACCTGTTTGTGGGTGTAATGAAAGTCATTATACTATAATGTTCTTCCACTTTAAAGTTGAACTCCAGCCAAATATTTTTACCTTAGTTTTGCATAGGTGGGAAAGACTTCATTTGTATTGTCATTTTGAGATTTATTCTCATCTTTTGGAACTGGTGTCATGAGAAGCAAAACTTTTGGTTAAAGAGACCTGATGACTGCAACAGTGTAAATCTAGACAGAGGTAGAACTGAAATCTGAGCACAATGCCAAAACATAGGAGATCAGGCAATGGATCATGGTTGACAAACATAGGTATATCATATTGCCTTAATGGCTCTCTCTGGGGTGCAAGGACTGGAAGTTTTTGTTCATTACCAGAGCTGATGAAACAATACAAACTCTATAATACTTCTGTTGGTAAGAATGGGCTTGTGGCCAGTTTGGATCCCAGGAAAATGCTTAGCTGGATATTGGTAGACTGGCAGGAACCGGATGCCAAGACATGTTAAACTAGCAGTACACATACATAAAACAAAACAAAAAGAACAGACAGACTGAATTAAAAGCAGAAGCCAATAAAGATAGACAAAAAAGACATCAGAGGCTGAAATACACATCAGGAAAAATCCTGGGAATTCCTAATACTTCAACTTGTGACAACACTTGGGATAAACTGGGAGTCAGGCACAGAGCGTTGTCACCAAATAAGAGCTTTATAGGTGAATAGTCAACAACCGCTAGTCAATAGAAAATGCTGCCAGCCATGTACCTAGTAACTGGTTAGGAGCCAGGTTTTTTATTTAAAAATGTATTGTATTGCCCCTAACAATAACCAGCCAATTAGGAAACATATGCCAACCCATTACCTTTGCAATGGGCTCTCTTTAAAGACGTTTTCAAAGTCTGTAGTAAACTGTACTGCTCGTCCATTACCCTCTGAACCACCCCACTATGGGCTTTCATCCACTTCCTCAACGAGGCCCCATAAATACCGTATCTATTGGACTCAAGACCTCCTAGCATCACAATTCTTCTCACTCTTCTTCCTCATCCTCTTTATGTAGCTCACCTACATCCTGGTGCAGTGGATGCTCCCCTTTAAAATCCCATTATCCACTAACACCTCTACAGTTACAGGGCAAAGGATGAGAATCTTCTACCTGTACCCTATGCTACTTCAAATCCATTCTGGGTTCTAGCATTAAACTAACGGCATTTTATCAATAAAACTCTGTATCTGTGTATAACTGAAAATATTTGCTGTGATTTGACTGGAAAGCACAGTAGCACGGAATGGCAATCACTAATTATCCTCTCTTTTCCTAACAATCCTATCTCTCTTTTTTACCTGCCCCAAGCAGTCCAAGATGTTATGGCTTAGGCTGTGTACACACGTGCAATAATTATCGTTGGAAACGAACGACTAACAACCGTTCGTCCGATATTCGTTGACAAAAAAGTGCACAACAGTGCCGATGAACAAGGATTGTCGCTGGAAACAAATGACTGTCCTGGCAGATCTGATTGGGCGATGATTGTTGGAAAGTTTTGCAGTACACTTTCTCCTTTATATGTCACTTCCTGCATCGTTCAAAGGATCGTATCAAGCGTGTGTACATTATTGGTGTATTATATTTGAACAATGGTATCGTTCCAGCATGTACAGAATTGTGCACAATACGATTGTTCAAAATAATTGTGCATAATCGTTGATCTGTCGTTAGTCGTTTGTTTTCCAACGACAATTATTAAACGTGTGTACCTAGCTTAATTGTGTTTTATAGAAGGTACTGATGCTAATGCATCCACTTGTCATTCAATGATTTTCCCATGTCAGGGGTACCCAAGCTAAGAATTTGCCTGTATTGCTTAAATCTCAAATTTTAATCCGAGGTCAGAATAGCCGAATTCCAAGACAGAATCCACTCTGATTGGAACAAGTTATGCCTAAAATGGACAAAACTGTGGCTGTCCCTGCATGGCTATGGAGATTGTGTGTGCGATTGGGGAAGAGAGAGGTGCACCTGATGGGATACATTTTTATTTTTAAACAACCATAAAATTGTTATTTTGTGGCTGCAAGTTGCCCTTTAAAGATTGACAGAATCACATTTATTTTGCCTTCTGTACAGTTTACATGGGGATATATTTAAATAAACATCTCATAATAATACTCAAACCTTTTCATACTGTTTTTTTGTGTTAGGAAATAAAGGATGTTGGAAATGCTGCAGGCATCAGAATAACCTATGGGTTTTCGTTTCTCTTATTTTTTTTTTAAGAAAATCAAGATTAACGTATCAATTGCATCTACTAAAAATTCATGTATTCCATACTGCTGTAGTAATCAGAAATATGTTACCTACGGGTTTTCTGCCATCTGGGCAAAAAAAGACTTGTCACAAGGATCAGCTAGAAAAAAAATTACCAAACAAGTTACAAATAGGTGAGCAGATGTTGCAGGCAAAATATACTATCATGGCGACAATTGTATGCAGCATGTTTAATTGGACAATCCTGGCACTCATGCACACGTGTAGAGTTTTTATGTTATGAAATATTAAGGAAAGAGAAGTGAAAACAGACAGTGACATAAGAAAATTGTAACCTTCTATGTATCCTTATCATACTATTTCACTTGGCTCTTGATATATCTTCTACATGTAGGCTGAAGGACGAGCCCTTGCTCATTTGGGAATATGGGATTATTTTCTCTGTAACTCCATGCCATTGCCCACATTCGGTTGGGCCTTGGGATTTCACATGAGATCTCCAACTGACACAGACTCACCATATTAGTGGGAAATTTAACCAGGGGCTTCTGCTGATGGGCACATGCAGCTTAGTTTCGGGTTCATTTGCTTACGTTTACAATGAGTTTAGAATGCCTTTGAGATCACCCATAGTTCATTCACAGGTGAGGTTGGCCTCCTCTGGATCTATATTTGACCTCCTTTTAAAATGCATTTATCTAATCAAGATGCTTTTGCATCCCAGTTGACTTACATGTGAATAGAAATACATTAGCTCTCATTCAAAAAGGTCCTAACTTTTTTAAAATCCTAAGTTATGTCACTGTTTTGATATATTTGCACATATACTGTAAAAGTCAAGCAGCTTTTGGTTGTTTACTATATCCTGTAGGTTTGAGATTCACTGTTCTAAGTGCAGATTCTCTTTTTTGTAATTATAAATGGGCTTCACATGGGGTTCTGACTAAGGCCAGCAGGCTTAGAAGAGCTAGGAAAGGGGCCTTTGGTTAAGTCAGCTGCACCTCAGTAAAAAAGAGGGGAAAATGCAGTGTCAAGACATAAGGTCAAGCCCATGTCCCCCATGGCATTGCTATGGTCATGGCCACCCCAATTAACAGAGTCACAGAAAGTAAATTGGTATTTTGATTTGGACTGTCAGTTGGCTGTTACTTTAGAGCCCCAGTGATAATCACGCTGTTTCTGAGGGACACATAAGTTATTATTAGCTTCCACTGGTCTATCAGAGGTTGTGTAATACTGCACTCTTTTTTCCTTATTTTTCTATCTAAGGATTTTGAAGTGCTCTCTATGCTTTCTATAGCTGCAAGATTTTTTCATCTCCTGAATTATTAATCTTTTAGACCAGTGTTTCTTAACCAGGGTTCCTCCAGAGGTTACTAACGGTTCTTTGAGCCATGAGCAATGTGTGTCTCTCTGATCAGTTTAATTGACACCAATGATCTTTTTGGCTATCTTTAAGGGTGGAATTTTTCTCCCTGGCCAGCAGTGTAAGAGGCATTATTTCCACTGACCATCATGCTAATTTATTGATAGCTGTGGATATATTGATTATAGCAAGGGTTCCTTAAAACCTGGAGTTATTTCATGGGTTCCTTCATGTTCCTTCATCCAGTAAAGGCTGTATTAGAGTACAGGTAGTCCCCGGATTACATACGGGAAAGGGACTGTAGGTTTGTTCCTAAGTTGAAGTTGTATGTAAGTCAGAACAGGTACAGTATTTTAATAAATGCAATTAGGACAGATGTTTGTCTCAACATATTATTAGGCAGCATGGTGTCAGTTACTGTATAAAATCCTCACTGTGATATAAACACAAACAAAGCAAAAAAAATCTTTATGGATCCTAGACATTCATTAACTTATAGGGCAAGCTGTCCTTTGATATGCAAAAAGAATCAGCTGCAGAGTTTGTCTTGGTCATTAAAGAGTTCCAAGAGGCTGCAGAAAGAGCTCAGCTCTTAAGATCACTCACAACCTCGGCTGTGTTTAGCAAAATATTTCTTCTGCAAGTCATGCAAACCGCCCCCGAGCAGGGAAGCTCTGTTTATATCTAGGAGGCGTCCAAATGTCACATGTCCTTAACCCGGGGACTACCTGTATATGAATATTTTGATTGCTGCTCTAGTGGACTAAACTAGCGTGGATCTTGTTTATTGTAAAATTCACTAATACTTACACTATACATGGCTAAATGTATGTAGGATCCCTATTTAATGCGCAACACTGCGTAATATGTTGGTGCGACATAAATGCTGTTTGTTAATAATAATACTAATATTGGATATATAACTTTGGCTTTGAGATGTATCTGTGCTGTACATCAGTTGGCTAAATGCATAGGGGCCCAGTATAGCCAAAAGGAATAGTCTTCCGGATTATTCCCAATGTTATTAAATAAAAAATATCTTTAATATTAAAAAAATTTAAGATATATTAAGATTTTAAGACTTTATTATAATAACATTAGCAGACTTACAATGCACCCTCTTTTGATCAATTTAGGCAATCTATAATTGTCTTCTCTGGTGGCCAAAGCTGAGCAGCATATATTAAACACCTATTTACACCCTATTGGCAATGGCGGTCAGGTGGATGAACTGTAATGAACTCCTATAGGACTAATATTAATACCTCCTATTACTGGTGGTCACTGTGAATAAACACTTACAAATTGCATTGGGACAAATGGTTTACCCCACAGTCCACAGGTGCAGGTAGGATTATTTAAAGATTCTGGGTTACTTATGCTCTAAGCTAGCTAGAGTAGTTGGATCAATGCTTAGTAAATTGGAAGCAATCATTTACTGCCAGGAGGAATCTGGCAAATACAGTGAGTGGGGAAATCATTGTGGACTTTGCCCCCTCTGCCCTTGTGCCCCACAGAAGCGGCATGGTCTACTGGATCTGTAATTGCATTCATGATCCTTATAGTTTTCACACAGACGATGTTCCAATTAGCTATTTAGCTGGACATCTACAAGATTACCTGCTTGCCATTAACTAGCCCAATGTAGAAATACCTTTTGCATATATAACAGAAATGCTAGGTTGCACAAATGGTGATAAATGATAGAATCAACCTTCCTGATAGATTGTATTGATTTAAAAAACCCAGGAGGTGACATCACTAGAAAATGAAGCCTATATTACACCAAAAGGCTTTTCCTTTATCCCTATTCTTCCACTAGACTCCCGCTCTAAGACTTTAACTCCAAATTCTTTTAACATTCTGCAATTATAGTAATTCTTCTTGGTTCGATTCTTTCATTAGTTCAAAGCAGTATGACATTTACTTTATGTGCATTTCAAATGACCCAGTCAATAACTTGCTGTTTACTATTAAGACTGATGAAGAAAGGTTGAATAGGAGTCAAACAAGGTTATCTTGTATCTACTTTTTAATGCAGCCTTCTAATTTTTTTCCATTATTTCTCTGGCTGTCTGTGTGTGTTTAATCAATTCAAACAAGAAATAGATCACTGGGCTTGATATGAATTAAAGAAAGTTAGAATCCTGCAGTGTAGCCTTGCAGGTTGGAGTGCAAGAATGGAAGATGAAATAAATATTTGCCTACAGTTTTCCGGAGGGAGCTTTGCCTAACAAACAATGAACCTTCAAGGGTGGGTTTGTGAAATAAAAAATTCATTTATCCGAAATATAAGAAATCTATTCATAGTGAATAAGAAGAGACTAACAGTAAAATGAACAATCATTTTATTTAGGATTCTCAAAGTTACCAGCTGAGTAATTACTGGGAGAAAATTAGACAAAAGGAAGACATGGAAAAGAGGTTTTATATGTCTCCAATGACTCATAACCACGTCTCCCTGTTAGATTATGGCATACATAGAGAAATGTATACATTCAGAACAAGAATCATTTTCTGTTTTATAGTCGTGGTACTCAAATAACAATGCTCCCATGCTTTTTCCTGCCAAGCAATAAAATAGCTAATTAAAATTTGGTTCTCAGTGAGAGGTTAATAAATAAATGGATAAGCCTGGTTGCCAAGATTCCCTATTAGAAATGTCTGTCAAATTATTTTTAAAATAGAAAAAGTCAGGACATAAATGTCAATAATCTGCATAGAAGTAGGTAGTGTATGAGTGAACTGGGCCATCACTTGTTAGGATTTTACCTGACTGTGTGTCATTTATCAAAGAGTCTTTTACAGAAGTCAATAGGGCATATGTCAGCATTAGCAAATTACATTAGTATTTTTATTTTAAAAAATAACTTGATATGAACAGAAGAAAATCAGTTTCTGCCTAGCGTCTTTATATGATGATTGCTATGAAGACCAAAACAACGGGAAAAGCAACAGGTTCATTTCATTTCAGCCACCCACAGCAGCCTTTACTTACCCTCATTTTCTTTCTCCACAAGGAGCAACAAGAAGTAACCCTGGGTCTAATGGGGGCTTAGATATTTTTGAAAGGTTGAGGACTCTCCAGTTCTATGCAAAAGGGCTAGTTGCCTGAGTAGCCGAAAGCCAACGCTGTCACATGGGAGAAAGTTATATGAACTCTTATATCTGATATGTCACAAAATATAATTGCTGTGGAAGGTCAGATCTCTTCACTGGCCCCCCAATGAACCCTCTTTTAACACAATAATGACATCTGTGGGTATGGTGCAAATGGCCTTTTGTTCATTTATTACAAAACTTTTTAATAAAACTTTTCCACATATTATAATTACTTTAACCATATACCATTACAACAGTGCAATTTTAATATAACAGCATTCTAACAACATTTAGGTTGCAGGTCCTCGAGGACATTACACCTTCACCACCATTAAACCAGGGATCTGCACTTCTCGTGGATATAAAAGGCTCCCAGATGCCATTCCACTGCCTCGTGAATGAAATAAACTATGCATACAACCCCTTAACACAGGGGTTTCAAACTCAAATACACAGAGGGCCAAAAATAAAAACTTAGACAAAGTCGCAGGCCAACCTTGAAATCTATTGAAAAAATTAAGGAAATGTTTCCTTCTCATTAGATATAAACTCTTTTCATATGGAAACAAAGAGGTTTAGCTTCACATTCAATCTGGAACAAGCTTAAAATAAAGAAAAAATCTTATGCCTCTTTCTCTATTTGTAGCCTTCTGAGTTAATTTTCAATGGAAACCTTTTTGCACAGGCCAACAATAATAATAACAATATTCTTTTATGAAAATCCAACCATTCAAGTCCATGCCTTGGAGTAGCAAGGGAAAATACAGCTGAGTGCTGAGTGCTGGAAATGCCAGACGCGGCCAATGTGGACCTAATTCTTATGAGTGACCCGCCGCTGAAACTCCCTCTTCATTGAAATTCCCAGCATTATTTGCATCTATAAAAAAAGTCCAATGCGGGGCCATGCATAGGCAGAGAGCCCGCTGGTCTATAGACACGAGTGATGCTGAGAATTGTAGTAGCTGCGCTATTTCAGTGCAGCGGCTGGCCAACTGCAGTTCATATTTAGGATTCCTTTGGGGGCCAAAAAAAAAAGGACGTTGGGGGCCAGATTTGGCTCCCGGACCAGAGTTTGACACCCCTGTTTAACAAATCAAATCACATACTTGCTGATGAATTACTATTTAGGAAACCTCATACCATAGATAGCTCTCCATATCACCTTCTTTACACACTGCCCTCGAGGACCTCAAACTGTCCATCTTTTTACCGCCAACAGACCCATTCCATACCCAAACAGTAAAACCAAAATTTTGGGGGAGGGAAGGTGGGAATCTTCTTTCCTGTTGACCAAACTCTCCCTCACCCTCATCTGCCAACAATTGACCATACCATTTTTCAGCCTTCCTGCACCAGTCATGCTGGCCCTACATCTAGCGCCCTCCATTCCCAGGTTCCTGGCCCTTCTGAATGTTAGGGAAAGACTCAATTAGCCAATATGGGACCATCATTAAGTTAAACCTATTACTTTGTCCTGTATAATTTATATTTGCATGGGGACTCAAGATGATAATGACTATACTTCCATAGTACTTTGTATTTCAGCAGAACAAAACCTAATTTTACAAAAAATGTGACCTGGCGATGTCTCTGCAATTAAATCAACTTACCTGACTGTTTTAAACCTTTGTAAAATGTACATACAATATAGGTAGCTTCTAGGAATGAATGAACTCCTGTGCACATAGACTGGAGTCATTCTGCCTTGGCATGTCAAGATGGCCTAAGTCCTTGAACCCCAGATGAAGTTGCTGGTACCTGATCAAGGAGAGGCGAGTTTAGTTGAACAAGTATAAACAGGTAGCTAAATTTGTTTTATTGGAGAAGTGACAGCGCCTGTCCCTTCTGAAATAAAGAACCAGCCTGCTCACAACTTTTTTATTAGGTTAAATAACACTTTAGGTAATTTTTTCCCCGGGTAAAAAATGTAGTGGATTGAGAATAATAATATAGTGTAACAAAGGAAAATACATGTTTTTCAATAATTTAATTTACCAATCAGTAGACACACTTTGGCCCCCTTAAAAATGTATTCTACGTGAGGTCTGAGATGCCTGACCTAAAACATATGGCCTTTGGCTATCAGCCCCTATTTGGGTGTTCCATGTTGCCAGAGACAATCTTGTTTACAACCAAGCCTTGTGTGGCACACTTGCAATGTGAATAGATACATAACACAACACAAATAGAAAGCGGAACCTGCATATGTAATGAACAAATATGGCTGCCCCATGTACATTTATATTTAAAAACTATACACAGAAACCAGCTAAAATGAATAAATCACACATTCATAGGATTTTAACATTGACAATAAAGTATTCCATATACAAACATTCTTATAAAACCATTTCACATATAAAACAACATAAAACATGGGCTAACCCTTTAAAGGTAAAGGAAGGGTAGGCTTTGGAATCTGCGTTAGGAAATAATTGGCAGTATTTTCTGAAGCTTGGGCCATTCTCAGATCTAAACCTTCCTGTGTTTTCCTCACCGGTGTCTGCGGTCTTGTGTTTCTAGATATTTTGATACATTATTTATATGTATACAGGATACAGCTATAAGTATATTAAGTGTAGATACAATGCTAAATCAATTTTCAAGAGGATTTGGTTATTTTAAGAATATACAGGAAAGTTACCTTCAGCATGATATATACAGCATTCCGCCTCTCTGTGATTAACCTCTTTACTTTTAATATTTAATAGCTTTCTGTGGGATTCTATGACCCCGCTGTCTGCTGCTGCTGAACTGAGTACAGCTGAGATCTCCGAGCTGCATAAAACATGTTCTAGGTGAAGGCATAGTGCACCTGTAAGCAATAGGACACATACACCCCACTGTCTCCTATTTAACCTTCAGCAAAGGGACTTTTCCATAACGAAGGCTTTGGAGGAAAGAACACACACTTGGGTGAACACGTTTATGCTTCCTGGCAAACAAATTCCGAATGCATGCCATAGCATTGTAGATTCCAGAATTTGAGATGAGCAGAGAGAACTAAAGAAATGTATTCATAACTGAAGCCAGCAGTGGGATTAAACAACAACTTTTTATTTAAATGCAAAAGTTTGCAATATTTTCAGTACAAACACGCAACAGACAGATATATCTGGTATCCAGTGGGCAGAGCAAATATCCAGAGTTTTAGTTCTAGGCTACTGTTAATAACCTTAGTTTTAGGCTACTGTTACCATAATGGGTCCTTTGGTGCATTCATCATAAATTGATTATGTGCATTTGCATGCAGACATGTGCGTCAAGCACATGCCTATGTGCATAGGCAGGATTTGGAATTAGGAGGATTATCAATGTCTTTGCACTCCAGGCAGAAACTGCTGGGTCTTTAGATGGTCTACCTGGTCATTTTGCCCCGCATTCTTTGCTTGCTTTTCTGTGACCTTAGCTTGTCCACAACCTTGATTTCTGCCAGCTGTGTGCCTTGACCTTGGCCTGTCTATGACCATGCCTTCAGCCTCCTACCTGGACTTGGGCTTGTCCATGAATCGGCTAGTTTTAGATGAATGAAGGGCGTTAGTATGAGGGTTGCTTAAAAAATTAGTGTAAGTGTTATGGGGGTTAAAGGAAGATGTTAATATGAAGGGTAATATTCAGTTTAATGTTACATAAGGTTACATGGAGGATTAGTATGAAAGTTTTTGGATGGGTTAGTGTTAGGGTTACAGAAAGGGTTAGTGTTTATTACAGGGAGGTGTTGGCCCCTTTCAGACTAACCATGTGGTTAGCCATACCTAGCCTCAGTGTTTGACAAACACTTTATCATGTGGTTGAGTGTGATTGTGGTGTGGTTTTCCTTCTGAGGAGGAAGAGTAACCACATGGGCATGCTTAACCCCACTTCAATGCAAACGCAACTGTGCCCAAATGCATGCACAAAGTGGTTTTTGGTTGAGCATGGGGTACAATCCTATGGTCTGAAAGGGACCTCAGTGTTATGATTACAGGTTATTATTGGTGTCAGGGTTAGAGTAGCTGTAGGGATTAAATGAAGAGTTAGTGTTAGGTATACAGGGAGATATAATTTGAAAAATTAGGTACACCCTTATTCTTGGAAACTGATATTGTCCTGTAGCAAAACTGACTTTTCTAAACTTGATTGTACTTTCACCACTCCCTTATGCAAAAGTCCTTAAATTGCACGAAATTTGTAGATTTTATTGTATTAACTGTCTGTTTGAAATTCTCCTACAACATGTCAATGGGATTCAGTTCAGAGCTTTGACTAGACTGAATTCAAATGCATGCAGATCTGACCCATCTTCAGTCACACAGTTTAGAAAAACTAGCAATAAATGAATGTTATTTATTAGTGTTAATATTCAATAAAGCAAAAATCTTGAAACGTCCAAGACCTATGTCAGTATGTGGACAAAATTCAATGTTACCCAGCTAGAAGAGATTGCCAAGGTGAGTATTTACCTTTTTTTACAGGCCTAATTTTTTCCACATACTACCTTGGTTGGTAAGGTAACTTGAGTTTGGCGTATTAGCTTCTTATTCAGACCAAACAGAGGTATGTTCAAGCAACACTAATTATAAAGATACCAGCGACGGGTAACATGACAGGCAAAGCTCACTATATCACACCTCTGTCACAGTACTCTAGAGCCTACTCAACAGTGTCTGGCAGATAATGTTATACCTAGAATCCCAGGGAACAGCATTCCGAAAGAATGAAAAACACTTGAATAAAGCAGAAAAATCATCTCTACATATATATAACACAGATCACTGTAATTGGCATTATGAGCCTAAAAATATCTCTGTAAATCCCCAATCTGGCTAAAAATAATTAATCCCAAATAAACTTCTGGTTCAATGCTAAGTCCAGCCAAACCATTCCTTTATTCCTTTATTTAACTTTTCTTTTTTTTTTACTCATTTTTACTTTTAATTTTGCTGTGTCTCTGTTCCCTTCCTCAATTCCTTCCCGGTAAACGCTTGTCACTTAACCAGTAAGTAAGCAGTATTCTATTGAATAGAGTCCTGGATAGGGGTAAAAACTCAACATGACTTCTAATACTGTCCCACCATGGGCAAAACTGTAATAAAGAAACTTTAGTTGGTTTTAGGCATAAAGTTACTAAGAACAATATACACTATCAAAAGCTGATATGTGGGAAAAAAGGGTTCCTTTCTGTTTTCTTTTTAAAGGTAAACTACTAACAGTAGAATTTGGTCACGTTTATGTTTTCTTACAGTATTGTAATAAAGCAAAAAGGACTGTATTAAAGGACCTAGATACAGTACATGAATGTGGTTTGATGTTGCTTCTGGTTATGGAAAGGTTAAATAATGCATCTGCAATACATCTATGAAAGCCTTTTTGTGTCCACAAAAAATCTATTAATCACTTCAGCACGGGGTTCCTAAAAGCAGGTTCTAGTGACTAAGTGAAGGCAATAAATCTTCATCCTAAACAGTTTCTGCCTCATTACTTATCCTTGAAGAAAAAAAATTAGACATTTTAGACATTCTTTGCTGTGTCTGTTTGGGCAGCAGCCTGTTGCCTCCTCTATCCTTGAGTTGCCCAGTGGGATAGCCCAGACTTGTGGATCTTAATGATTAACGATGAAGTTGTCACACAATTGTTCTTTCCCATATAGATGTGCACAGTGGTGTTATTCACAACTGATCAAGTCTATTACAACAGCAACCCGAATGTTTTAGGGCTACTTCAACACAATCAGGCTCAGCTAGCAGACTGTTTTCTCCTTCCAGAGCCAAGCCCATAAATATCTTCATAGGCTGATACATCAGACCAAAACTGGTAAATGGATGATCCACTGCAAATGTGCAGGATAACTTGACAATCAAAGCAGTGATTTTTGGTATCAGTGCAGCTTTGATTTAGTACAAGAAGCGGTGCGCACTAGTCTCAGCACTATATATATATATATATATATATATATATATATATAAAATTAATTAATATCTGATATGATAATTTAGTGTTCCGGTTAGGGATAGGTAAACATTAGCAGATGGGGGCTAGTGTTTGGATTTTTAGGTTGGGTTAGGCTTCAATAGCAGACGCAAGCAATCGAGTGCCCCTCCGCAGAACAGACTTGTTCCCTCTCTACCATTATAGATTGGCTGCTCTGATGTCCCCGGGTTGGATGAGGTAGGTCCGGAACCCTCATGCAATGGCACAATTTGCATCTTTATGTTCACCCCTGTTAGGGTTATGGAGGGCAGTCTATGTTATCGGTAATATTTTGTTATTTAGGTAAAGACATACATATTGGGGTTAGTTTGACATACATATTAGAGTCAGAATTATGGGTAAAAAAAAAAAAAAATATATACATATATATATAAATACTGTGCAATCTCTTTTTGATGTTTGAGTAACTATGTAATCTAAGAACCTGACTGATACAAGTAAAATGAACTGCTTAGGTTTGTTCTCATATAACATAGTTTCTATAAGAGGTTATAATAATAAGACTGTGCATTAGGATTGTAAAATGTATAGATGGTCATACAATAGTTTATGTTGGTTGATTTTTTTAATGAAAACATTGATTCTTACATAAACCCTTAAAATCTGAAAAATGTTATTCCTGATTGATATTCTCTTTGGACAATTGTGGGAATTTAATGGTACCAATTTTACCAATACATTGATCGTACATTGATCAGGAATGTTCTTTCTTTGGCCTTTTACAACAATGCTCCATTAGCGTCCATAGCACTCTGGCATGTTAATATAAATCAAAAGGATATTACACCTAACAACTAGCAGACAATGTAATCACTTCCAGGCATTAACAATAAAAATAACTAAAAAAAATAAAAATGTCAACTCTACCTGTTGGTATTATAAACAGCTGGGAAGCTTCCAATGGAGATTGGTTGCTAGAGGAACTCCCCACTGTTGCAATCAAGCTGTCCAATCCGGGAGATATGAATTGCTTACCTGGTCATGCACCCATCAACCAATGTATGCAGTATCATGTTTGCTATACAGAGAATATAGCCCCATACCAGAGACCATATAGCCACACATTACAATGCATTCTTTGATTTTTCTTTAAATACCTTAATACTAACTATACCTAAATCAAAATCTTCCCCTGAGGCTACATTGTATAACTATGTAATTTTGTAATAAAGGAGCATTTATAGGCCATAAACCACAGCAGAATTGTGAAAGGTGTTTGTTGTAAAGAAATTAAGCTGACACCAAAGAGAGTAGCCCAAAATTAAAGTTTGGTAAGAGAGTTCCCTCTCGAAGGCCCATCCTTTTAATTACATGGAAGAGCGGAAGAGGAAGAAAAAAAAAGAAAGGCTTTTGTCGGTTTAAATGGATCTTTGATAAAAAATTAAGTTTTATTCGTATTAAACATCTTAAAAGTTAGGATCTAGCTTTTAGGATGTTTAATACGAATAAAGCTTATTGTTTTTATCAAAGATCCACTTGGCCTCACAAAAGCCAGTCTTTTCTTTTTTCTTCTTCTTCTTCCCCTCCAAAGGTGTTTGTTGATTAGCTAGTATGGGTTATTGCATTTTTTTACATTTCCTTGAACAAATATATACTATACATCAGTATATTGATATATTGCTATTGATGATAATGTTAAAAATTAGACTGTTGTTCCTGATTGCCTTCTATTCCCCTTTTAACATCATATAATGCTAACATGAAAAACCCAGACGCCTAGACAACAGCTTTTTAAATTATCACTTAGTAAAAGACCTTTAATAGGAGCCGCTGTAGAAAGACGATGTGTCACTTGCTCATTGTCACAGACGTGTTAACAGGACACTCAGAGCAGAGTCACAGCCACACTGACCAGTACATTCTTTTAACAGTATGCCTTTCAATAACGAAACTACGCCAGCGACATGAGTGCGTGTTTGATTAACCCTATCATTACAGGGGCCTCCTTATGTCTTTATGGCAACATCAACTGAATTTACTTTTATTATTTTAGACATTTTATTCCCAAAACAGGCTAAAACTTAGTAGACACTGTTCAAATATACACATCCTGAAACTGGTACACAAACATAAGTGATTGCACCTACAACTAACCTCTTGTCCTGGGGGAAGGTGGGTCTGGCACCATTTTGGCAATGCCGAGCACCACAACAGACAGTAATGCATTACTGGACTTCGTGGTGTGCTACAACACATGTGTATTAGAGTTGCAATGGCCATAAATGGCACCAAGAATGCCCATATGCATATTATTTTTTTGTTACCTCCACACAAAGGTTCAGCTGGACCCCTACGATTCTGCTAAAAAACAAACTGGTTGCACAGAGCAACAATAGAACCAGAGGTCTTCTTCCTAGGACAGGGTTCACATTTTTCCACCATGGTGCACTACAGTAACACTCCACCCTTATCACATCCCCACATTTTCCAATGCTTCAGCCCTCTTTAAGAACTCTCTTTGGCCCCAGATCCGCCATGCCCAAGCTTCAAATCATACTCCTAAAATGCATCTCTTCAAACTATCCCACAATTTGTTGGAAACTATGCTCACATATATGCCCATCTGCCTCTCCTCCATAACAGTTGTCTAAGAACCTGCTGTTAAGGATGGCATTTATTTCTCTGTTGGGCAAAGTTCATGTTAAATGTTACATGTTCATCTTTCACCCCGTCAGTGAACATATGTCAAATATTTTAGTAGCTTATTGGAATGCTACTGGGAGTCAGTCACAGTGCGTGGCATGCAGTGGTTCTAATGCCACCCCTAATAACAACAGGCAATGGTAAGAATGCCCACTGAAAGTTGGGTTGGTATTGTAAATGTTGGGCATAGTTCCCCTTTGCTTGTGATTGTTGGGGCCTGTACCATCACCAGTTATTATATATATATATATATATATATATATATATATACAAAGCTCCAAACATTTTACAGAGTGCTGAATAAAATAAAAAAAAACTTGGGTGCAAATGATAAGCCTGCACACCTAACAAATAAAAAACTGTAACAGAGGAGTTGAAGAAAACCCTGCCAATCAATACACTAACAACCCAGTTCCAGGCTGGTTTCCATATATTCTATGTACAGTGTTCAACCCATTGGGTTCATCAAGAATGTTCTACTGGTGTGAATGTGAACTACTGGTTCTTTCTATGCGTGTAACGGTACTGTTGGGTGTTTTATACATCGTCTTTACACATTTTACCTGTATTGTTGTTTATTTTTAATTTTATATATTTGAAGGCTAATTTCAGACCTGCGGTTGACCACTGAGGTCTGCCCCAGGCTCAACCACTCTCCCAATTGCTCCCACTGAAATAAGTTGAGCACAGTTGAGGTTAAACTGTGCTTTACACAATAACCACAGAATTAAAGAGTACAGTATTGAACAGAGGCAGCTGTAAGTGGCTAACAGAAGCGGTCTGCAACTGCTAGTCTGAAAAGGGCCTATATGTTCTCTGTAGAGTGCTTCAGAAAATGATGGTGCAATATGCATATATATATATATTAAAAATGTAATGTCTCTTTCTCTGAGAACAATCATACCAAACCTATATGTCTGATCACCATCTTACATTTATGACCTAATCAGGCCATGTTAGTTGTCCCATTGCATCTATAAAATTGGCTGAATAATGTGATATATCCATAGTAAGGGTGGTCAAAGAAAAGAAGCACATGACAATTTCTTTGAAACAGACGGGAAATGCATATATTTATTTGATGTTGACTCACGACATGGTCATGTCGGGTTTTAGCCATGTTCCTTGAAGTGTGATTTCCATACTACTCACAATGCACACATTTCACATAAACATTCTTTAAGTATTACACAGGCAGACATAAAACGACACTGTAGTTGGGCTTCAAAGTAAAATGTTTGAATAAATAATTTTTTTGTTAACTTGTGATGTACCCTTTAATATCCCTAACTAGCACTAATCAGTTTTTTCTTTCTGTTCTCATCAAATACATTTTTCTCAATTGTATTCATGTTTTTTTTTTTTTTTTTTTATGCCTTTAAAGTAGTTTTAGCTAAAATCTCTATACTGTGGTATTAATGCTAGTTTCATGATAACTAAAACAAAAAGTATTTTTTATGACTACAGGTCATAATCGAAAAACATATTTTGTTAGCTTTTATTAGTTTTAGCTTTTATAATATATAAAGAATGAAGTATGTTTACTACTTTACTACAGAAAACCATGTTTTTCTAAAAAAAAAATTCAAAAAAATGTTTCATAACTGATATTAATTGGACTGTGACTGAAATGTCTCTGGAGCTATACTGGTAATAAAACCAGAACTCTGTCATGTCTCATAGAAGCTGTGTTGGGTTTATTACATGGAGATTCTTCTACACAAGTGTTCTCTATGTTTGGTCACCTGGCATACTAATCAATGGCTGTCCTATGGAAATATCAGTGTATTTTGTCAAGAAGAACTGCAGGTTCAATGTATGTTCTTGAATTAATAATATTTTTTTAAATGTATTTTCTAGGATTCGGTGATACAATTCCCAAAACTATTTTATTGTAAGAATATGAACACTTGGGAAAGCTCTTCTACCCTTTTAGTGAATAAGACTACTACCCAGGGGTGTAGTGGTGCAGGCACGTGTGGGCACGCTGTTCCCTCACTTTTTTCAGGAATGGCATTTACATAACAATGATGTGCATGCACACTCCCCATGGATAGTACCATGCCCCCTCTTCTTTTTTATGACTACACCACTGCTACTACCTTGTTTGAAATACGGGAAGTTGAAATCTGGTACAGCTTAAAAAGAATAATGGCCTGATTTAATAAAATCTCTCCAAGACTGGAGACGGTAGACCATCATGGGAGAGCCCAGGTGATCTAGCAAACCTGGACCTTTTTTTTAAGAAATCCATTTCAGGTTTTTTGGATCACCACCTTCAATCTCAATTGGTTTATCCAGTTTATCTCCAGTAACAGATGTGTCAGAACTTACCATTACGTAATGTCAAAATGAAGAGAGTTTACATCCCCATACTTTTCCAGAACCTTTGCTTAAGTAGAAAAAGTGATTGCGACCTTAGATGGTGCAGAGAATTGGCAAGGGAGTGCAGATCTGTGAATATACGTTGCTAGGGAATGAGGGGGTATTGGGACTAATAATATCTCTTCAAAAACAGTAAACCAAAAATAAAGAGCACTACCTAGAAGTCAATCCCTTCGTGGGGATCCAAGAACCCCTAACCCAAATGGCACACCATATTACAAATCGAAGCACCAGTCTTTCCACCTCCCACCCATTTCTCTATAGATCTGTAAGGTAAAGCTACGTACACACTTCCAATTATTATCGTTGGAAAACGAACGACGAACGATCCTGCACGATATCTACGAACGATCGTATAGCACCGATCCTGCACATAGAGATAACGACACGATCGTTCGTAGATATTGTACACACAATAGATACGATCGTTTGAGCGATAGAGGAACTATGTGCACGACAGGAAAGTGAACGAACGTTCGTTCATTACGCATGCTCAGCCCATGGACGATCAACGAACGACCGTACACACGAACGATGTTCAACGATCGTCGTCCAATCCGATCCGCCGGTCCGGTCGTTCGTTTCCAACGAGTTTCCTCGTTCGTCGGCGTCGTTGGTTACTTTTTTACAAACGATTTTTTGCCCAATCGATCGTTCGTCGTTCGATTGGAACGATAAAAATTGGAAGTGTGTACGCACCTTTAGTGCAGATAAGATACAGTACTTGGATCATTGGATCATGGAGTACTTGGAGCACTCTTGCCTTTGCAGCGCTAGTTAGGTTATTTGGCTTCCAGGAATTAATTACCCTTAGACTATGCTAGTGACATAGGACTATGGTAAGGACTGATTGTGATTGTGAGCCCCTTTGAGGGACAGTGAGTGATGTAACTATGGACTTTGTAAAGCGCTGTGTAATATGTTGGTACTATATAATTACAAGTTAACAATATTAATTTGCACGGGTCAGTTAAAGATATTTTTTTGCTTTTATTCCATCATACAAGTCAGTGTGAATGGCAAATGCATAATAAATGTATCAAATGTATATAAATGTATCAACTCTTTTATATACAATGCAAAGATTTCAGCCATCACATTTTACAGATTCATATTTTTCTATGTCCTGGAGAATGTGCTGTCACTGTGTTATTTTTTTTTTGTAATTATTTTTACACTGTTCTCTAAATGAAATGGAATTCTCAGCACCTGGTGAAATCTCAGTGTAATGTCTGCATCCAAAGGTGGCCATACAAGTTACAATCTAATCGTACAATCTCCTTTATATGATTATGTAGACCTTTACATGTCATAGTTATTGTCAGATCTAAAGAAGATTCCACAAGCAGATTGTATAGTTTAGGTTAGATATACTTAAAATGTAAGTTCAGCCATTTTTTTCTTAGTTTCGTATAGAGCAGGAAAAGGTTAAAACCCCTCTCCATCTATTTTTTAATCCTTCACCCCGCAATGGAGACTCTCCAAATATTAAATTCCCATTGCAGAGGATGTCAAAATGTCAATGCAGATTTCTGAGAAATCCACTGAGCAGATCACACACAGTATGAAGGAGATAATATTTCTGGGCAACATCATATGGATCCACCTCCAGAGTGCCATATTGCAAGGAAGAAACATTTGAATTTGTTAACAGTTTTAAGAAATGTCAGGATCTGCATAGTGAGATGGAAATGATGATTGTTGATTGCATGTAATAGTCTGTATAGCATTTATATATTTGATATTATTGGTATTATTATTTAATATAATATTGATACTTGTATTTTACTTAAATCCATTACTGTACATAACAGATCCACCCAAGCTAGCCAATTCTCTAAAAATATTAATAATAATCTAAAATCCTTGGCTTCATACATTGTCAGGGTTCTTCGTTCTATTGCACTGCAGCATAGAAGGACTTTGTTGAGTGTAAACCTTGATCTCTAATTATTTTGACACTTTCATTCAGTTGTCTCTCAGAGACATTCTCACTAGGAATAAGTGGAATTACCAAATGCTAAAATTTCCTACATTGTAATTAATAGATTTGGTTGAAATATATTTATTTTCTTGGCTAATAGACAAAATACTGTAAAAAAAAAGCATGGGGAGCTAAGCACTTCCATGGGAATGGGGTTTGTCTTATATATTTCAACCCGGCCCCTAAATGACAGATCCTATGATCTGCAATAATGGTGCCCAGTTGGGTCCTGACTCCATTTGGTCAATGCGTTTCTTAGGATTCCTTGTACAGCTCAACACAGAGGATCTGTCATTTGGCAATGGAAGTGCGACTGATCAACGTCATTGGTTACCAAGCCATATTTCTTGACGCATGTGAGTGTAATATGGTGCATGACAACGCATCATGATGTAGGGAATATTTTCTAAGTTGGGAATGAGTAGGAACGGTAAGGGAAAAAGATTTTTTTCTTTTTTTTTTTTGCCCAGGGATGGACTTTGTGTTTATTCCTCCCTATAAATTTTTTATAAATTAAATTTAAATTATCTACTATATATTATTATAACATATTTACATTTTAAAACACAGATGCCTAAATATATATTATATACATGCACAGCAACATGTCACCAAGTGTAAGTTCAACTCCACCATGCTAAGGTCACATTTATTATAACATCAATAAGGGAATGTCAGTTTATGTCTGCACTTAATTAGGGAGGAAATGAGTTTCACCTGGAATAATAAGATCTCTTGATCTTTTTCTATTCATTGTGGGCAAATCATAATGCTGTGACACTAGCAAGCTAATTCTAAAATACATATGAACTCCCAGTGTCCAAGCCCAAAGGGATACTCAGCTGTATTAAGTGCTAGTGTATCTTCACATCTTTCATAATATTGCAGAGCTGGTAATAAAATGAAGATCTATATAAAGCCTGAAGCTGATCCCTTGTTATCTTAATAATTGCACTGATGGATTGCCGAAATTTGCTGATTTCATTCAATGCTCTTTTCTCCCGAAGACCTTTTACTCAGCACTAGACCTGATGATTATACACAGTGGAGGTTGTGTTCTAGCTGAACCAAATCATTATCAAGATGCAGTGTTCCAATGACATGGTTTGCAAAATGGTAAAATAACTTTCAGGGTCACGTTGCTTCTTCGACCTTTGCATTGGCAGTAAAACATGTTACGTGGTATGTTCTGGAGACATTTATCCAGCATAGTACTGAAATGTGCAAGGATAGCAGAAAAACTAGTTTTTGGGAGCAGATAATGCCTTATACACCTGTCCAGTTGTCTGTGTAACATTTAAAAGATCTTCCTTTAGTTTTTAACCTGTAAACACAACAGAAAGTACATAGAAATACCTAAAAAATGAGGTTAGTTCCCTCATGGTTTGTTGTGATTGAAACGAGTTTACCCTCAACATCGGTCAAATTTAGAGGGGTGAATCTCACTGATGAGATATTATAGCATTTGCATATTAAAGCATTTCAGGTTTTGGGGCTCCCATGGTTGCTCCAGAAGGTAGGTTAAAAGAAGTTCCCTTCAACATTTAACATTTTATACAGCAAGACATATTAGACTGACACTTATAGAACACTTTATTGAAACAGCTGTGGGGTTGAAATTCCACTTACATCTGCATGAGCTCTAAATACATTAGTTCTAGTGTATATATATTTTTTTTGTTACTGTGGTAAAAAGGAATGGTTGACTTCTGTTTATTGTGGTCCCACCCACACCATTATTTCACTCTTTTTCTAACATAATGCCATGCTTAGATACTACCATGGCCCCAACTCCTTTCTTGATGTGGACACTTCTTGGCTGGCCAAGTCCTCAAGTCCTTTCCTGGTAGGAGAACAACACGAGCAACAGTAATGTCAGGAAAAAAAAACCATGGGGTACCAACCAGCATGGGTTAATGAGAGGTACTGGATCGGCGACCTGAAAGCAGGGACCTGAATGGCGCATTTCGGTGAGTATATCCTAATATATATGTTGAGAAGAATAATCATGCATGGTTGGTTAGGTATGGATAGGAAGTAGGGCTATTCTGTTTTTGTCTGGAGATGGGCTAGAACTTTTTTTCCCCAGGGACACAAGATGAAATCCCACCAAAGAGAGGACAAATCCCCTCTTAAACAACTGTCTCACTAAACAGGTACCCCTATTTAAATCCAATTACCTCTTATTTTAACAATTTTGACTTTTCCATTATGGCATAGATAATGGTTTACCAGGGCAAATCTTTTTTTTTATTTAGGGGGAATCTGCCAAGTAGTTAGAATACAAGCATAATACTTTCCTACTATAAAATAATTTGTGGGGTTACTTACACTTTATAACTTTTCTGCAACTTTTTTCTCTACCACACTTCTGTTGTAAAGCTTTACAAGGCTGAAAATGTCAAAGAATAAAGTAATCTCCCAACCATCATTTACAAAGACAGTATATTATGCTAGAAAAGAATCAGGGTGCTCCAGAATTAAAGAGGTGGAGTATTTCAAATTTTCTGAATAGTGAAAGCAGCATTTTACTTTGTAAACTAATCAGGATGAATGGGTGCAGCAGGTTTGCAAAGTGGCACCCTGCTGAATGCGCTGTCTAATTCAATCTCAGCTGAATGTGCGTGCACGATTGTTTTTCTTTAAACGGCGTTCATAAAAGATCAAATAAACAGAGCCGATTTTCAATCTTCTTTTCTTCCACGCGGTGGGTACAATATCCCGCGTTTGATTGCAGATGCTGAGGCATCTTTGTTGTGGAATTGGCAGAGTGACAGCAACAGGATATGATATAAAAATAATGTCTAAGAAGGAGCAATGAAACATTAATCTGATTTAAAAATAAAGAGGCACCGCCTCCTCTTTTTCTTGAGGCCATGGTGGGAATTAACCCTGTAGGGCACGTTGGCGACCACAATTGTTTCAGTCTATGCTTAATGCCAGACATCTGCTTGTAGTCTTGGAGATGTGTTTGTTATAAGCAGCTTCAAGGAAACAGTTGTTATGTGTGCACTGCACATTTTAGCAGTGTACAAGGGGGAGATGATAACTTTTACACAGACAAGAATTATCATCTGATTTTGGTGAGATGCACTCCTTTTCTGCAAATTTGTACCTATTGCATCCTCTAAATTAGTGTTTCCTAACCTGGGTTCTGTGTACCCCAGGGTTCCTGCAGAAGTTGCTAGGAGTTCCTTAAGCAACAAGCAATTTGTGACTTTTGGGTAACTTATACCAATGGTCTTTTTGGCTATCTGTAAGGGCAGCATTCTCTCCAATAACCAAGAGGAATTCTTCCCATTGACCACCATCATAATGTACTGTGGCTATAGTAATATTAGCTGAGGTTCCCTAAAACCTAAAGTTTTTTTTGTGTTAAAAAAAAAGAAAGGCTTCACCAAATGGTATAATTCTGCCCAGATCTTTTTACTAATCTACTTTGCTCACCTTCACATCCAAGGGACTAATTATTCTTTAAACCAAGATAACAAATGAGAGGGCTATTAAGGATTACCATTCCCCATACACCATCTAAACAGGTTCTTTGCTATCTGCATCATTTCTGTCTGGGATTAGGAAAATTAAGTTTTTCCATATCTCAAATGTTGACCTTCCAGTTTAAAATTTCAATAAATCTCACCAAGATAAAAGTGACTATACAAAATAATTTGGGGGACTCTGAGAACCAATTCCCACATATATATAACAATACCTCCTAAAAAGCATTACATAGACACTCCAGCTACAGGGATACAAGCCGAGTTTTTTTCATTTAGTGAGACTACATGATGTTCTACATGATGTTGAAAAAACAAAATATGTTAAAAGTGAAAACTTTACAAACTGGTTCTACCAGGCCTCTATTAGGCCTGAATAAAATAGTTCGGGGAACCTGTGTCCATGCTTTAACATTTTTACATATTGTTAACAAGTAGTAAACTAAATGTCAGTAAAACATGCCATTACTTACCTCTCTAGCTGCATGTACTGGGAAGTAATGAATCCACAAAGATCACAAAAGAGGCTCTGAAAGTAGTTTTCGGTTGAGTACTGACATGTTGGAAACTGGGATATGGGTAACATGGTGGCTAGCACTCAGGTAAGGAGTTTCTCCAGGTATTATTATTATTATTATTATTATTATTAACAATATACAGGCTTTATATAGCGCCAACATATTACTCAGCGGTGTTCATTATATAGGGGTTGCAAATGACTGACAGATACAGACAGTAACACAGGAGGAGGAGAGGACCCTGCCCTGAAGAGCTTACAATCAGTTTCCTCTTATTTTGGCTTTCCATAAACATATTTGGTACATTCAACTATATGAATGAGATATGGACATTAGACTGTGGGTTCCTCTGAGGGCTGCCAACCACATTCATTAGGAGACTTCCTCCTTGTCTACATGGAGGCATTCCCTTGTTGGCGAAGCCAGCAACATGACTGAGCTTTCACTAATGATTGGGATTCTACAGAATTTAGGGCCAGTGAGGGGGAAATTCCATAGAGCCTATGTTAACCCTAATGTTTTGCCACTGACTGTGTATTACTAAAGCAATTTCAATCAGGAATATCAGTCATTCATTTAGGTTCAAAAATAAATGAAAACATTAATTTAAGATTTGATTTGAGGTTCTAATACCTGGAGAAACTCCTCACCTGAGTGCTAGCCACCATGCTACCCATATCCCAGTTTAATTAATTGCTTCCCAGTACATTCAGCTAGAGAGGTCAGTAAAGGCATGTTTTACTGACATTTAGTTTACTACTTGTTACCAATATTTAAAAATGTTAAAGCATGGACACAGGTGCCCTGAACTATTTTATTCACGCCTAATAGAGAATAAGGAGGCCGGGAGTTGTTGATATCTTGTTACTGGTACTGGGGGTGATATAGTATTGTTGTTGTTCTTGCAGGAACTGGCCAGGTTCACATTTGTGTAGTGTGACACAAGCTTGTAAAAAGCTTTGGTTTGCCATGGCACCATTCTTTCTGAATGGCATCCCAGTGTACCTTGCTAGCCAACCTGCAGTGCATTGCATTAGGTGCTGTGCTACAAAGTTTATAGCTACAGGTGTGTGATACCTTGTTTCAGAGTGCATTTATTAGCCTATACATAGGTTTAATTTAAACATTTCCAATAAGCTTCTATCTCATTTATTTATATATTTGTCATTTAAAGCTTTGTTAAGGTAATACTTTATGTTAACTGACTTTTTATATGAATTAACAGCCAAGTAAAGTTTCACCCAACATGATAACAAGACAACTTCTTAAACTCTGCTCCTTATAGATCCAATTTGCTACAGAAAGCCATTACTTACATTCTCATCAGCTGTGATTCTGATTTTTAATATGATTTATTTCCCTGAGTGGCATGTAAAGTACATTTCCTAAATGATACACAGCTATGTAAACAATGCTAATTACAACCTATTAGTTGTATCTAATGTGTACAGTAAAAGAAGAAAACACATTAGTGATGTCACAATCTGTAATCCTATTAGAATCCTATTAGATTACAATTAACCAACCTTCTAATTTCCTACTTAATAATACACTTTGTGTTATTAAATCAAGCCCCCATCTAAATAGTTATGTTAATGAAGGCCTGGGAATGCATGAACAGCTTATGATGGTAAAGCCTTGTAGTCTTGTAGGAAAACATGTAAACACATCAATTTCCTAAGTGTTAGCGCCAAGGTTTAATGTACATTCTTCCAACACATTGAAGGATAACTCCAGCCAAACTGCAATATAGACACTGTTGAATCACATACATGGGATCTGTTTGTCCTGCCAGAATACGTGAGTAGTAATTAGCTAATGCCTAATACACACAAGCAGATTCTCTGCTAATTTTGCATTGGCTGACTGATCCAATGGATTCCTCAGAACACCAACATATAAATAGATCATTCAATAAAAATCTATACTTATAATCATCAGCTATCACGATCTAGCCTAATAAACTTATACAGAAGATGGGATATAACATAATTCACTGTTTGTATTATTATTCTTCATCTTCATTATTAATATCGGTATTATTGTTATTAATACCTGGCACAAATTAATGATAAAATCCCATCAGGCCAAATTAAAGTGGAACTGAACCCCCTTTCCCTTCAGGTTTGTTACTGAATCCAACCACAAGTGTAAAAAGGTAGAGAACTTAACACACTGGGTCTGGTTTATTAACCTCCCTAGCGGTTCAGTTCTTTCCGGTTTTATATGTCTAAAAGCGGTACATTGTTTTTCATGAAAATTTATTTTACAGTATAATATAATAGTATGAGCATAAAGTTTGAAACACAAAATCATGTAAAAACAATAAATTAAATAAATAAAAAAATCTATATATTTAAAAAAAAAATTAAAATTTTTTAAATTAAAAAAAAAAAAAAAACATTATACTCATAAATAAACAATGTACTGCTTTTACACATATAAATTCAATGTATTGCATTCAATACAGGTATTTTGTATTGAATGCAATACAAATGGATTTTGAATTTCCCGCCCCTCCGGCAACCTACACACGCACCGACGTGACTCACCGTGTGCAGAAGCCAGCTGGAGGAAAAAGAAAGAAGACGGAGATCCGGGCGATGGACGGCGCAGGACCCCGAAGGATCAGGTAAGCACTCTATTTACTAACCTTCCCATAGGTTTCTGTACCCGGAGTGTGACTTGGGGTTACCACTTTTAGCAACTTTTTTTCTACCCTGAGTCACACTCGGGGTTAAAGCTCTTCAAGACTGGACTATCATGGGAGAACCTGGGTGATCCAGCAAACCTGGAATGAATCTGATTCAGGACTGAAAACATTTGCCAAATAATAGCAAATAATTTTTAAGAACTCCATAACAGGTTTGCTGGTTCACTTATACCATAGCAGTCTATCTTCTCCAGTCTTTGGGAGCTTTAATAAATCAGGCTGTACTTCCTGTTGTACTAGTTCATGATGCAGCCAATTCTTTTTAAGCTGAGCCCCAGGCACCCAGCTAATAACAGAGATAAAATACTAATATGGAAGCTGTTTTACCTGCCACAAGTATGTAAATCTACCCATCTATTCATGAGAATCCTGTTTAATAATAATAAAATGAGATCAGGATAGCTCTGCCATACAGGGAACCTGATTTTTTGCTGCTGCAGTTCAGTAACACTTACAAGCCAACTTTCCATCCGCAGCCTGTGAATGGACAGTAAATGAAAAAGCATCAAACAGATGAGCTCATCTCTTGGTCAGTCTGCTTGCTTTTGCTTTTAGCATGTTCTGTGTATTATAGCACAGCTAATTGGCACCTTGTGCTGCTTCTTTACCTGACATACAAACTCTGCTGTACAGAAACTCCTAGAGGGAGATTCTAAAATCAGATACTTACATTGCCTAAATTTAAAAGTATAAAGTCATGATTTCATAGCTGCATTTATTTGGGCAATTATATCCTTCTAGAGATCAGATTTAATCATGAATGCTTGTTCAGGTCAGAGTGATCACAATTCTAATCAGCAAAAAAAGAAAAGACTGAGCGTCCTTTTATAAATTTAGCATTATAAAAGTTTCATTATCCGTTTTATGTATAAAGCAGTGAATCTGACATTCACTGAAATATTCCCTGGTGGGGAATAGGTTACTGCCATTGAATGTATTTGCCAGGTAAACTAATAAAATGAGTGTGAATTTTAATGAATGTCAGATTCACTGCTTTAAAAATGAATCACTCAATATGCCCAGATCTTACTAAAGTGCTACGTAGAGGAGAATAAAAATAACATTTTTAATAAACCCAGATGCAGATGTAGAGAACAAAGAAGTGCAGAAATGTTCATGGACAGTAGCATAAGACATGAACATATGAAAAAGATTTATTTAGAAAAAAAATAAACCCAATGCAATAAAGAAATAGTCTCAGTTTATTGAATAAAATGTGATCCTTACATGAAAATCTAGGGGTCTATTTATAAAGCAGGGAATCTCTCGTTTGCTGAAAGATTCACTGGTGAAGAATCAATCAAACAGACCTGGAAGATTCTCCACCATGGAGTGTTTTGGTGAATGTCAGATTCATTTTTGGAAAAATGCTCCAATAGGAAGGCCTGTTCTAATCAAAAAATTTTTTCTTCAATTTGTTGAGTCTTTATGAGAAGGAGTAAAGGAAAATATTCCTATCAGAGCACAGAAAACAAATAATACCCTGATATGGGTGTTTAATTCTTCCATACTTAACTAAAAAATAATAAAAGTTTTGACTTTACATACAATCACATCCTGCATTAATTGCACGGTTTATAATATCAGGCTATGTGCACTTGCCATGGCAAGTTCTGAAAGCTATCAATCAATTCTGGATTTCCCCCACCAGTCTGCGCACTGCTAAACAGAAGCCAAGCATGCTTGCCTATGGGAGGTTTGTCCAGCTTGTATAGTCCCACCACCTTTATATAATTGTGGTCAGCTTATGGTATATTAGTGTGGTCAGAGCTGTTGGTTTTTACCTCTAAAATCAATACTTTTATAACACTTTAATCAATGTGCTCATTATCAGCTAGCTGCTGGCATTATTGCATCAAACAGTGTTATAGATGGACAGAGAATGAAGGGAACGTTATGGTGAAGAGGCCAGCGTGAGACCGAGAGATGGAAGGTCAAGTCTCAAGTCTTCTTGCTTTCTACATCCCGGTATTCTAAGGGGTTTTACAGGCACAGTGCAGGCTATTACAAAATATTTTGTTTTTGTTCCAGGCATGTGCCCAATAACTATTTTCTACTGCCATTTTATTGACATTTAGGGTTTTATTTTTAAATGTTTTCACCCGAATTTATCAATTTTACATTAGATTTTTTAAGAAAAATGAGAAAAAGTTAATTTACACTTTTTTTTGGTTCACTCTAATGTAAAAATGTGTACATTTTGGGAAACAGTTGGGTGAAAAGTCTTAAGAGATATTAGATTTGCTATTAATTAAGAAGCATTTTATTCTGAACACCAGACAGATAAATATTTCTATGTGAAATGTCTTATCTGCCCATAATACTTCCCAGCATCTTTCGTAATTTATACACCTGTACAACACATTTGGCCTGGTTTATTAAAGCTTTCCAAGGCTGGAGAGAATACACATTCATCAGTGAACCTGGGTGATCCAGCAAACCTGGAAGTCATTTGATATTTGTTAGCAAATGTTTTCAATCCTGGACCCGATCCATTCCAGGTTCACTGATCAAAGTATATCTTCTCCAATGTTGGAGAGCTTGATTAAATCCGGCCCATTAAATCCAGATGAGAGACACAACTTTCTCTGTTAATGTATACCAGGGGTGTCAAACTCAAATACACACAGGTCCAAAAATAAAAACTTAGACGAAGTTGCAGGCCAAACTTGAAGTTTATTGAAAAATTTGAGGAGGTTTTTCCTCATTAGATTAGATTAGATTTTCTCATTAGATATAAAACCTTTTCATAGGGAAACAAAAAGGTTTTGCTTTAATCTGGAACAAGCCTATAATAGAGAACTAGCACCACTAGTACAATTCCCTGCGTCTATAAAACAGTCCAATGTGGGACCACGCATAGGCAGAGAGGCCGCTGGTCTACAGACACGAGTGATGCCGGGAGATATAGTAAAAGCGCAATTTCAATGCAGCGGCGGGCCAGCTGCAGTTCATATTTAGAATTCTTTCGAGGCCCAAAAAAAATTCCTTTTGGGGGCTAGATTTGGCCCTGGGGTGTATACCCCCTGATGTACACAGTGGTACAGTGGCCTGGAAAATACAGGATCAACAACAAACTCATGTATCATTAACTTTTTAAAAATAATTTTCTTCCTCTTCTGGGTTCTTTTTCCTACATAACCTAACCTCACACTGCGCGGATGCGCCTTATGAAAAAATTGGCAATCTCACTACGTATGTGCATTTGAGATTGGGCATGCGCAGTAGAAGCAGCCTGCAAGCTCTGGGTTTCACATTTGGATTTTACTGCCGTGACAGTAAAGACAGAAGTGGTTACAAAAAATAGTAATAAATTAAAAAAAAAATTTTCTCATAAAAAGGGTTATTCACCCTTTTATAGAAAGTAAAAAATGTGGTGATAGTTCCGCTTTAGGTTAATGTAAGCTTGTTTAGATTTTTATGGTATTAGAAAGTGACAATATATGTTAAGAAAAAAGTAATAAAAAGTGATAAAATATGCAAAAGCATAATATAAGTCGTAACAATTTCCTAAATATCTTAGGTGTGCTTCCCATGTACCCTTATGTCACCCTTCCTCACAGTTTACTGTTAAATTGTAAACCATTTCAAGCATGTAGCTAATATTCGTTACAAACATTGGACAACCAGGGTGACAATAGAGTGCTGTAGAACCTCAATGCGTTTTTCAGTTACTGCTTCTTCAGGGGCACATGTTGATTAAAATCAATATAACGTAACATGTTACTTATGTACCATATATCAAAACATATAAAAGCATAGGAACTTACAAATCAAACAGCTAAGCTGTAAGGATCACTCGGAGTAACAAAACTTCACAAACAATGGGCAGGTAAGTATGGCTGATGGAAATCCATTGATAGCTGTTGGCACTCTGGAAACAAAAAATACAAATTGAATAGATAAGATTAAAAAGGGTTAATCTCAATAATAAAGATATAGGATAATAATGATATATTATGAAATATAAATATGTATTTCCTTTATGTTACCTATTTGCCTAGAGTGTATTTGGAATGTGCATAAAAAGTATGCCAACATAAAAGAAAGATGTCAAGTGACCATATATTTGATATAATGGCACAACATCTGGAATCCCATTATTTTATATGACTTTGTAATTTATCTCTTACTCCCAACATACATCTTTACAGTATATTATGTAATCCCATTGTTCCCATTTTCTACATAGTAACAATTATGATCTGCGGGGCATAGTAACCTAAAGCGACCAATCCTATTTCACAAGAAGAAAGGAAAAAACTTCTGAAAGTAATATAAGGTAAAAATGTATATTGTGAAAGCCATGGCAGGGAAAGATTTCAACTTGTATGCAGGGAGGTAGCATAGAAGTGGAGAGCATGACAAACATTCTAAACCCTTCTATTAATGCATGAAATAAAAATGAAATATCTTGCCCAGCAAGCATCTGATGTAGAACGCTCAATATACGACAGCCCCAGGAATCCTTGGCATGAAAGGGATGTCTTCGGTAGAAGGAATTCTAGGAATTGAATATCACTCATGAAGTATTTAGTACAGTCTGTAGGGTGTAGTCAGATCATTCATTTCTCAGATGATTTAGAAGTCTGAACCGAAAGAACATTTACAAACTTCATAATGTCTTGGGAGAAAATCTTTGCTGTAATATAACCATTCTTCAATGCGTAGAATATAATTTTCAGCGTAATATAAATAATTTTTTTAACATATATATATTAAAAGAATGTAATAAGGTATTCTAACTCATAGGGAAATAACAGGGTATGTAACTAAAATATTTGATTTAAATAGGATAGTATTAGTAGTACAGTGGTGCAAGAGATAGAACTACATTTGGGGTATGGGATACTAATGATTATTTTTCTTATAGGGCTACCAATATTTTGTCCTGTGTTTTTACGGAGGGCATTAAACTGTTCAGATCGGACCCTGACTTCAAAGAAGCTCAAATTAAGTCTATGGATGACTGGGTGGACATCTTATGGATGAGTGAGTGCACGTGGAGGAGCCTTATGTAGAAATTATGAAAACCTAAAATTTCCTTGCAAATAGTGGCTAGGAATGAGATTAAAGTTTGCTGCTACTTTAGGTTCTAAGCAAATGCTGAGGATTCCATATTCATGGTCCAATGAATTTATGTGCAACTTCTTTCCAGAGAATTGTTTTAAATCATAAAGTAATGCACGGCCTTTGAGCTATGGTTAGTATGTTGAAAATAGCCAAAAATTCCAACCTTCTAACTTTTAGGGGATGAGGGTGGTCATATTGTCAGTGAAGTGCTGTTGTAGGGAAAACGTATAAAATGCATAAGTAGCATAAGTAGCTTTTAGCCTAATTTCAAACAAACAATTAGTAGAAAATAGCCAACCACAGCAAACTTCTGGCAAGTTTCTGCCTGTTGATTAACACAGATCTTTTGCCATTTAAACTGCTCTAAAGCATATTGGGGTGCTGCTGCTCTATGCAAGCAAAGCTAATTGTATTATTGCAACACAACATTCCATTTTCAGTTAGATTTGAGCATAAATCTGAAGAAAATTATTGTTGCTTCTCTGTCTTTTACTAGAGCTACTTTCTTTTTCTGTAAAGAGGTGGCTTGTAAAGCAGGGATCATTTCCTGATAACCAGTAGGCAAATAGGTGTTCCTATAGTCCCTCTGCCACTCTCCCCATGCCTCTATGCACCCAATTGCTCAGTCAACAGTAGAACAGGATAAAGACCAATGATCATGAAAATCAAATACTGATCAGAAGTGCCCTAGTTCCTTATAAACTTTCATTACAATTGATGTTTTATTTATTCTTTTTTTTTTCAAAAATGTAATAGTTTGTGGCTGATTTAAAGAAGGATTAGAACACCTGTCAGGTGAAAACACCTTTTATCCAACAACAGCTGTAAATCTTTGGATTGCTAACTATGGTCTCACCTTGACAAATTATCCCCAGTGGGGAGGCAGACAGCAACATTTGAGGGTGTTTCAAACCCTTGCATACTCTATTCTGTACAAATAGTCCATGGGCATATAATAATTATGGCTGATTTGCTCATATGAATACCTGCACTTTATTGTAAAATGCAATTCGTGATCAGTGATTATAGTGTACGATGATCTGTAGCATTTTTCTATTTCATTACCTGGTAATTAAATCATCCAACATCTATTATTCTTCACTAGCAGTAACACTAGCTGCACAGTTTTATCTTTCTCTGTGTCCTGATAATTCAGCTGGAGTCACAGAGAAATAGACACTCTTCTTTCTCTTCCTGTCCAGTGCAGTATTACCAGTGTCTCCTGAGGCAATTTAAAACCTGGCCGAAAGCCCAAATATGCTGTTTGACAATCCCCTTTCCATACAGCTGGCACGATGTGAAAGAGGCATGCGAATGATGAAAAAAATATCCCTCATTCATTGTGAGACGCCATGGGCAATTTTTGGGTCCTCTGCATATCTCAAGTGTCTTTCATGTAGCTGGCTGCTAGAACCAGGGAATTTGTTCACACATCCCATCCAAAACAGCCAAAAATTGCTGGCTAAATTTACTGACGGGGCCGCCAAAGCTAAGTGAGTGTCAAGCTGGCTCGCAGTCTTACCGGAGAGGAAAATGTTACAATGACTGCCGATTGAAGTGTCGTAAAAGCCGCCATCACGCTCTTTAGTAAAAGCAAACCCAAGGAATCTGTACGACTGGTAGCGCTATACATGAAACAGTTCACTTGTGTATAAGGCTGGGTACACACCAGCAGATCTGCTTGCAATTTTGAACTCTACCAACCGATCTGATCTATTTTCTATTTGGAAATTGATTGCTTGGATACCCTTAAAGACGTTTGCAAATTTCTGGCCTTCCAATCTGATTGATTTCTGAAGTTAGAAATTGATTGTTGGATGTTCAAGATCAATTGTACACACGACAAAAGAGATGTGAACATCAAAATAGAGCTGATTTATTAAAGTTCTCCAAGACTAAAGATAGGTAACCTTAGGAGAACCTGGGTGATCTAGCAAACCTTGAATGGGTTTGGTCTAGGGCTAAAAACATTTGCCAAGTAATAGCAAATAATTTTTAGGAAATTCATTCCAGGTTTAATATGTAATGTGAGTGTAATATGTTGGTACTTTATAAATACTGCTTATTCTATTATCTATCTTCTCAAGTCTTATAGAACCTTAACCCCCCTAGCGGTCTGATTCTGTGCAAAAAGTGTTACATTTTTTTTGCATGGAAATTTATTTTACATTGTAGGCTATAATTCTTAGGCTAAACTCACCAAAATTTGTCAACCAAAAATAGGTAATACATTTATTAGGAGGCAGACGTTTCCCCAGGACCTGTGGGAACCAGCAGGACACCGAGGGACAGTGACGGAGAAAGGTAAGTGTTTTTTTTTTAGGTTAAAGTAACCCTGAGTGTGACTTGGGATTACCGCTTTTTCCAACTAAAATCCATCTCGAGTCACACTTGGGATTACCGCTTAGAAGGTTAATAAACCAGCCCCACAAGATCCTTTTAAACTGATCAAAAAGCAAAAACAAAAAATGGTTGTAATCAACAGATTGGTGTGACAACTTACTTCCAATGCACTTTAAATATGATGGTTTTTTGAGACTAGAAGTGATTTGCAAGGAATATTTCTGCCTATGTATACTCAGCCAAGCTATTGGAATTCACACAGCTTACTCAAAAAAAAGTTGAATATGACATTGCTGACTGAAAAGCTTTTTTAACTGAATCACTGACCCAGAGCAAGCATATGCATGTCAGGTATCCCACCACTTTACTGATCACATGCTTGTCCCAGGTGACTCACTAAGCGATGAAGTAAAAAGACAAATGGTCACCCTGAGATCCCCCCCCCGTTTAAAACAAGTTAGCAATAACAGTTTTCATATTTCTATTGTAACAGTTTTCTGGGCCAAACATTATTATTAAATCCATAGCTTCCTGTAAGCCTTCCTGTACTTCTCTGGTGATTTGTATATTGCACAAGGCTTTACTTTCACCCTCTGTGTTTGAACAAAATGCCATGGGAGCAGGAGGAAGGTATGTATATATAGCTGGTGAAGGATAAAGTAAAAGTAACACAGTTTCACTTTGAAAAACAGGGATCAAGCAGGTTTTTATGCAGAATAGGACAGACAAATAAACTTACCTACTTGCCTGTCTTCACCTGTCAAGAAGAAGACCAGGTGGAGATATTGGCGCCCACGCTGAAAAGAAGAACAGGTAAATGCAATTTAAAAATTGTGATCAGGCGGGTAAGATTATTTTATATCCTGATCTCTTGTTCTCCCCTTACCTGTTGTTCTCCTAATATTTCATGTTTTTCCCCTTTATACTTTTAGATTGCATGCTCAAGGGGCAGATCTCTTGATCTTAGTGTTCCCAATACTGTTGTGTATGCACATATCTCTACCCCAGTTCAATCTACAATGTACTAGACAAGCCACTCATCTTATCTCCCCCATTATGTGTACATTGCTGTGTATATCCATCCTTATTCCACCACTACATAAAAATCGGACGGTCCGTTGTTCAACCTTGCTTTATTTGTATTCTTCCCATTTGATTTATGTCTGTATTATACATTGTCTATTGTACAGAGTCACAGAAAAGGATGATGTTTTATAATGCATTATTAATAACAATAATTAAAAATAAACCTAACCCTTGACCCTAACACTAAGCTAACTTTAACCCCATTAATGTATCTCACCCCGGCATTGAAAGATCACCATGCCAAAATGATACAATGCTGATAGGCCAGGGTTAAAAACTCATTATCCAATTCTGAAATTGAACAATGCTTGAAGCCTGTCAATCAACATCAGCTAGCAAGAAAAACACGCACATACCGGTGAAATTAGATAGTAAGTAACAGTACAGAAAATATATTACCTGGTTACATTTGCTGTCTGTAACGCTTCCACATTTACAAACTTGCTGCTTTTGCATCTGACTCGATTTATTTACTTTTTAATTTAATGGTTCTCAAATGTCAAATTTTTTTTTTAGTTTTGTAAATAACAGGAAATCAAATCTTTTACTAGCTATACAAAACTAAATCTATAAAGTTTTGCTACTACTCTCAGTCATTATTCATTCCCTTCCATCTTTCCCTGCAGGCAAATAAGTGCAAGAAACAACTTTCCAGACAGTACTATATAGCAAAATACAAGAAAAACACAATACAAGGAACATAGACAACAAAGAATAAAACATGTCAATATGTGGAATCTGTTTAGTAAACAATACTGTCAAGAATACCAACATTGCTACTGGACGTACATGAATTTTTCTCTATTTCTTTGTTTATTTATTTATTACTATTATTTTATCTTCTTCCACTGCTAGCAGCCTCATTTTGAAGCATTCTGCGAAAAGCTGGAACCCGCTAACGCTGTACAGGCTCAGAATGCATTCTTCTCAGCGGAAGTAAATAGAGAAACCTATAGCAATTATAGAATACTATGGCATGCTGCCTTGGATGGCATCCCTTGTGTCATGATAAGAAAATCTAGTATGCTATATATATATTATTATGCAGTGCTCGTAATTCTGAAGAAAATGTTACAATTTTACAAATTTGCTCAGCCTTGTTGTTATAATATATATATATATATATATATATATATATATATATATATATATATATATAGGCAATGTTGTCTCTAAAGACTGTATTTCACTAAGCCATACCAAGACATACAAAAGTTTTAGCTTTTTATAGCCTACACCTACACTTGAGATTATGTAAGGTGCCATTGTTAACCTATTTCTGAAAAATACAGCTTGCCTGGTTGGTGTTTTGATCCCCTGCTTTAAGCAAGGTAAGAATCCTGCCTATGACATCCTGGCATAGGAGACTTGTGTTATATCATATTGCTGGGATTCTATATGCCCAATGCCCAGAGGAAACAGGGTAGAGATACATGATCTACAACAACTAGGACACCAGTTGTAGAGTGTACGGCTAACTGCATGTCACAGGGCTCGGAAATAATTGCTGTCTTTCCTTTACCAGCCCTGTAGTCAGACTCTACCCAAAATAAATCTGTTTTTTCTTTTTTTGTCCTTATTTGTTATCACATTTTAAATTGTGGTTTGCACCTTAGGCATGGTTGAAGGTGAAATATTGCCTTGTCTTTGAAATATCAACATCTGTAGAACCGATAACAATGGTCAAAGGTTTTGTATGAAATATATAAGAACACCGGTTTAAATTCCATAATAGGGTTCTGTAGTTTTCATCTCTGTGTAGCACTACATACATCCCTGTACAGCCCTCTCCCTGGGGAATAACATTAGGTAGTTTGAATAGCTCACTGTGTCCGCTAGTTCTTCTGATGCATATCCCTAAGGTGTTCCAAAGGCCAGCTATATATATATATTAGGCCTATTAGTGTAGATGTATTGAATAGATAAATTTCTACTAGAATTTTAGGTCATCAAACATGCTATAGGGCTGTGACATTTTATGCGGATATACATTCACAACACATGTAGTGTCATAGGAAGGAGATTTTTATAGAGTTTCCATGATATTTTCCTTTGTCGTTAGATTGTTCTCCCCTTTTATTTCTTCTATGTTTCCTTTTACATATGTAGCCTTGGTCAGTATGGTGAAACGAAAGGCTCCTGGATGCTAATCAGGGAACTCCAACATTTATTAGCTCTAATTTTTCATTGATAATAATAAGACAAAGACCAAATGTTTCTAGATCATCCAACTAGGAAATCAGAGATATTTCCCATAACGTGTATCTAAACTGGAACTTTAGGAAATAGGTAAAGATATTTGGGATTAGTAACATGCAATGAGTTTGACTAGGTTTTTCACTTATATAACATCTAATATAATATAACTAATATAACCTCTGTGACCTGAGAAAGCAGAGCATGAAGGTACTGTTCACCAATTTCCCTGCTTATTCATTAAAGCAGCTTAAACAACAAACAACGTGCCAAGTATAGTTATCACAGCAACCAATCATTTTCCTTCTCTTGAACAGAGCGGTAAAATATTAATAGGCACCCCAAGGGTTGAAAAGAGAAGCATCTTCTAGTTCTTTGCTAAGAGTAGGTGAACCTACACCTACCTACTGTTGGTGATATAAAAAGACTGCAAAGCTCAAAGACCTTTTTTTTTAAAGGTTACCTCACCCTACCCTACAGAAATAGGTAATCTTTTCTTGCTGGCTGCCATTTCTACCTTCTAACATCAGTAGATTCAAAGGTTTTTTGCAGCTATGGAAGCCAAAGTTCCTGATGTGCATACTTACAAACATTACTGTCTCATTAGGAGAGACATTCTTGATGATGGCCTGTTGTTATCGTCATCCTTCTATTGCAGCAAGGCCCTCACCTTGGGTGTAGTTGGTCCTGGTGTTTTTTAGGAGGTCTTTTCTAGGCTCCACCTTCTTGCATTTATGACCCCTGACATCTAGTAGCATTCTTTTGTATGTAAGGAGCTCCAAGGGTTTATGCTGTCCTCCACGGGCATAAACTGTACTATTCCTGGTCTGCTTGGGCTGTAACATCCAACAGATCTTGAGTTGTATGGAGTTGCCCATTTTTTTTTTTTTTTTGTGACTTGTAAAGTAGTTACTCAGTTGACCACTCCTCAGTTGAACTATTGGAAAGTTAAATGTTCTAAAGATGCATCGAAAGACAGAAAATAAAATTTGTTTTACTCACTGTAAAATCTTGGTCTTGTCCTTCCCCTCTTTGTTTATGATCAGGTTTTTGGTGGTGCCTAATACCAGGCATGCAGTAGTAAGATTTGTTTTTTTAAGATTGTCAACGTTTTTTTTGTATTCCAGTGTCAAATCCTCCTATAAAGTAAAACATCTATATTTTTACTTTTTTACTGTACTTAAACTCATAATTTTCACTTTACATTAAAGGGTAGACAACCCTTTTATTTAAAGTAAAATTTTTGTTTGTTAGTGTTTTTTTCAAATGCAACACCCAAAAAAAAGGGTGCAGCACCACCCCTTTAATTCTCGATCGCTTAGGAGATCAAAAATGAATGAGAGCACAGAGCCTTTCGGGATATGTAACGTATCCTGGAAGGCTCTTGGCTGCTCCTTCTGTGCATGCACGAGCATCTCAGGCATACGCAGAAGGAGCCTTTTCATCATTAAGGAAAAAAATGCATGCATGCGCAGTGGGATCAGCAATTTTTTTCCCAATATACGTCACCCCATCTCGCTCCTACACAATGCGAGATCAGGTGATGTAGGAAAAAGAACACGGAAGAAGAGAGGAGAAGATGGTGGCACCTGATGCGCCCTCTGCGCCGGGCCGAAGACAGATACCGGGAGGATGCAGGATCCGATGGAAGAAACGGATAGACTGATCTGTGGGATTAAAGGTAAGTGTGATTTTATTGTTTTGTATTAGTTTTGGGGTCACTTCTGCTTTAACTTTCTATCTTGGAGACCTAACCAGAAGTGAAATGAAATATCTGCAACGTTAGGTGACCCCACAGCCTGCTGGCTCAGTTAATAAATTTCCTGTATTTGTACTGCTTTATATACATGATTGATATTATTGTTCATTTGTGGTTTTACATCAGCACCCCTTGACTGATGGTCATGAAGTTGTTAGGCCAATGGTCCTAAAGCATGGGACTTGACATATGTGTTTGCAGCATTTATAAATAAACCCAAATGGATTCAATTTATGGTTACTAAAATGTTGCCAAACCCTTGATGAGCAGCATCATATGGTGCTAATTGCCACATAGGACACATAAGCCACTAGTTGAAAAGCATATTCTTTTGTTGTCTGCTCAGTCATCCTCTTTATTAAAGTGAATGTAAACCCTAAATTGTTTTAAGGTATGTTTAGCATTATGCCTTATAATGCCAGATAATTTTCTGCACATTTTGTGAATCTGTTGCAAAGTTTTTTTTACCAAGTACATGTTACAAAATGACAACACTAAGCTGCTGGCTTGCAATTAACAGCAGTGTTATCAGCCTGCTTTGAAAGCTTCTTCAGTTGGCCATTGTGCTCATTTAACCTCTAGTGCCCGGGGATCGCACACAGGAGGATTCCCACGGCTGCATTTGTGAATGTAGACACGGTACTCCTCCTGTAATGATTTCCTTAATCTTCCCATGGGTCCGCAAAATCAATTCGCCGAATTTTCACAAACCCATCAGAAGTTCGAGTAATTTTTCGCGTGAATGTCAGAGGCATTCTCGCTCATCCCTACTAATAACTCTGCTGCTAACTGTCAGTGGAGTTGCTGTTTGGATTTGGACCAATTGCCAAGTTGTCCCACCCCCTAGTGAGCACCTAAAAATTACAAAGTTCACCACTTGTTTACTTTACACCTACAGCCGCTAATTTTACATTAGATCCACACTAAGAGGTTGACAAGTCAAAGTTCAGTTTGGCTTCAGCTGAATCCAAGCATTTGCCTGTTTGTTGGAATGACCTTCGAGCTGAACAGAGGTGTGTTTAACACTAACTGTCAGTGACCAAGAGGAACTGTAATAATGTAACTGTCAAGATCTCAAAAACTTTGCAAAAGATTTACAAAAAAAAAAAAATTGCTGCAAAAAATTAAAAAAATGCATACATAATAACTGTGATATGTTTGAAGATTTGATTTTCCTAGAGAGAAATAGGTGGATTTCAATATAGCTATTTAACATTTATATGCAGGGAGCAAGAATGCATTGGTGAAACCTTAAATCAATGCATAAGTTATTGCTGTTGGGAAGTCAGAATCCATTAGTGAACTTAACTGATAGGTCAAGAAAAGTAATAGCCAAATTAATATTTCATCAGCTTTTTGTGAAACTTGCTAATGGGAGCCAAGTAATTCAGTGGCAGAATTTTATTCAATGTTAGGTCATTCATTTATTAGCTGGACATTATCTGTAATTTTACACTTACTGCTTTTTTTCTCTCTGTCTTTGCATGAAAAGTTCACTGTAATGTGTTTTTTTTCCCTTTATACAATGAATGAGTCTTAATTGAGCTTTGTGCATAATACCAGTAGCCGATGCATTAGGCTCCTCTGAAACATTCTGTGACCCACTCTAAGCTTCTGCATTTGCTTTGTGCTAAGTGTATTGTCCCCAGCTAATGTTACATGACATTGTAAAAGGATATTTTAAGAAGAACTCTGATTAGAACAAAACTGTATGAGAGTCTTCTATAGTATGTTTTATATGAAAGTCATTATATTTATGGATATGGGAATTTTAAACTTAGTATTTTAAACTTTTTTTCATTTCTTACTCCTTTTTAGAAATGCCATTGGGGAAAATCTGCTTGATTACATTATTAGGGTCTTTTTTTACTTTTATGTTACACAATCATTATCAAACTAAGTCTATTAGGAATGCAAAACAGAAGAAAATGCACGTCAGAAGGAGGTTAACTGCAGGTTCCATTTATTTGTCACTGAATGATTTCAGAAATGTCTTAAACTCATGTCAGACAGATGCCATCAACACAAGCTCAAAGCTTGTCAACACAGGCCCTTACAGCTTTGAATTGCCATGTGATAACCATTGTAGCGCTGACATCACTATCTCATGGCACTACATCAATTTTTTTATTTATCAGTAAAACTATGCCACTAAGCAATTGGATTTTTTTTTTTTCACGAAGGATATCTATACTACAGTCTTCTTTTCCAAGTTTTAGATCAGGGACAGATTGAAACTCCTGTAAGGTTCCATTGTATAAAAGCAGACCTATCACCATATATCTTACTTTACAATAAAGTGTAGACAAACCTTTTATGTAAGGTAAAAATGAACTTCTTTTTTAGGGAGGGGGGGTTAAAAAAAGATAAAGGAGTGCAGAGCATCCTGTGATACATATGTTATGCATCCCGGAAGGATTCCGGCTGTTTGATCTCAGGCATGCGCAGAAGGAGCTTTTCCTTCAATGGGAAAAAAACTGCTAATCTCACACATACGCGGTGATTGGCACTCTTTTTTCCCCATATACAGCAGGCTATGTCCCTTAATCCTGCACCAGCGCAGTGCAAGATCAAGTCAGGTAGGTAGGAGGTGGAAGAAGAGGAACGAATATGGCAGCGCCCAGCACTTCCTGCTTGCCAGGGTGAAGTCAGATTACTGGATTATGCAGAACCTGATCCAGGAAACCTCCGGAGGGATTGAGGGATCTGCGGAAGTAAAGGTGAGTTCTTTTTAAGCCTACTTTGACTTTCAGAGGTTCTGTTGAAGAGAAGAATGCTAAATCCTCTACCTTTTACTGTTGTCTGGTTACCTGAGGCAGATTTTCCTTTACTTCCCATTTGTCTTACCAGAAGTAAGGGAAAAGTGAAGGGAAATCCATTTTACCAATCCTGATACAGCAGTAAAATCTGCCAGATTTCTAGGACTAGTTTTGTCCAGAAGAAATCATCCAACCAACCGTAGGCTTGGAGGACCAAGTTGTTGGACATCTTGATATAACAAGCTGAACTTTGAGGTGATGGAAATCCTTGGCATTGTTTTGAAACCATTGCATGATATTTATTTTGTAACTAACCCTATAAATCCTGACCTGCAGGCTTCCTAATTAAATGGGTCTGCAAACCCAAAGCATAAATAATTATTAATGAGCTGGCCCTTTTTTTTCGATTGCTAATAAAAATATTGGCAAATGTTGCCAGTTCCGTCCTGTTGCTGGTTTGGGGTGACAATGTTATCAATCCTTTGGGCCTACATAAGATGACTTCTGTCTCCTACTGAGCTGCCTCTGTTATAGTGGAAGTGGACATAAACCCATATTAAATGACAGTGCATTCTGCAGGCAGCTTTGGACTATGTTCACACAGGAGGTAATGTTGCAGTTACTGCTTCGTCATGCCAGGGAACCGCTGCTTCTTTAGAGGCGCTACATGAAGCTGCTTCCTGCGGCAGCTCCATAGTGAATGAATAGGGGTAGCGATGAGTGCTACTAGTACCACTCACTGCTGCCAGCTGTCAAATCTGCAAATGCTTTTTTCAAAAACTAGCATTGTGGTCCAGGTGACAAAACTACAGGAAAGGTGCCAACCTAGGGGAGCTGTGCATGATCGCTCGATCCGGAATCAGGTCTGAATATGCCTTAAGTCTCATCTACTTATACAATTAATCAACAATGACATGACCAATAAATGTGATGTACCGTGGCTTCGTCCTGCCCAATGTCCTGTCCCTGCGGAGCACATTGCTAAAAATTGGTCAAATGACTGCTCGATAAAATAACAAAAAACAATTGGTATTTTTCTACTGAGCAATTTTACCAGGTGATGCTTTTCCCTGTATTAATACATACTGAAAAAGCATATGGCCTACAGGTACTTTTACTATAAAATGTTTGTTATAAACCATCTGCGGAGGCTTATTTCACCTAACTACATGCACACAGTTTCCTCTCAGCCGTCAAAATTTGTTGAACAAGATGTGTTCAGACTGCCAAAAGTTGCAAGAACTGAGAATATAGCATAAAATTTACAAATGCACTATATATTTCTGAAATGTTGGTCCAAGGTGAAATTTACACCTCTTGATAGATACATTTATATTTTCATTTCTTTTGTTCTGTAATGTGTGATCATATTTTAGTGAATAATGCGCCTTCTTTGCATTGTTGTCTCGACAGCAGCAAAATAGCAGCATCATTTATCTACTTTTAGAACTAAGCTGTCTCCTTCTCAAAATGCATTTTCCTCCAATTGAGGGCTTAATAGATAAGGGAAAATGGGAATAGTGAAACACTATAAGCTGTGTTACTCAGAATTCAATCTATGTTGTGTAAAATGAGCACAAAAGTAACAGAATGAACTGGAAACTATGCAATCTGAAAGTAATACTGTTCTAAAAAGCTTCTTTCCTATTGCATTAACCCATTGGTAAAGGTAGAAAAACAGAAATGAAGAGGATGAATAGAAGCACAATTCATTTAGGAAGCAGCTGGCCCTTTTTATAATATATATATATATATATATATATACACACACATATATATATATATATATATATATATATATATATATGCATATATGTCCCCTGAGCAGTTTTGCAAACCTTGATTAAATCTTGGCTCTGGCTATTTTAAAGGCTAATTAACTTTCTGCTCTTAAAGAAAAAGTATCAGAAAGAGTACCACAGGTCACACATACTAATGGAACAATTAATTAAATAAACACAAACACAGCAAAACACAATTTCTACCGAATTAATACAGAATTATCATCATAGGTTTCAGACTGTATATAAATTCAAATTTTTTCAGATTATTGGGTAATTCTTTTTACCAATTCACCAGACTAAGCCTTGCATTGTGGGTTACTCCTTATTTCTGGAGGTTGCAAGGTTTTTAGCCAAAGTTGTGTGATTCTTGAACCCAGTGAACCACAGGGATTTACCAAACCCTTTAAACCTCACCCCTAATATATAGTAAAATTGGCCAACTGCCCAAATAACCATTGGCATTACACCTGCTGTGCTTGGCCATATAACCATAACCTGGATAAAAAATAAAAAAAAACAGAGCAAAACAAGTAAACCCCCAATGGTGGTTGCCTAAAGCAGCGGTTGCCAACCGGTGGTTCGCAGCTCTGGCCGGTGTGACCCCCAGTGGGGTCAGGAGAAGGACCCCGCTGGCTGGGCGCACCGGCAAGCGCTGCAAACCATGTCCCCCATGCAGATGGCAGGCTCAGGGCGAGGGCGGGTTGTTTCTCTGGACACCACAGCCCACTTCTGAGTCTGCGATGGGAGAGTGGGTGGGTTCTGGCACCATGACGTCACTATGGAGAAAGTTTCTTCCCCTTTGGGTGACACACGGCTCCCCGCGCATGTGCCGTCTCGAGCCTGTAAATTTAGTAATCCTTAGGCCCGAAAAGGTTGGTGACCACTGGCCTATAGCACTTGAAATCCTTGTTTCATCCTGTAGTAGATTTTAAATAGGGCACTTTGTTCCAGATTTAGTTTTTAAACATTAGCTGCATTGTGCACAGTGTTACACATCATCATTAGTATCACGTTTATATGGGGTAAATATGAAGACCACCTTCAGCCCCATGATTTTGAAGGCCCTTGTTTCTTGAGATGTAGCCCCTGCTTAGAAGTTGATGTTTGTACCCTACTACCCCTCTGCCCTAAGCCACAATTCAATGTAGACCCCAGTGGAGATCATGGGAGACTGAAGTCAATGGCATGTACAGTATTATGTGTTATAATCTTGTAGCAATAACCCCCTGTGATGATAAGGATGGTATTGCTGGTCTAGCTGAGGGTTTAGGGGTGTTTGCTTGATGGCATGTGTTTGGGATGGGGAATCTTGCTGGGTTTAGGATTGGAGCTAGGGGTTATCATCCTCCACGGAGAGAGCCATGGTTGACACATATGCTGGACCAGTCATGTTAAAATATCAACCAGTTTTGCTGTTTGTCCCCCGCTGGGAAGATTTCTCTTTAATTCAAAACCTGTAAAGACAGGTCACAGAGAGATTTATCCAAAACATCATCATCAAACTATCATTACCCAATCTTTCTAAAGAAAAAAGCATGGAGCTCCATTCTAACTATCCTTTCTGTTATTGCTGTAATGTTTTTATTTGTGGCTAATTTAATCCTGAGGGCCTAACAATAAATTGCAAAAAATTAACAGGTTGACAAAGACATAAAAGAAACTCATATCAATTGTAAAGCCACTGATATACACAAATTATACATAACAGGATATTTAAAGTAATGTCATACTTCAAAATACCATTGCCTACTTACAACAAATTCCAAAAAAAAGAAATAAATGAAAGGGATAAGTGTGTGAAAGGGATACCTGGAATGTAAGTGCTTTACTATACTATAATTACTTTTCTTTACTGACCTCTCTGTGAACTTTAAGGAAGATGACTCATTTATTCTAAGATGATTCTGAATATATTTAAATCTGTGTCTCAGAAGAAGGGAGTGCTGAAACATCGGAAATAAAACATGATAGCCTTGGGCACATTTGGCTGAAGTATGCTTCATCATATTAATGTAGAGGTTTTAATCAGCTGTTTACAAGCATAACAGTAGCTTATTGCAGTTATCTGCCAAAATGTATCAGCTGTGTACGATCGGCACAACCTTTTACCGTGTTTATCTGATTCTGAATATTTTCATGGATCAGAATATATGTCTCACATCCCCATTTAAAGCACCAGTAGTGCAGAATTGCCCAATGCAGAGGGCTTATGGGGTGGTATTACCCAGGAGACTCCACATAAGCTAAAACACGGATCAATATTGTACAGTTTTACATTCTGGCCAGTTCTCTGAAGTGTAGGATCTGGTATTGCCCTTAGATCCTAAACTAAATTTCAATGTAAAATTAGATTGAGCACTTGCTAATATTATCAAGACAGAGGTCTGGGACTAAGGTGACCTAAGATACATCCAAAGTGACAGCTTTCCCTTTCTTGATGAATTACTGTGGAGAAAATAGAGACATTTACTGTATCTGAGAAAATGCAAGTAACCCATCAATATCAACTTACGGAAAGCAGAGAATTTTATTTTCAGACGTATATGTTTATGTGCATTGTATCTGTTTGTTTTACTAGATTATATAGCACTGACATGCTGTGCAGTGTTTTCCACAGGGCAATTCTTATCAGACACTAACCATATAGGAGCTTACTATATATTTGTTTATTCATATATATGCAATAATTGTTATTTATATAAATGCTCACAATGGTGCCAGTTTTGGCAGAAGAGAAATAAAATCTGCAAGAATGGTTTGCATTGGAAAGCCAACTAATTCCAAGGCTAATGCAATTGCAGAAATCTCACTTTTGTGATGGGTAATTTTGTATTTGCTTGCATTGACCCTCCCAGGGTGCTTTGTTTACCTACAACTGTCCAAAAACAAACCAGTAGGCGTTTTGGCATTTACATAATCTGGCTCTAGTCCATGTGAAAGTATGATTGTTATAGGGACACAGGAGAAACCTGTTTATATGGAGTGCTTATGGATTCAGTGTAAAATAAAATGTATATAAGGCAGTCTGCGGGCAGTGATAGCGTCTTTATTCTCCCAAATTAAGCACTGAATCTAGCTAAAAGCTGCCAGAAGCCTGCTAAAAGCTTCATAAAATCTTTCACCAACAGTACGATTAAGATCAGTATTCAGAGACTAATTCTAAGGGGAACAGTAAACCAAACAGAGCACTAATGCAGTCCAGAAAACATTACAACTGTGATGAAGGCAGAAAGTTTATTTCTCTTTATCTGATTTCTCTGTAATCAGTGGCAGTCAGATGTAACACAGCTTTCCACATTGTCTGTTTAGAACTTTCTTCATAAAGCCTGTGCTGTGTAATGCCCTCCCTGTATTTCTGCTTCATGTATCACTGGTCAACGTCAAAATTCCAAGACGAATTTCAATCTGGTAGGTGGCTATAGGAAACTACTCTGCAGTGACATCAGGTTTTATGTATGTGAGAGCCAGCAATAATTTAGATTGGTGTGTTTCAAATTTTTTTTTTTTCAGATCAGCAAGATACCAGTAAAAGGGATCGGTGTGCACGGGTGTCCTGCAGCTAAGCCTGGATTTAAAAAATGTCATACATATTAGGTTTAAAACTCACATCCAGCCTTCCTTCTAATATTGCACACTTGTACAGGCTGTACTAAAAATGCCTATTCTAATTTCATTGCACACTCTGAACTTCCCACAGTATGTAGTAATAACTGCAGAAAACTGCATAGTTCGTCTCTTTATATGTATGGAGAATGTTCAAGCATCACCCAGCCATTACCTACCCATCTTTTTAGGCCATGTTAAAACTACTGGGGAAGTTATGGTAAGTAATCCTCAGCGTTTTTGGAGAAACTACTGGGTCTACCTACTGCAACCCAATGGAGAATAAATAGGAGTGGCAGTAATAGATTCAGTAATGCTCACTGCTGTCTGTTGTCCAATCTGCAAAGCTGGTTCTTTAGACCAAATGGGTGCAAGGTGTCAGCCGCCATGAGCCGCACAGGATCGCTTGCTCCTGCACCAGGTATGCACCTACCTTTACCATCTGTCCCTGACCTGCCCCATTTGTTCATTGGACTCAGCTCTTTCAATCCTGAAGTATCAGCATCACACATGGGCGTTATCCAGTTTCTTTTTTTCAGGACAGCACCCTGTTGGCCCAACACACCAGAAATGATTTGTCTGCATTGCATAGAAAATAGAGAGCTATTGATGATGTTACTGTATCTGAAATAAGGTATACAATGAAAACAGAATGCTTTTATTTAATCATGGTATTAGAATATTGATAAGGGGTGAAAGGGAATCAAAGGTGATACCAAGGCAATGTGCCTTGGTTTAAACTGGGAGTATGGATATTTTCTGTTTTGTAATTTCTTGCCTGACAAGTACTGATTTCTCTGTAATTCTTTGGCTTTCCAATCCTTTAAAATTCCAATAATGAAAAGAAAGAATTAACTAAAGAATTACACAGGATTTTTTGTACTGGCAGCTGATCAGCATTGGGATCAACTGGATAACTATGACCCAGTTCAGGGGCTGGTTTTAAGGTGAAGCCTTTGAGTAAAACACAGGTTCAGCTGCATTTTTGGCTTTGATGTACAGCATTAGAAGCTTAAGAAAAGATTGTTGAATTGTTGCAGAGTCAAAGCCTTACTTCATTTACAAGCAAGCACTGCGTGCATGAGGACTAATGTTTTGTGTTAGTTATGGTGGTCAAGCCAAAGCGTTAATGGTTTGCTAAATCTTCTTCAACTGTGTACATTTGTGCAGTGCTGCCCATTACACAAATCACCAAATGTAACTTTTTCTTAGCTGTTGTAGAATTATTAAAAAAAAAACATTTTTTCTATAGTCTCCACTTATTTCAACACAGTGCACAGTGGTCTTTAATGAGATTAATTTGCCTTTGTTCTTACAGATGTTTTTACTTGTTCATATACTTTCTGTGCATTTTTCAACCTCCCTTAGGCATCACATAAAAAAATGAAATAAAAAAATATAATAATTATATGCCCTAAATGATTACCATAAAAGAGATCCCACTGATTTGTGGATGGCTGTCCTCTTACGTCCTTTGTTTGGAACGTAGAACAAACAGTAACTACATCTCCTTCCCATCTTTCATCCACGTCCAGGAACATTTCCTTTACACAGATAAATGTACAGCGTGCATACATATTAGCCTTGCTCATCTTGATTTAATTAAGCTTATGAAAAGCACATCTCGCTGCCTTCAGGAACACATATAGAGCTTTTATTTAATTCATACTGTTGTGCGGTTAGTATGTTTCTATCGCAAAAACATGTCTTTCTGACTCTCTAAAGTATTATTTATTTGGAAAAGTGATGAAGATTTACTTAGTGTTGCCAATACAATTGAGTCGGGTTTTAAGCATTGACCTAGATTGGAGCCAAGTCGTGCCTTAAGTGCTTTACAGTATAAGATTCCTTTGGCCTAAGCTTACATAGTGTTCTGTTCTAGGTAATGTTTAATTTATTAAATGCAATGTTTGTATTGTGTGCAAGTATAAGAACACATATGGAATATTTTAGCCTAAGGGTATAAATCTGGAGGGCTTGCACACTCTATGTTATTTCACATGTGCAGGTAAGGTCAGCCTATGTTTTTCAATGCAGAACTCAGCATGGTAACTCTATGGTCTCTAAAACATGTATTATAAGTATTGGGATGAACTTATTTTCAACTGCAGTAGATTTACTATGGAAACTAACTCAGATTTACAAGGTTAGTTTCCATTCAACCTCATAACCTTTTTATTTGACACAAATGTAGTAGATAGAGTAGGTCTAGAAGAACCTCCGGCCTGAGTATGAATGCCCTGGTTGACAGCTGATCCTTCTCCTGGGGGCATGTCAACTTCTGGCCCCCATTGCAGGTGTCCTCACTGTGGAAAGCCATCTAGTGGCCATGCATTAGAATACAGCAGATGATGAGATCCCCATGTATCAGTGTTTCTTGACCTTTTTACCATAGGGGAACCTCTTGAAATAACTTTTAAGTCTTCTATAACTACTATAGCTCACATTATAGCCTCTTACATTGCTGACCATTGGGAAGAATCTTGTACATTATTTTTTTGTTTTCAATATTAGTTTTCTATTTTCAATATATATACTAGAGCTTGGAGGCCACTCGAAAACCATTCCTTTTTGAGAGTTTTACATGTAAAGGTCAAATCTTTTAAGGTTTCCATCACTGGAAACTCTCTAATGCTCTCTAATGCTGGAGACAATATAGGCTATTCTCCACCTTTTTATACCAGAGAAACATTTTAAATTATTTCCAGGTCTTGGTAACCTGGAACCTGGAATATAAAATCTAGTATCATGCTACTGCTGGCCCCGAAAAGTGGTGTAGGCTCGAGAACTATGTAGGCATCAGCAAATAGGAGATCCCATTCATAGCTCTAGGAACCTCCAACAACCTCTGGAGGAACCCCATGGTTCCACAAAATCCAGGTTGAGAATGGCTGATGAAGGCTATGCCCATGACATCAACTATATTGCATCTAACTAAACACAGACTAAACCTCTTTCATTGACTTGACTTAGTCTTCAAAAGAATCCCTACTGCATGTAATATGCCTACTTTGTAGAATTTATCTGGAAGATTATTATCCTTCCCTAGTGGCATTTAAGCAAGATGCAAAAATCACATTGATCTCCCTTTTCAATGGGCCGAATTTAGTAAAGCTCTCCAAGGCTGGAGAGGATAAACTTTCATCAGTGAAGCTGGGCGATACAGCAAACCTGGAATGGATCTGGTCCAGGATTGAAAACATTTGCCAACAAATAGCAAATTACTTGTAAGAAATCCACTCCAGGTTTGCTGGATCTCCCATCTTTACTGATGAAAGTGCATCCTCTCCAGCCTTGGATAGCCTTATTAAACCAGGCCTAATTTGAGAGATCAACACTCAGATCAGAGATGAATGTGACAGCCAAATTTCTGAACGTATTGAGGCAATAAGCCAGCTACCCTGCAGAGAAGTCTCCTTGTCACAAAATTCCTAAACATCTTTCAAGGTTTAACCCCAGAACTATAAAAAATGAATTAAGACAATTGTGATGCCTTTTACTCCTTCTACATATTTTTCCTAACTATAAAATAAATCATTACTGTATATTTACTTTTCCATGAAAAATGGACCTTGGAATTTACGTTATAGAAAAAGAAAAACCTTCCCTACTACCCATCTACCCTCCCACCGAGATTACCCAATAACCCCTTCATTCTTTTCCCCAATAAATTAAAACAAAAAAAAAAACTTCCAGTGGGAGTTTAATGGTTGTAGCAGCCTCCTAATTTTTTTTCTTTACAAACATAACCAAAATACACATACATAAAAAAAACAAATAAACAAATTTTAAGAAAAAAGCACCCATAAACAATAAATTAACATTGTCCAAACAAAATATTTTTTCTTAAAAAAAACCCTTCTCATAAAAAATCTTCCTTCTCTAGCCGCAGGTTCTGGAAGACTCAGTGCTAGCAATAGATACCTATTTTGGCCCCCAGCCATTCAGCACCGCCTGGGGGACCAAACTTGTTACCCGCCAACTGCAAAAACCCACACATTCTTCCTTCACCACTAGGGGGGCACCACATCAAAGATGCCTATCTTCCCCAAACACTGTATTTAAAACCAGGACCCCTGCCTTCTAGGACCTCAGACATTATCCTCTTCTCTGTTCTCCTGTAAAAAGGGGAGTGCGGAAACTTTTCATCTAAGGTCCAAAAGATTTGGAATCTTCTTTCCCCCCTGATCACATAACTTTTTCTCCTCTTAACTCCTCTCCTCCTTGCAGTGATTCCTTCTTGACCTTTCCTCTCCAGAACTTTACCCCTTCTCCTAATGGTCCCCTCCTTTCCCCTTGTCATGCATTCCTTCGCAGATTTCCTTCTTTTTCTTCGCTCTAGGCCTACCTGACTTCTTTAATAATTTAGTAGAGTGCGCTGAAAAAAGTGCAACAAATCAGATTATATATATATATATATATATATATATATATATATATATATATATGAGCTTGACTAGTTTCACTTCAGGACTTCTCCAGAGATGACTACACTTTGCACACCATTTCTTTACAATGTTGTAGAAGCCCAGTGAGATAAAACAGGTTTGTGAATCCAATTATTCCTTAGTAGTCATGGAACAAGTGAGTTGACCTTTTATGCACAATCTGAATAGTTGTAATGTAAAAAACATTGTAGCTCATTGCAGTGCTTTATAAATTAGCCTGACTGATGTAAAGTCATTATTTCTAGATTCTGTAAACTTTTCTGCACAGCCCCATTTATACTGGTAAAATGTACGCCAAACACACAAAACAGTTATTTCCTTAAAGCTGTTTATAGAAACCACATTGTGGAGACTATAAGCAGATGGCGGGTGTATGGCTTTATTGATTAAGTCTGACTGTGTAAATATAGCTATTGTACAACTATTCCTAAATACTCTGAATTGTGGGAGAATCAGTCAGCTGTAGCTTGGAGCATAGTAACACATAATAGGCCTCTGGCCCGAGGACACACTGAAGCTTTATTATCACACCCAGGCAAGCAGCTGGTCTAGTGTCTCACTCCATCTGCATTCAATGTGATCTAATGCATGTGGGTTTCCTCCCACAGTTCCATGTGGGCACTTTGGTTTTCCCCTCTACTTCAAACGTATACTACTGGGCCAGCTGGTTTCTAAATAAATGGTCCTGGGGTGTTTCAGAGGCTGTGCTAAAGAACTTACTGCCATGGATGAATCAAGTGTCTATTCAATATAACAATGTGTGGTACAAATGTAGAGAATATCTTTTATTTGTTAAATGAATATATTTTATAATAAGCCTGTAAGATTTCTTCGTTTTCTTCATCGGTACTGGCAAGGAGAACTATGTGACAGCTAGCCAAGAAATGTTATCTGAGTACCTGTTCTTTCACATTTCTGCCAATGCAACAAACAGACGCACATTTGCTGCGATAACCTTTGAGCTCGTAAATCACAAACAACTATAAACTACTAGAATGAGTGGACAAGCATGATAATCTTTGCTTTCACTGCAAACAGGACAGTGAGATATTTGCTAATCCAGTGTTTCTCAACAAGGGTTCAGTGGAACCCTGGGGTTCCTTCAAAGGTTTCTAGGGGATCCATGAGCAATTTGTGACTCTCAGGTCAGTTTATGTGACACCAATGATCTTTTTGGATATCTGTAAGGGTGACATTCTTCCCAATGGTCAGCAATGTTAGAACCATTCTGCCTAATGACCACCACACTAATGTACTGTGAGCTGTGGATATAGTAATTATAACAGGGGTTACCCAAGACCAGAAATTTATTTCAAGGGTTCCCCTATTTTAAAAAGGTCAAGAAACACTGTGCTAAAAGGTTTATGGGCCACTTCCTTGTTTTGTCAACACACATTGTGGAAAATGTGCCCATTTGGTAACTTTGAGTCCTTAAGGTGTGTTCATGCAAGAGATCTACCTGACCTTTTTTTTAGCTAACAAACTGCAACACAAAATTTTGTGTGGCAATCGCCTTGTAGAGTGTTGTAGGTAAGATGTTTTAAAAATTATGGGCCTGATTTACTAAAGATAGACTATCATGGGAGAACCTGGAATGGATCTGGCCTCCCATAATACTCTATCTTTTCTATTCTTGAAGAACTTTATTAAATAAGGCCCATTAAAGCTCTCCAAGGCTGGAGTGAAGCTGAAAATCCAGGTTTACTGGATCACCCAGCTTCACTGATGAAAGTTTAGCCTCTCGAGCGTCGGAGAGCTTTAATGAATCAGGCCCAATGTAAGCAAATTGAGACCTATTATGAATAAATGGGGGCACACAAAAGCATTTCAGCATTCATCAATGTACATCGTAAAGTGCACACAGGAGTGTAAATATAGCCTCAGTGTCTTTTCTATGCAGAAAAGTTTTAGCTAAGTTATATTCCATGAACTAGCAAACCTAACTATGCTGTCAATCATTCAACGTCTATACGTACTAGAAATAGCGGACATCTAAGTGGATCTTTGCTGGCTTCCATAGAAAGCAATCATATTTTCTGTACTGCAGTATTTATAGAATTTCAAAACTAAAACCCAAACTAAATGTTGAAACTTACTTGATGAGTCCTTTGCCTTGTACACTCAGGCCTTAAATAATACCATTAAGCATGTTTTCCTTCTCATGGCCACCAGATTTCGGACCAAAAACGGCAGTTTGGGTAAAATGATACAGAACAAGTCACTTTATTTTGTGCTGTGTAGCAGGAAATATGTTTGACTTGTGTGTCCTGCTAACCAGTTTATAGGTATAAATCAGTTATTTAGAGGGCAACAGTCAACTCCAGGATTAGATTATATGCAGCCTGTTTTTGGGGAGTTAATTAATTTAAGTTGAAGGCTACACAGACGATTTTTAGTAGCTCATTTTAAAATCTCATGAGCCTGCCCTCTATTTCACTTAACTGTGAATGTAGATTTTTCATAGTGATCCCCCATGTCTACGCTATGTTAAATCACAATCCATTATCGAATACTTTCTTAATTAATTACTTAATTTCTGGAAGATACTTGGCCAATTTTTCCTGTTTTAGTATAACCCATGAGTGTAATCTCATGAACCAAATCTCTTTATACTGAGCGATTATGTAAACTGCCATTGCTAAACTCATTCTATAGAAAGTTAATTGCCTGGATGTAAAGTTGATCGATTGGTTTTCAAAGTTCCAGCCACAAACCTGAAACAAGCAAGCAGCTAAACTTAGCACAAGGTGTGTGTCAATTACTTAAACACCTGAGCTACATATTTATTATGGGTCACTGATTCAGAAGGTAGTAAAGGCAGGAGATCAGAACACCAACCAAAATCCGGTTAGAAATGGCAGTTTACCTAATATCCTAGTATAGGTACTCCTAATAATCACCTGAGAACTTCCTGGAGCAGCAAAATAAACTTTTTTTGCACTAGATTTCTTTCTGTGAAATTAAAATTCAGCCTTAATACTCCAGGCTTTGTTTACATGAAGAACATGGACATTATCTTAAGTAAAGCCACATACTCCCTATTGACTCCTAGCATTTTATTAACACTCACTGTCGGGTAAAATTATAACTTAGAATGAAATATTTAAAGCAGAACACCAGGCTTATATCTCGTCTTACACAGTTCTACTAGATATTTTCTTGTTACCATATTGCTTCCTCTGATTTAATTGCTAACATCTCATTTTGACATCCAATATCGTTTAGCCTTATCATCCACAGCCTTACTATCATTGGCATACCTCCTTTATTCATTGGATTTTAGTTCTATTAATCATGAAGGATTATCTTATATGTAGGCATTACCACACTTTCCATGTATAGCACTGTGTCGGCACCTCCCAAGTATGTAATAAAACAGAAAACGAAATTAAATAAATGATTATTTAATATTTTCATTACCATAATAATGGGTTGATGGAGGAACCAGGTAAGGCAAAACATAAGCAGATTAAACTTCAGCTTTGACCTTCTTTCTATAATGAAATGTTGTGGATTCCTGACATCCATACGACAGTAGCATAAATATTTAATAAGGAAATCCTATTCAAAAACTATAGGTTTTAAAGAAGTTGCCCCTTCCCCCATCCATTTGCAGCTTTAATAGCCTCCAGTCTTATGGGAAGACATCCTGGCTTCTGGAGTGTAATTGCAGAAGTTTGTGCCCATTATTATTACACAATATTTATATAGCACCATCATATTATGCTGCGCTGTACAAAGTCCATAGTCATGTAGCTATCCCTCAAAGGGGGTCACAATCCCATGTCCCTACCTCAGTCATATGTCTTTAATACAGTCTAAGGTCAGTTTGGGGGGGAAGCTAAAATAACTTAATTGCATGTTTTTGGAATGTGGGAGGAAACGGGAGTACCAAGAGGAAACCCAAACAGACACGGGGAGAACCTGCAAACTCCATGCAGAAAGTGTCCTGGCCGAGATTTAAACTTGGGACCTAGAGATGCAAAGGCCAGAGCATTTACCTCTGAGCCACCATGCTGCCCTTTTGGCTGCCCATTAAAAAGACAAATGGTGCAGTCATTGGACAAGAAGATCTTACTCACAATCGGTGTTTTAATTCCTTTCAACTAAACTTGAGGTTCTGTCCAGAACACTTACGTTCTTCCACACTAAATTCATCAAACCATACTATTATGGATCTGGATTTGTTCTTGGGGGCACAGTCAAGCAAAAACAGAAAAGGGCCATCACCTAATCTTGACCACAATGCAAGAAGCAATCAATTGCCATTGCTACAATACAATATTAACAGAACTCTTCATTGGAACCACCAGAAATGTATATTATATAGGAGGGCTCCCATACATTTATCTATACATTGTATCTGGATCACTTTAACAATTGATCATGCACTGACTGGTAAGGTGGATCAACTTTAACTTTGATTATGGCACGCATTCACAGTGGTTTATTGCATCTGACCCAACCAATTAAGATGGCCAATGCAGAATAAAAGAAGGGAGAAGATGGTGGCGCCCTGCGATAGAACAGAGATAGGTGAGTATGTCGAGTTTAATTTTGCTTTAAGGTCTGGAATGACCAATCCATGTGTAAAAATGATGTCTCAAGCTCTCTGAACCATTCTTTTATAATTTGATTCCAATGAATCCTGGCATTGTCATCTTGGAACAGCCCTGAGCTACCAGGGAAGAAACACACCATTGATGGAAAACCTGATCATTCAGTATATTCACATAGTCAGATGATTTTTTGGACACATACCATTGCTAAACCTAGATCTGACCAACTAAAAAAATCCCAGCCTATTGGCTTGGTTAAATCCAGGTAATGACTTTATGTCCAGGCAGTGTAAAAATAATAATAATATTACTAGTTAAAATATTAAACAAATTGGACACAACTCAATGTTCATGTAGATTCCATACACCAATGGCAAGAATCTACTAGTTGTGAAAGAATCAGTTAGGATTCACGCATGGTAGCACCAGAATAATACAGATGTGGCACGTTTTTAACAAAATACTTTGCACACAGGTTGATTGCAGAGTACACAGCCACTTCACAAATGTCAGTAGGTGAAATTACTTGCTCCCCTCTACATCCGTAAATAAAACTGTTACTTTAAAGGTCAGAAGGGTCAACATTTACTAAGCAATCTTCTATCATAAAGCACTATTCAATACTGGACATACCATACAGTCCATTATAATGAATGATGAGAGCGTGTGTCAATCACATGTTTTCTTTACCTCCAGCCCACCCTGTCTTTATCATAAAGTCAATAAAGGTATAGGGAGAGGAACAAATGGAGGTCAGTCTGTGCTTTATCCTGTGTATCTATTCAAATGAGAAGCCATTCAAGCTTGCAGAATGATATCCATTATTAATCTGGCTATAGAATTAGAGGACAGATTCAATATGTAGGCAGATCCAACTGCTGAAATCTTGCGTCAGTGGGGGGAAGGGGCAGGGCAACTAGACACCTAGGGTGTTCATTTATCTTAGAATAACTAATAGTGATTGGTCAGAAAATGTATTTTTCACCCATTAGTGTTTCTCCAAAGATTAGGGTAATTGATTAGAAGCTGATACATTTCCACATCTGTCAATATCTTTTTAGCTTTGTCAGTATTCTGCTTTACTAAAAATGAATTTTAATGCTATTAGTGTTTATGTTTGATAGAGCAAGGGATGTATAGTAATGTCTGGGCTTTTCTATTCCAGTCAATACTGAGTTTTTTTTAATTCTGTCTTAAGAAAGAATTCAGAAACCCTTTACTTACATTTCGTTATAATGCAGCCTGATGCTCCAATCCTTTAAATTATTTTCTTTTTCTCATTAATCTACACTCAGTACTTCATAATTACAATGTGCAAACAGACAATTTTGTAAATTTATTAAAAAGATAAAACTAAAATATCATATTTACATAAGTATTGAGACCTTGAAACTTAGCTCATTTGTAACATAAATGCAACAAAACAAAAATGAAAAAAGTGAAGGCGGATGAATACTTTCTGAAGCCAATCTAGGTGTCACAGACACAGAAAGTTCAGTAAAATCTCCCTAATTGGCAGAAATAAAAACTTGACTATCAAAAATCAACTAAACAAAAAGTAATATCAATTTTTTAGTACTAAGGGTTTCAGAAACCATAACAACTCTAAATGAAAAAAAAAAAAAATAAAACACTACCGACCCTATTCAGGTGTTTTCCAAATCTTTTTTTCTAGTACTTTCTATTACAGAACATTAGACAAAACCTTTAGGCTGAATTCACACCTATGCATTGCATTAACAAACAGTAAAATATGAATTTTACAGATTATTAACATTTCAACTCCAGAGCGACATATTGTTGGCAGTGCATATCGCCAGTGTGGCATTTTCAGATCTCTGAATCACACATTACTTGATTATGCACTAAGCAGAATTACTTGCAAGCAGACAGTTGTTATAAATGTTTCCATGAAGCTGTTTGAAGCCGAATATGCAGGCTTCCCTCCAGAACGGTAAATCTGCAGACTTTATTTGTTCACCTTACAAATATAAACCAGCTGTTATTGGGATGATGAAGTGATTTCCGAATGTACAAACAATTTACTTAGTGTTTAGACCAACTGCTTATATGTATTGTTTCACAGACTATTCCTAATTACTAATTTTTGTAGCCTGAAACATTCATTTGGATTTTGGAATGGTGGGTGTACATAGAGATTGGTTTTTGATGATCCGCCTGTCCTGTTCTATTGAGTGCGGAGGGGGAAGAATAAGTGTGGAGCTTCCCTCTGCATTGTTATTCAATAGTTAGCAGTTGATAACAGATGGTCGTTCATCCAACAAGGCAGTTCACCAACGTTCTCAACCACATTTGAACACACTTGAGATCTCCACCTGACATTATTATGAATGGTGGTGTCAGGTAATAAAAATTGTGAACAGACTTTAAGTTTTATTAGTTATCCACCTTCCAAAAGCTTCTTTTTATAATCATCATTCAAGAAGCTTCAATAACTAAGGCTACGTACACACGTACAATAATTATCGTTGGAAACTGAACGATTAGCGAGAGATCAACAATTATTCCTGATTGTTTTGAACGATCATATAGCGCACGATTCTGTACATGCTGTAATATATTATATTATCCACCAATAATGTACACACACTAGATATGATCGTTTGAACAATGCAGGTGACGTATACCGGAGAAAATGTACCACAGAACCATCCAAGATCACTGAACGACTGTACACACAATAGATAGTGAATGATCGTTGCCCAATCACATCCGCCGGGATGGTCATTCGTTTCCAGGAACATTACTCGTTCATCGTCGTCATTGGCCTGTCATTGTTCACTTTTTTTGTTAACGTTTATCGGACAATCGGTCGATAGTTGTTCGTTTTCAACAATAATTATTGCATGTGTGTACATAGCCTTCACCTGAGTTTGCTCCCCCACCTTCTCATTAGTGCACCACTGCAGCCTTAAAAAAATTCCACTATTATTAAAAGATTCTTTGGTGAAGTTTAGGTCCTCCTAACCTCTTGGGATAGATTCCATCTTCTTCCTTATTCTCTTCGTCATTCCAATCCTTGATTGGACATCCCAGATACCATAACTCATCCAGTCTCTGCACCTGCAGGGAATACGGGATGTGCCCGGTACCCTGCCAAACAATGCCGAGCGGCATATGTGCAGCTCAGTGAATTTTGACAGCTAGGCAGTGATCGGGCTGGTGAGAATACTTAGTGCATAAGGGATATCATCTGCCCCTTTCTGCAATAGAGGCCAACTTTTGTTAGATAGATTGTTAAGAGCCTCTGACAGCACCAGAGAATAAGAACACTCACCACTCTATGAGAATTTCATTGGCTGGTGGTCAAACATTGGGCGCTGGTGAACATTTGCATTGGCTAATGGTCAACAGTGACAGACTGCCGAACACCACCAGCCAATCAGAGTGCTCAGCATCGTACCCGCAGTGTAATAATGGTATTGGTAGTGAGCAAATGTATAAATGTGTAGTGGGAACCTTGAACACAGCTAATGATTGGTTCCTAAAATGAATATTGGGCCAATATATATGATATCCATGCCAGAATACTCTGAAATATTATCAGAGTTTTAGCTGTTTGGGCTAGTCTTCTGTAATACAGCATACTGAGATAAGGAAAGGAGGAGGTATTTGTAGTCCAAATCAAAAGAGAAGCCTTGGGGACAATGCTCCTCCTCCTTAGATACAGTGCATTTAGTGAGTGTTGTCACCTTGGGGCAGGAAGTGGTTTAATGACAAGGTTATCAAGTGAAAAATGTCTAAAATGCAAACTAATGAAACCACCTTATCTTTAAACTGGTAAGCTACATACTCAACATTTTGATTTTGGTTTTGGATTGCAATAAATTACTGATGTATTGATCATTATTATTACTGTTATTAAACAGTATTTATATAGTGCCAACATATTATGCAGTGCTGTACATTAAGTCACCTTTTATCAATGGCCTAAAAAAATGAAGCATTTACAGAACAATATTACTAATACTATTTATGATACCATTGCCTGCTGATCTGCTATGCAGGTACAAGAGCTATATAGAATGTGATTGTACATGAGGACCAATATTGACCACCATGCATAGGAATCCTGTATATCGACACTCAAACTGACAATATCAACCCACTACATCTTCCATTTCTTTACACACATACGTAATCCTGTTCTGTCATTATCAGAGAGCAAAAAAAAAGTCTTTGCATTTTACTGGTGAGGGGTTTAAATTATAAAATCAATAAGTCCCATGGGACATTAACTGCCAGGAAATGCCCTGTCCATCTGTATCCATTGGAAGGGAGAATGCTTTATCTAAGCACATTACTTGCTTCTACAAGATGAAAATCAAAAGACATATTTCACATTAATATGATTGATCAAGCAAGTCACTTATTCATGTGCTACTGCAGTTTGTGTTACAATAATATGATTTTAAATCATTGCTTTTTACTGCTTTCACTTGAGATGTGACCTAGACATAGCTTGTCACAAGGCTCAGAAAAAGTTGCTGAGCTGATAAAAAATTAATACTTATTAGATCCATTCAATCTAGTGAATTAGATGAATATTTCATGTGTATATATGTCATATATTTAGGTTTCAAAGTTTGTTAAATGATAAATTGGATCAACATATAGATAGATATATAGATAGATTAGATAGATGTATAAATAGATAGATAGATAGATAGATAGATAGATAGATAGATAGATAGATAGATAGATAGAAAATGGAGAGATAGATAGATAGATAGATAGATAGATAGATAGATAGATAGATAATGGATAGATAGATAGAAAGATAGATAGATAGATAGATAGATAGATATGTAGAATAGATAGATGGAATCTCAACCTTTTTTAGCCATGAGGAACCTTTGAAATAATTTTCTGGCATCTCTTAAACATCTCTTAAATTGGTGGCCAATGTAAGTAATGTTCTCCATCATTAGAGTACTTGGCCCTACCAAGTGGTATTAGCCCCAGTAGACATCATCAATGGGAGATCAATTAACCACAGTTCATCGAACCCCAAGCTGCCTTTGGAGGAACCTTAAACAGAACCTTGGTTGAGAATGGCTGTTGAAAATAAATGGAAAATACCAGTCACTAGAAAAAGTTTTATCAAAATAATTTTCCTTTTCCAATTAAAAATTTTACAGAGATGTTACTGTGCCCGTATTACCCACCTATTGGAACAATAATTACAATCGCTAATTATTAACTGCTGCTTGAAAATAATTAATCCTTCTTTTTAGAATCTGCTAGTTTATCCATCACTTTGCACATAACATAACCATAACATAATAACGTAAAGATAATTACACTATAACATAAACCAGTTCTGCAGTTTTTTCATCTTCACCCAAGAATTTGTTTCATCCATTACCATCCTGAATAAAGTTTAGCCACCCTTTAATACAGAAGTGCAGTAAGTAGATTTGATAGCAGTGGTAACCCCAAGCCTGGAGCTGTGAAACCTGCTTATGTTTATGTAACCTTATGTGGTTCAATTTATCTACTTTTGCCTGGGGCTGTTGCTGAAAACAGTTCTACCAAGGGCTATGCTCTAAATATGTTATTACTGCTGACAAAGGCTCTGTTTTTACTACTGTACCATTTTATTAGGATGTTGCTGTCATAGGCCTTGTCCTAATGACTCATTTAATTATGTGTAAACTGATAAGCTTCTATCCTTTTGTGTGTACCAGGCCTAGGAGATTAGATCTCAGGAATACTAGTTGTATTGTGTGGGAATTTAATGAGCACAGATGCTTGGGTTTAATTATTATTAATGTTTCCCTTAAATTCATTCTTCGCATTATTATTTTCCTTTTAAATGGTTGTTGTGCTTTATTTATATTTTGGTATAAAATATATGGAGTTTTTTCAGACAGCACTCTGGTGGCTGTGGTAGATCAAGCACAGGCCATGTAGAGAGGGATTGCTGGTACAAGCCCTGCACAGCACAGCTAAACAGACAGCACAGCATGCAAATTTAATGGGATTACATGTAGGTATCTTAAACTAATAAATCTTAAACTATTAAATACTTGCCTGTATTGGATAATGGTGACAAATTCTTTAATGTTAATTCATACTTTCCCCTCTAATTATTATTCGTTCATATACACTGCCTTCCCAAAAAAGTTAAATATTCTAATAATTAATTGGACTACCTGTAGCTTTGAATATGGCACACATTACCCATGGAATCATTTCAATAGGCTTATGCAATGTCACAACATTTATTTTTATCCAGAGTTGCATTCATTTTTCACCATGATCTTCCAAAGATAATAGAGGAATGCAACCGATGGGGTAAAGTCTTCTACAGCTCTTACCAAAGATTCTCAGTGGGGTGAAATGTGAAAATGATGTTGCACACTTTGATTTGCTCTCATTCCACAAGCTCCATTAGTCTTGGCATTCGTCTTGAATTCCATCGTGGAATTCACCTGTGCCATCAGGGAAGAAAAAAGTCATTGGAAAAACCTGGTCATTCGATATATTCATGTAGTTAGCCGACTTCATTTTTTGGAGTCTGGGGAGGTTTATCCCTTTTATTTAACCCAGCTGACCATTGGCACTAAGACAGAAAGTGAGGAATGGAGAAATACAACATTTTGAGTTGTCTTTAAAGCAATAGCTAAGAAAAATCCTTCAATAGGGCCAACTGTTGCATAAACATGAAAAATTTGAAAGAAGTGAATGTCTTCAGGACAGGAAGTCAAGGAAAATCTCCCTAGCAAGGCACAGACAGGAAATAACCGGATAGGGGTTTTATTTTCCACACTCATTAACAGGTCAAAAAGGTCATTGGTGTCAGTTAGACTGAACTGACATGCACAAAATTCTCATTGCTCAAGGTTGAAAACAATGACCTAAAGTGTGGTCAAGGCTGACAGTCTAGGAAAACATAGGAGACATTCGATTCTCAGAAAGAGGGGCTTCTGACCCAACTGAGACTCTTACCTTTTGCTAGAAATGTGTAAATATTGTAATGTCCTCTAGCTGGGCCATGAGTGCATGAACATATTAAAATAGACATTCCAAGAATTATAGATAGGGTTACTCCTCCTTTCATTACACTCCTGTAAAGGTGCCAGTCAAAGACCTTAATTTGCTCCTCTTTAATGTCCATGTTTAGATCCAATTCAAATGGTAAAATAGGCAACTACATATGCGGGGAAGCTATTGGAGCCATTTAGAGGCAAGGCTAATCTTTCCCCTGTAATTCTGTGCATGTGCAGGTCAGGTGTCCTATTTTTCAACCTCTAAGGCTCATTCACACATTTCGCTAATGCACAAAAAAATGTACATATTACCGGAACGTTCATCAAAGCAGCATGAATGTACCACCAAGATGTACCTGGAATGCACTGCTGTGAACAGCAAGAAAAAAGACAGCATGTCTTAAATTTTCATGCAGGGCAAGGTATGTCACTGCCAATTCATTTTGAATGGGCTACTTAACACAGCATGCTGCAATGCTCCTCAATGTATGGTGCAGCACATTATGATCAAGTGTCCGGGCCCTTATTGTCTACAGTCTGGCCAGAAGTGCTATTTATAGGGAAACAGTCCTTGGTCCATTAAGGTGCCCTAATGCTGACTCCCTACAATGTATACACTCCATCTCTTTTAATCCCTAGTCATTCATACACTACTGGGAAGGAAGAGGAATTCTTGATATATAAGGTACAGGCAATCATGTTGCTTACTCTCTTTCCTCCAATGTGACAGTGCTGGTCCTTGGCCTGCTCATACTATAACCTCACACAAGGATGGGGAGAAAGTCCTGTAAAAAAAAAAAGTGGGATTAATTGATTGGGCACCAGGTTACTATGCATGGGCACAGGTGGTGAGCTATAGGATAATAAGCCAATGGCCATATGTTCCTAGGATGCTAGCTGTGCATATCTTTTGGCACAGTGAGCTGTGCAAGTCCCTATAAGAATGAGAGAAGCTGACATCTGAAACGCTAAGCAGTACATGACAGAATGTGGTTTGCATTGTTTATTTGTGTAGATAAGACATTGAACAGTCATCACACCAGCAGGATATTCACTATGCACATATTCAAGAAAACTTTCAAATGCAATTTCCATGTGCATTTTTAGATGTGTTAGTATGCTATCTCCAAGACTGGAGAAGATAGGCTATCATAGGAAAACCTAAAGGATCCAGCAAACCTGGAATAGATCTGGTCCTAGAATAAAAACTTTTGTCAACTAAAAGCAAATGATTTGCTGTATCAACCAAGTTCCCCTAATATAGTCTATTTTCTCCAGTCTTGGAGAGCTTTAATAAATCAGGCCCGTTACAAGAGAAAATATGCCACACTGCCGCATGTGTGGCCATAAAAATTACCATTTTGTACAAATAATTCGACAGAACAGGATTTCACTGGACAGACCAGTACAAATGCCATGCACCATAGGTATACTACTGGTCTGGATACATAATAAATCTATCATAAAACTAGGGAGTCAGTGTTAGGATACAGTAAGTTTGGAAAAGGAAAATGAAAAACCCTTCACTTGATTACAATATACTTTATTGAAAACCCACAAAGAACAAAATTCCCCTTATAGCGGATAAATAATTGGTTCTTTTAGGTCCAGACTGGTGGAACTTTCTTAGTGTTTCCTAAGCAATACGTGTAGAAGTCAAGGTGTCTTAATTTTGCACTGATGTGGGTGTACAAAGCTAATAAGGCTACACAAACAGTATCTGTGCTATTCATCAATATTTTGGGGATCATCATTGGCCATTGTGACAGAGAAATGACTTAATCCCTTGTTTGACAAATCTTAAAAAAAACTACAGAAAAAAGCTGGGGTTTCTTATCGTAAAATTGAAAATATTTATTTTAAAATATATTAAAAGTGTAAGGTAATAAAGTGAGATGGGTAATCATTCATATATTTTTGATACAATATAAACAATGCAATTTGGTCATTCCCATTAGGAGTTCCATGGGAAAAGAAACCATGGCCCTGATTTATTAAAGCTCTCCAAGGCTGGAGAGAATACACTTTCATCAGTGAAGCTGGGTGATCCAGCAAACCTGGAATAGATCTGGTCCTAGAATAAAAACTTTTGTCAACTAAAAGCAAATGATTTGCTGTATCAACCAAGTTCCCCTAATATAGTCTATTTTCTCCAGTCTTGGAGAGCTTTAATAAATCAGGCCCGTTACAAGAGAAAATAAGAAAAAGCATCGGTATATAAGGTAATATATTAATCAAGTAGCATTTGTAGCAGAACCATTGTGTTACAATTTGCTAGAAGTTTTAACATAATTTTAGGGTAAACTGAACTCCCCTTTTACACTTTTCTAAATAATCTTTTCGAATACTTTCAATATTAGTTTAATATACAACTTGAGTAATATACAAAGACTGCGCTTTTATTTTTTTATATGGAGCCACATTCCATATACTTTTTTGATAATTTAAAAAAAAAAAAAGTATTCTGTTTGAAATATTTATTATTAAATTTTATTGTTCATGGCTTTGGTAAATGTTCATACACCCAACTCTTTTTTCTGCAGTAGAAAAAGGAAAGAATTGGTGATGAGCCAACTCACCCAAGTCTGATTTATCACGGGTGGGGTGAACATTTTGCAAGTTTGCAGAACCTTTACATAGAAGATGAACTGTTTATCATCTACATGGTAACTGACTATTAATGTAAATAGAGGGCAACATTTCCATTGATGGGGGTTGTAAGTGGTTGAGGCAGGGATTATTCTTGAAGTCAAAACCCCAACTAAAATTTTGGCCTATAACCCAGAAACCACAGCACTTAGAAGACCCCTACAGATGCAATTAGAGCAAAGAGCCATAGCCAGACCATGCTTGAAGCAAGTGTTTTATAAAAATATATAAGTGTGGAAAAGAGTGGGTGGAAAAAAGTGCCATTCAGGTAGAATATAGGACCATTTTAATGCAACATTTCTGCCCTGTGCAACTCCACATTACATCCTCTTGAGAATGTTACATACAATTTCATTTACTATTATCAGCACTCTGAATTACCAGTACTGTTCTTTGCCTCTTAGTCCTTTTCCCCATCATTCTCACAATGCCACTTCACTCTATGCTCTGTGCTTGTCTCAGCTCTTGTTCCTTGCTAGAATTATAGTTCTGTCACTTAATTGCATACCATCTGCCCTACACCAGTCACCTGCCTTTCAAACCTGAAATGGATCTGGTCCAGGATTTAAAACGTTTGCTGGCTAATAGCAAATGATTTTTAAAAATCCTTTCCATGTTTTCTGGATCACCCAGCTTCACTTCTGAAAGTGTATTCTCTCAAGCCTTGGAGAGCTTTAATAAATCATGGCCCATGTGTCTATACAGAGGAATTCCTAATAGGTAAATACACAAAAAGTATTACGTCCTGTTTTACCGACGTGTTTCGCCTACAGGCTTCTTCAGGGGACTTGTAGAAAACATTGGGTATAGTAGTTGACAGGGATTATTCACAAAGAAAATTCCTCATGGGTAAAATCAAGGTAATCTCCCAAATACCTTAAAGTCACAGTGAAAGGTATGCAGGATTGATACAGGTTCCGTGGGTGCTGTGGCGTGTATAACAGCCGTGAAAATTGTTTTATCACCAGCAATTGGAGGGAGGACTAGGTATCTATGTATTGTACTTTCTGTTTAAGGAAATTCCTTAAAGGGACACTATTATAAGAGCTTCATCAAGGAGGTCATTGATAAACTCTCCATGGGAATGCTAGTTACTGTACTTCATATTGATGCTTTGGTTTCAAAGCTCTTTGTTTAACTTACTGACAACAAGTATAGATATAAAGAGGTCTTGCACATTTCTAATATTTCAGAAGCAGACAAACAATACCTATCTGGTATTGGTAGGCACCTACACCAGTTTGCTGATGATTCATAAGGTCAGCATTATGTGAGGGCATATAAACAGAGTAGAGGACACAGGTTGATATTTGTTGAACAGCTGGGGATGCTGCATGTATGGTTGGAAAAGAAGTTTTGCTTTGCTTTATTTTAACTAAAGTTATAAGACTTTAACATTATGTACAGTGGGCCGTTATGGCAGGTATTGCAATTGCAAAATAAAATAATTTATATTTGAGGCACTTGCAAGTGGGTCTATTTTATTTTTTAAAAAATGCCAAGCCCTATTATAGTTTTGTGTCCTGTAAACAGATTAACAATTACAACTGTCCTACAATTGTTCTTCCCATAGGTCTTGATACCTACTGTTCTTTATACATTGGGTGTTACGATGTTATATCTGATTAATGCTCCCACTAGCTGAATCCACAGGCAGGAGAAAATAGCTGTAATGTAATTCCCCCGACTCCTACACTGTAAGCTCTTCAGGGCAGGGTTCTCTCCTCCTCCTCTGCCACTGTTTGTATCTGTCAGTCATTTGCAACCCCTATTTATTGTGCAGCACTGTGTAATATGTTGGCGCTATATAAATCCTGTTTAACAATAATAATGTAATGTGCCAACACATTTGGACATTCCATCAACCATTTTGCTTTTATATGCTGTTTATATTACCTTATCTCCATGGTTGCTAATAGAGTTTGCCATGTTCATTTATGGCTTTAGTTGGGCTTTAAAACCCAATATGTACAACACTTAAACAATGAAATGGTACCCCACCTAGAAACACTGGGGAGCATTTGTGCATTTAGGCTCAGTGACTGACAGTCTCACCTTGCAAAATTTGAGTCTCAGCTAAGACACTATGCTAGGCTTTTGTTCTACCTGTGTTCTTTCAGCTTCCACAGTTTCCTCCCATATCTTACATACAAACTGGTAGGTTTCTACGTAAATATATTCCTCAAAATTAGCATTAGACTTTGACAGGTGTCAGTAGGTTGTGAGATTCTCTGATAGACGGATAGTAACTCTGTAAAGCATTGTATAGCATGCCTGTTCAATGTACATACAAAATGATAAAAATAATTTCTCCATAACACAATATAGTTTGTGCTGCATTGACCATGTCTCATTTACATGCAAAATATTGGTTCAAATTATTCAAACTCTGATTACCAGTGTGTAGTGACCCTTAGGGATGAAATGAGGGTATTTTAGATGAAGCCAGTTAAGCTCCCTGTTAACCTTACACCTTGTCTCGTGATGGCAATACTTTCAGAGCAATTAGCCAACAACATATAAATGAATCAAGTGCAGCATGCAAATTTTGTTTATCAGATTCTTTATGTCCTATACACTTGCGAAGAAGACATACAACCAACAGGGGCCGACAACAAAGACTTTGGAATTCAAATTTAAATATACAATACACTGTGTTGCTATATAAAGAGGAAGTTATGAGTACATTATATTTCTGGCACATTAACAGTGATTTTGGGGAAATATGCATGCATTGTAGAGACATACAAAATATGTTTTCTTTAGTTTTCCTTGGCATACACTTCAAGTTGCATATGCTTCCAGGTAGCATAACTAATTTGGTTATCCCTCTTTTATTCAAGTCTTGTTTGTGCTAAATATGTGTCTCTGCTTAGAGCCCAAACATACTCTATGGCAGTGATCGCCAACCTTTACAACCACACGGACCACTTAATCCACAGAATCCGGACCACGCATGTATGGGGAGCCGTGTATCACTCAAGGGGATAAAACTTCCCCCATAGTGAACCCATGATGCCAGAACCCGACCACTCTCCCATCGCAGGCTCAGATCTGCTTGCTAAACATCCTGAGGGGACAGTAGTGCAGGGCTGTGGATGCAACAAAAGTTGGACAACTTTCATCCAAGATTTTATAAATAAGATCCCAATATAAAACTGTGTAAATCTTGGATGAAAAATAATAATTCATATAACGTTTCAAGTAGAACTGTAATCTTTGGTAGATGATAAACTTCTGCCAAAATCTGCAATAATCTGCAATAATGGCACAGATTTGCCTGTGTGCAGGTGCCATGCAGTGATGACAAGTCCAGGATCCCGTCATTACTGAGTCCTAGGAAGCCGCTATCTTCCCCTCTTTTCCACAGCAATCGTCTGGCTCCACGAAGATCCTCTTCAGCCATTGGGTGATCACTGTTCTCTGGAGGGGCTCACAATCTAATGTTCCTCCCATAGTCAAATGTCATTAACACAATTTTAGACCAATTTTGGGGGGAAGCCATTTGCATGTTTTTGGGATGTGAAAGGAAACTGGATTGCATAGAGAATCCCAGAGAAACATGGACAGACTCTATGCAGATAGTGTAGTAGCTGAGATTTAAAGAGTGCCACTGCGTCATCCACCAATATATGGACTGGACATAATTACGGAATCTCTGTTCTTTGCTCAACTGACATTCACCAAAAAAGTTCCCCAACATCCATCACCCAGCAGGAAACAACAACATGGCTCTGCCATTTGTTAATAAAAATGTTTGGGGTGCTCTTATTGGCTTGCAGTTGTAAGGGAGCACCCCTGGCTGAATGTCAGCTTTGCTGGTCAATGGGTACCAGGGGATAGCCATGTAAACCATCAACTTACACTGGGTATGCATAGGCCAGCTAGCATACGGCCACCTTTAAACCGGCTTACTAACTACAAGATCTATCTCTGACTTTTTGAATCACAAACTTTAACTTTGTTTCCCAATATAAATGAAAATGTTCTGTGTCTAAGAAAAGATAAAATACAAAACAATGTCAACCTCGTTTTTTAATATTTTAGAAGACTGGAAGAGGTATTTTATCAGAGGGTTTGCCTTATTCTTTTGCCTATACAGCACAAAGCAGAGCCAGTCTAAATTGAGAGAGACAGATTATTCAGCGGTCTTGTATGGTACAGCTGCTTACCCCCCGCTGCCAGCAGCCAGGCAGTACAAAAAATGGGAGAAGACAAAGGCGACACACTGATTACACACAAAAGACTCATCATTTTGGAAATGCAAAGAGCTAAAATACCCAGGAAGGAAAATTGACAGACAAGACTGTAGTAAAGCCCACTGATGTACTGAATTGGAAAGAAAAGAAATCAAATTTTTATATTATTTTTTTTTCCCCTGGAAATAATGGTTACTAGGGGCGCATAATGAGAAAGCAAATTGTACAAAAAATGGAGGCAAGCAATGAAAATGTAGTCATAGCATAAATGCAGTTGCAAACTATAAAACAGCAAAAGGTACATCGGCAAACAAACACAGCATTACCATAAACGCTGCTGAACCATTTTTTTTTTAAATAGTGCCTTTCAAAGTATTGTCATGTTACATGTAATGGTTATGTTAATGGTTATGTGCCATATACAGTGTTTTATGTTTTTAATTGAATACTTTTCTTTAACAACAAAATGTATTATGATAAAAATGCTACTTACAATTAGGCCTGTTGGAAAATTAATAAAGGGTTCCGTTTACACCCATGCACTTCATTGTATTTTGGTTCAAAGGTATCCCAAACTGCCAATACAAAGCACCCGGTATTTGCTGTCTGTTGGGGAGATTTCCCTTCAATCCTGTCCAATGAACAGTCATCGGACATCTCTAAAATAAGGGAAATGCTCTGTCTGTTCTGGTGACAATTAATATATTGATTTTTCCTTCTTATTTTAGTTTTGATGTAAATAATACTAGAGGGTGAAATCTCCAAGTGACAGCAATGTTTTGGTATACTTTTAGTAAACATTTTAGTATTCTGGAAACAAAATTCAAAGCCGATATAAAATACACACATTAATTTTCTTCCAAAGTATTTTGTTAAATTCAAGCACCATTAGAGGTTTATTTTGAGCTGCTCTTATAGCAGGGTTGGCATGTAAGAAGAAGGACAATGAGCCAATCAGTTTTGCTGCCAAGGAGGATACTGATGGAAGGAGAGTAAAATGATGAAAAAATGGGCTTTTAACTATTTTCAAACTGTACATTGGACTGAGGACATCTAGTAGCATAAAAGGAGTAATGCATGGACTAGCTCTGTATTGAAGATGATTATGGTAGCAAAAGCTGCTTTTTTATATCTTAGAGGACATTCATTTTCTTTGTTTTTTTTCATAATTGGCTGGAGTTCCATTTTCACTGAGCAAGCAATAGACCTAACTATTTTTTACTAGACTTCCAGCATTAAATCAATTTTAATCTTGCACTCAAAACAAAACAGATGGAGAATGAACATTTTGGTTACGGTGAACCATTTGAGAGAATTCTTTCCTTACACACGTTGAAGAATAAAGCACAATAACTATATACTTGACTGAATCATGGAGGTCCACTAAGCACATCTGGCCATCCAAATTAACTACTTCTGGCCTCAGCGAAAGATCCACATAATCAGCTGCGAGCTGGTCAAACATAATCAAAGCTGCTAGCTCACCCCCATCCATCAGCTGGGCTGATTAGTCAGAAACAAACTAAAGTTGCTTTTGGTTTCCTGCTGGTGCAACAGCAGTTAATTGAGTCAAGTTATTTGTGATAAGCTGGCTGGACTCTCAAATAAAATCAGCCTATTTATTCTTGTTTATGGTTGTGCAGCTCCATTGAGCTTTGAACAGGCTGGAAAATACCATCCTTACATAAAAAGAATCCTTTACAATTATGTAGGATTTATAAAAGGTGAAAGGAACAGAGCAACAAAAAATACAAATGTTACATAGGTAACAGGATCATAAACACTGGGTAATTGTAGTCCACAATCATAATATATGGGATGGGGTTTCTGCTGATACAACAAATAAATAACATAGAAATACACCACACTTCCACTGAGATTGGTTTTATGTTGAAACAATACAATTATTGATACATCAATATTGTATCATCATTGGAAACAAGTGGTGTTGCTTTTCAGATTCTCCAACCTGTCCCAAAATCGGCTTTAATAGAACCATACATACTTGGTTCTGAAGTTGTGCAGAAGGGGCAGCCACGGCCCCTGTGTATGAGAGCAGGCTCATAGGAATGCCTCCCCAATACTTGAATCAGTTACAAACATATAACTAATGAATATTTAGTGTTTGTATGCCCACTGTAAGTAGAGTTAGGCTGTTGGCTGTAAATAGAGGTCCTCTTAGCTGTCCATCCGCAATCTTTCTGACTGATTGGCTAGAGCAAGTGCCATCTCTAAAAATCCCCAGGCAGGGCAGTGTTGCCATGAGCCTGTAACTTCACAGTGGCTGCTTGATACAGCTGAAGGGCTCACAGCCTAACTTTAGTTCAGTTTTGGACCAAACGACACTAGAATCAAATGGATACAAATTCTAGCAAAACTTAAACAGAGTAAGTTTTCTGAACCACATAATGCACTGACCAGATTCCCCCAAATATCCCTTTTCTAATTTGATTCTAATAGAACTGAGGAAAATTGTTTATCAAACTTTCTGAGGTTAGCTTGTTCAAACTACAGAAAGGGCAGCCGCTGCCTGCTGTGTATAGGGAATGCCACCCTGGCTTACAACTCAATACTTGCAGTTACAAGTATTCCAATATCCACTGTGCACATTTTCAAAGGTAAACATCAGTAAGCATTTCCAATGGCTGGTTGGTTAGGGTCAGTGCCATCTCTAACCGCCAACAGCCAGGGCAACGCTCTCATGGGCCTGTAACTGTATGCAGCAAGTGTCTACTTCATACAGCTGAAGGACTCACAGCTTAACACTGGACCAAACAGCGCTGAAACCAAAGGGAGGCAAATTTGGGTAATGCTAAATATTTTTTAAAAGAATGCTGCATTGGATAATCCTCTGACCTTATCTTTTACACTAATTTCGCTCCCTTCTCTCATTTATCTATTTAGACCTGAGAATATACAAACACAACCAACTAGGTCTTTCAGAGAAGGGACTGATTTCTTAATAAACTGTGCCAAGCAGAGTGACCCCTCTGATGCAGTCCAAGTGGCGAAACGCATTGGGTAAGGATTAAAGACACATTGGTATATGCACCATAGGCTGGTAGATTGGAGACCATGAATTTGTAAGTTATCAAGTTGTTACTAACTGACTATATATACATATGCAATTGTTAAATGTCAAGTGGGTCTACTACTTTGTTTATCTAATTTTGTAACAATAAACCTTTGTTTATAAAATTAGTTTATGAAAAAAACACTTATAAAGCATTTGCTCCAACAGGGGAAAAAAATCCTTCCTGATCCTGAAGTTGTTTTTATGTCTGGTTCCTAATATTATTTGTTTGGTGCTATTTGACCATGCACAGTGTGCTATGGAGCCATTGGAAGGCCTGGGTAAAGATGTTTCTTAATGATGTGATTTCCAGCATTAGCTTAATTTTCTATTATTATTATTATATAATATTCCTATGATAACATGGGAAGTTTGTACTGGAAGACTTACGATTGCCTTATGTTGTGGCTGCAGGTGTAAATAGGTAACCTCTGTGGATAGTATAATGATCAGCATGTATCAATGGTCTGGCTCTGATCAATATTGGAATAGTATCTCTGTGCAAGGACTGCAGCCCAGTTGTATCATAAAAGTAATGGCCTAAGAGACAAATGGCTCCTTGACCCCTTGCCCCTCCAGCCCAGTCCTCTACTGCTTTGCACCTATAGAAATGTAAGCTTCCATGTCAAGAATTGCAGTATTTCTGTCTCCACTTTTTTGGCTAAAGGTAAATAACAAGTGAGCCCGGGTTTCACACCTTTACATTTGCAATAACACATATGATGTTTGTACTGCTATGTCATTCATTCTTAAAGGTCTCTAATGAAAATATTCAGTGAAAACAAATTAACTTTCTTTATAGGACACCACAGTTCACAAGTGTAAATTCTATGCGCATTGTGCTGTGCTTTATAAATAGTGCAGGTGAATAATGAAATGAATTGAGTTACTTGGAGGGCACAATCAAAGTGAATAGGCTGCCTTAATGCAATGCTCATCAAGGCACAAAACATGCTCATTACCATGTGGGTGGTAACAAAGGCAATGAGGTGAATGGGCCTTAAAGTATTAGAAATCTTCATGTGAAATGATTGACAAAGAACTGTAGGATTTTCCAAGCTGTCGCTCAACACCAGAAGGGATTCCCAATGAATAATTGCATAGGGATTAAAGAGTCAGATCTCTGTCCTTTTATACCTAATTACACCATATACATTTGTTTCATTGAATGATAGTAAGGGAGGACATAGGGAGGTGCAAAATGTGCCACTGCATGAAAGCCCCATACCCTCCTTGGGTACAGTTGAGAAGGAAGGGCCCTAGTCAGTTCTAGAGGAGGGGCCACTGTTGGCCAACACTGGATTGGTGTACGTGGATAATGATTGTACAATGTTTGCTTCACCATTCATGACTTTTGTCTTTGATAAAATGGACCTGTTTGTCCCGAAAACAGCATTTGTTGCTTGGCATGATCAACCTGAAGTGAGTGCTGGCTTTTTGACTTCTCTATATTTGTTGTGCCACTGCTTGCAGATTATTATTATTTTGACTTTGAAGGTATGTGTGCCAAATGGGTTCACTTGTTCTAGGGAACAAAGAGAGAACAGACAATAACTGTTGTCCACTTTATAATTAACGTGTGTGTCCAGCCAACAATTATTTTGATAGTTTTGTATAATGTTGTATATTGAAACCCCAACTGGGTTATTTTTTGTTGTCTGCTGCCCACCAAAGATTTTCTCTTCAGTTTTTTTCCTAAAGGCTCAACAATAAATAAGAGTAATTCACAGTAAAATGTAGAACATTTTTATTCCAGAGAGTTGTTCCCAAAACAAATTCCCTAGGATTTTCCATTACCTAGTGCTCTGACAACAACTGTTGGATTCCACAACACTTTTTGCTTAGGCGCACAAGCCACTGAAGAACAATATTGGTGGTCATCATGGGCAAAACTCTGGCAGGTGTATAGCGGCCCTCCACTATTGTTTACCAATCAATGACCAGATAGGCACAACCATTTGAATTTGCCTCCAACTTGTCCTCCACTCTTCATAGAACGATAAGTGCTGGCCCCCCAAAAAATCTCATTTCCAGCAAAAGGAATATGTTATATGTAGTCTTAGTGACAGTGGTCACCAGGCAGATATGTAGACCTGTAAACCTAAAAACTTTTTTTTATAAACAATGTAATACTATGGTGTAGATGGTGCATATTACAGGGAAGAATAAGGACATATGTTCCATCAAATTTTGTATTGGTTTAGTTGTTATAAAACTCGCTATAAGACATTTCACTGGAATTAAATCAATTTCTGTTTTGTGTAAATTCGACATTCACTAATAAGGCCTATCCCCCAGCTGCTGAGCTATTGAAAATCTGCTGTTGTAGTTTGGACCTAAGGGTCCAGTGACCTGGGGAAATGCCTTACACTTTGTTACACAAATGAATGCTAAAGCGTGTATTGTTCACAAAAGCCTTTTCAGGTTTCCCCAATTGTCTCACATTTTGGAGATCCGCCCATATATACATCTCTTTGCATCTTCCCTTCCCCCAGCATGACCACTGGTCAGGATGTCGGGGTTGTAACAACCAGAGGTCAGTAATGTCAAGCGTTAAACTCCAGTCCATTAAAAGGCAATTTCAATTTTCTAACTGAACAAAAATGTTTTCAAAACCAACATTGCAGCATAATTGGTATCATTAGAAAGATTAATTGCGTCTTAAAGGGAAAACGTCTGAAATATGGCTGTACTTCAATGAGTAATAGTAGAGAAGTCCCTAGAAACCCATGTCAGTATAATCAAGTACAGCCAAGCTATTTTTTTCTATGGGAAATGCTGGTTTTATGGACTTTTTTTGTTATACGATATGTTTAAAATAAAGTCAGCACTTACATTTCTCCAAAAACACATGTAACACAAAAAACACATACTCCAAACTGATATCTGTATTTTGCATCTCTCCATGGGAATAAATTGGCAAATATCTTTACCCAGTGCCAACCTACTGTCCAGGTCCAATATAACGGTAGATGATTGTATCTTAATGGCTTCCCCATTCTTTAGAATACGTAAGTAACCTTTTGAAACATTTCTTACTGCCAAGAGTATGGTCCTGGGTTAGATTTTTATCAGACCCAGACCGGGCCGATTCCTGAGCTTAAGAACTTCATCAGGTTTTTAACCTGGAGCAAATAGTTCACAGATTCTGGATGTGAGGTATCTCAGGGCAGAAGAAAACTGCTAAATCCATCACCTGATCAGTGTGGAAGCAACACACATCTGGAATTTCTTGTTAGACCGGTCAAGTTTTCCCTTTAAGTATCAAATGAAAAGAATTTTGTATTACTATTCCTTTCTCATATTAAGAAGGTTACACATTTTTGAATTGACATTGCCTTCGATACCCAACACATCATCAGTTTGCTAACTTTTCCAGATCTTCCAATTTTTACTCACCTTTCACCATTTTTCTCACCACTCCAACATCATCAAAAGCTAGGAGGTAGCCCCCAGAGGGTAGAACTTTAACCTTTGGAACCCTAAAAATCTACCTTATTACCCAATCACTTTTGTGGTCTTCCCTTCTTTAATGCCAAATTATGCACATATAGCATTTGATTGGCTCAGTTTCAAATCAATGCCATTTGCGTACAATTTGAATGTGATTTCCATAGAACTTCCTTTATCTCATTGACCATCTCTACATTCCTGTGACTGGCAGGTGGTATTTGTCTAAAGCCATACACATAATAGGACTTTAGAACATATGGTTGCTTCTCAGTTGGTGGAATCAAAGGTATGCAAGCTTGGCTTAGCTACTAGTACTACTCAGAAGAAGGAGGGGGCGTAGAGTAAAAAAAAAGAAGAGGATGAGCTGCTGCCAGACACCTCTGGGGCTTTTCAGGCAGGACACAATAGTATTCATTCCAGCAGTAATTATCATTTTTTCTTCCAGCTGGGGCTGTCAGAAGCTTGCCTTAGACTTAAATTCAAAATGGCAGAATCAAATTATGTCAATACTTGTGCTTATCTGAGTTTGCGATGGAAAGTTTTGAAGTGCCATGAGCTATAGTTGTTACAGCATCTTTTTCCATGTGGTGAATTTACTTTAGTTGGCATGAATGATGCTGATGAATCGATTATCAAAAGCAAGGGGTAGCTGAGAGTTGGTATAAAAGAATTAGGTTTTTCTGAATTATGTTTACTACAGGTGACTGACTTTGGAGTGTGTTCCCATAGTCATAAATCCCCAAAATGCTCTGCAAAAAAAAGAAATCACAATCTACCTAGTTGCCATGAAGCCTGTATCTTTTCTTCATAGATTCTTTCCAATATGTTGGTGACCAGTATGAAGCAAGGTGGGACATGGCTGTATAGCAATCATTAAGGCTTTGGTTGGTTGTTCCTTACAGCACCCTGAGATTAGAATTTAAAGGTCCAGTCTGTATACATTAAAGTTTATGTATGGCCAAAACATTTTTTTAGATTTAAATAGAATAGGAGAGTAGGGGGCTAAACCCTTTCTAGAATCTATTTACCATTTGGGAAAATTCCCTATACTTCCTATACCAGAGATGCAACAGGAAGTTGGAAGGGGAATTCCCTTTTCAGAGAAGACTGGGAATTGGAAGATTTCTCCTAACCTCTTGCTCTGGGGCCAACTGTTACCCCTGTCCAAAAAATGCCCAGAGATATAATTCAGCCTAGAAGCTCATACTCAAATAAAGGAATACACAGTTTTCTAAATCTTCTTCCACCCCCTATCATCATTTAGTTTGTATTAGCTCCTCTGCTTCTTCATTGCATTTTTAGCTGCCTTTCTTTGCCCATTGTAATGCCTTGAGAGAACAAGTCTTCTTTCTGTTTGTACATTACAGAAACCTTTCATTATTCCTCTACCACCCACTATGCTCTTGTTCAGCACCTCAAGTCTCCCTTTCAATACTCCATCCGCATTGCTCCTCCTTGTTCCAGTCTTTTCTTTTTCCATGAATTTTCCAATCTGACCAGTCTTATTTGTTGGTATGCAAATACACTTTAGCATGATATTCATATAGTTATCAAATGTGGACCTGTACCACCAATGTCATCATCGTAGTATAACTAAACAGGTATTGATGTTGAAAGGGATTTTCATATCTATATATATTGGAATCTCCCAATTACTGGTGAGGTTTGCCTACTAAGAGGGGATGGGTACACAGAACTAAGTGTCTCTGAGTGGTGCAATGTCAGCCCTATAGTTACAATAACACACAATTATGTATAAAATATACAGAAGTGTCAAATATAGTGCTTTGGCAGAATATGCTATAAGTGAAAAAATGATATCATTATACAGCACCATCAAAATCATGCAGAATACAATATGCTTAATCCCTTTACATTATACAGCTGCATGTCCCCAGTAACAGGAAAATGTAGAAAATAGGTCAGTAAACATGCACTCCTATATTAGGTATCCAGCACAGCTAATGAGGTCCTATCACTCTTTTTTCATATACTGTATATCTATAAATAAAGACAACAAAAGTCACATATTTGTATTGTTATTGTCCCATACAGTTGTATAACTTAATTGATTTTTGATTAAATCAATCAATTAATGCATTCATTTAAAATTAAAATCATTAAAACCATTTAATTTAAAATTTAATAATTTTACAAAATTAAAATCATTAAAATCATTTAATTTCTCTGTTAGAAATGCACCTTTGTTCTTCCATTCCAATGCACTAGGCTGGCAAAGATGAGTAACCTGCCATAGCCCTCATCAAAAGCTTGTAGTGCTATTGTCCTATAAAGCTGTGTAATTGTTGCTGATTTTTGCTTGGATATGTCTCAAAGTTCATTTTTTTTGGAGATGTACTTTCTTCCCTGCTCTAGGCTGGATAAACGAGTAACCTGCCAGAGGATTCATCCAAAGCTTTTTCATACAGGTATATATTGCTGAGGTAGAGGCGAAGTGCCTTACCAGGTGTGTTATATTTTTGTTATAATTTTTTTTTTTTAAATGTAGATTTGTACATTGGAAAGTTCTGGAGCCTAAAGGGCAGTTCAGTCATATCTACACACAATGCAATTCTGCTAGTACATGGAGGTAAGACTGTTGTATTAAAGTACCTGAACTAATATTTAGTTCTATGACTTGTTTGAGCTTTAAAGTTGAAAATCATATTTACAGTATGACAGCAGCCTAAATTAATCCTACCATGATTTGGGCCATTTCAGACCCACGGTGAGCCACAGCTCTTTGCTGTGGGCTCATCCATAGTCCCCCAGGAACCATGCAAATCAGGTAACTCGCAGTGCACTTTGTAGCTCCTGGGTGCACAGCAGCAATGTGCCCGGTAGGTGCTAACTGCAGTTTTTAAATTACAGGTTAGAAAGACCCCCTAAAGCAGAACTAAAGTGTCACGATTCATATCAGCCATCTTTCTCCTCTTCTTTCTTCTGCAGCCAATCTTCAGCTATCTGGATTTGCCATGCCAGGATGACGTAACTCCCATGCAGGTGCACGGAAAATCGATTATCCCTTATGCGCACTAGGGAAGTTGTCCCTTTCTGCAAAAATGATCTCCCTGATCGGGCATTTGTAAAAGTGCAATTTTATTTCCACAATTTTATTTGTGTATCTCAATTTTTCTTACCCAGAATACTTCCATTGCTTTGCAAGTGGCCTTCCAATACAGCGCACAATGTTATTGACAGTTACGTCTATTGATTGTTAGGTAATACACAAGAAAAGGGAAAGCTTTGGAGGCATGCTCACCCCATTACAAATAAGCCTTAACTGGCCACCTGGATCATGTCGTCACCCTCAGTAATAGTGAAGTACAGCTATATCAACAAGAAGTACAGAACACTCACTTTTGTATACCCTACCTTCTAGGTAAGGTAATAGGAGTCATCTTGCATATAACAATATAGAGTATAGCAGTATATAAATGAGCACTAAAAAAAATTACAAATTTAAATATATGAATAAATTGAATGTTTATATTTATGGTTATGAATGATATGAAAACAAATAAAGCGGAGAGAAAGATTTTCCCACACAGACATCCTGTCGAGTAATCTCCATAGAAGGATTACCACCAACTGTTACACTCAACCCTTTTTTTTTTAGCTTGAAAGGACAGTAATGTTAAATATTACATTGCATAGCAAAGTCACTTCAAAATCCAGATTTCTTGGAATTTGAAGGACATTTGTATTTTCCACCACTGTATATATATATATATATATATATATATATATATATATAGGCCAAAAGTAGAAGCCACTTTCTTATTTTCTGGTTTGATGGCTTTTTATTGTTGTGCTCATTGCCTTCTCTTTATAATGTTATTCTGTATTCCAAATTGAAACTGATTTAACATAATGATATGTTGAAATGCACATTCTTTCATATACTTGTATGATAGCTGCAGATTCAAAAGTATTGGAAATTACTTTTGAAATGCCAATAGAATGTTAAAACTGAACTCCCAGCAAAATCTATCATCAGCCCACCAATTCCTTGGCAGTGTCACTCTATGATCCAAGTGATAACCGATCAGAGCTTCAAATGTGCCCACGCTGACTGGTCCATCTTTGTCCCTGATTGCTGATTTCATTGATGTAATCTTCTTCCTAAAAAGACCTTGTTGTGTGGAAGCCACTCTATCACAAAGTGAAATGGACACCTGAAGAAGGACCACAGAGGAAGAGAGGTGGCCCGGGACTGGACTGCCTCATGACCCCAGCCTAGGTGAGTAAAAGGAAAATTTTTATACCATCAGTCAGTTAGAAAGTGGTTGGGTGGTTAGGATAGCCATAAAGCTTGTATGAGATTTTAGTGATTAAAGGAACATCTACCGTAAGGTTATTGCACAAGGGGGCACATTTGGATAGTTGGAGCAAAAAATGTTTAATCTCTTCAATCTTGAACCAATCTTCACCAGTCTTGGAGAGCTTTCATAAATAAGGCCCCGATGATTCAAGATTGAAGAGGTAAACATTTTTTGCTCCAACCATCCAAATCAGATCTCTTGCCAATCAACCCCATGCTGTCATACTAACCATTTACAACCAAGCCTATCCTTCCAAGCCTAACTTCTTGGGAGCATGAGGAACCGGGAGCTGCCATGGTGGGCATTCATCAATGCCAAAAATAAAGTATCCCTTTGTACACAAAAAGGGGGTTGGGTTATCCATTTCAAGTTTTTGGCTCTTATGAATAAGGTGATGCTGGTGACAAAGGCAAAGGCTAGGTAGTGCAATGTAAGTTGTTCTTTATTCCTGCAAACTTTTAGCCACTTTACACTTCTAGATTAAATTTATGGTGGTGATGAACCCCCACCTCATCTCTAATAAAAACACAAAATCGTCAGTAAATATAACAGTGATTTACACAACTTCTATTTGAATCATCATTAAAACTAAAAAAGAAATGTTCTGTCTGTCAGTATGAAAAGGATGAAGGATGAACAGGATGCCTAATAGCCAACATTTCACTATAAATAATCCATGATATTATGTAATTGTAAGTGTATATGTGTTATGTAAGCATCAGCTAAAAAAAAGGTAATTCAAAACATTTTCGGCTTGGCAAAGGCCCCGGAATTAACATACTGCCTTCCTTTTACAAGCATTAAAGTCTTAGGGATTATACGTTTTTTTGAACATTTCTGTAAGTATTAAAGTGGACCTTTCACTAAAATAGAGGGTTTGCTTAGTCTATCTGGGCCTTGTCCCTAAATCACCTTCACATCACATTAGGCGAAAAGTAGAATTATACCACCGTCTCCTGCTTGGGACACCTAGGCAAGGATAATGGCACTTCCTTGGGAAGAATATTATGGAAATATTATTTATATACCAATAATTTAATAATATAATTTAGAATATTGTGTGGTGATGTTCTTGCAATAAATTAAAGCAAGATATGCAATGTAATCTTTTCTGAGTACCATGGGAATCTTTCCAAAAGGACAGTGATGACACCATGACCAGTAAAGTGGAAGAAGGGGGTAAGGTAAACATAATTCTAACTTTTTTCTTTTCTTCTTTTTCACCTACTAAATACATTTCTAGGGAGGGGACTAGGGAGAGTGGATGGATATATGCTATACCAACCGAGGCAATTTTTTGGACTGACATTAGTCTTGGGCAAAGAATACCCATCAGGAAAATATAGTACCTAGATAATGGGCATTTGTAGACCACGTTTGCCCTGTGTACTTGTCCTAGTGGTTATATTCACCAAGAATAAAAATTATGGGAAATCCAACATTGGGTATAGACAGCAAAATAATATTAAAGATGCCTTATATAAAGCTAATTTATAGTCAGCCATATACATTTACTTAATTGTAATTTTATTGAAAATAAATGGCGCCCATGCACACTGACTGATACACAAAACGTGTGCAATAATGTGAACCAGCCATTATAGTCTTTATAATCTTTAAGGACCATTGAAAATTATTTTTTTTTATAGTACAAACAACTAGATCAGTCAGGGCGAGCTTGTGTTAAAAGTCTTCAAATGGGAATACTCTGGGCACCATTTTTTATAAAGCTCTCCAAGACGGGTGAAGAAATCATGCGAGAACCTGGGTGATCTAGTAAACCTGGAATGGATGTAGTCCAAGATTAAAAACATTTGACAGTTTTTAGCAAATGATTTTTAGAAATCTATTCTATTCTTTTCCCATTATAATCTAACTTCTCCACTCTTGGAAAGCTTTAATAAATCGGGCTCCTTCTAATCTAATTATACACTTGGTTTATTGGTCTCTATTTCATACATATCCAGAGTTACCAGAGTGCACCATGGGAGGAGTTCTCTTAACATGGATTTAGAGCTTTTGGGTGGTTTGTGAGTGGAACAAATGTCCTACTCTGATCTTACATTGGAGTGGCGTGAGTTTTAACACCTGCCTGTCTTCTTTGTATGGAAGATACTCCCAGGAGGGTGCAAATTTTAAAGCCATATAACAAACTGTGACCAGACCTGCTATAAAGCAAACTTGCCATTGTATCTAGCAACAGAACTGGTTGTTGCATCAGTCTAAGAAAACACAAGATTTAGTTTCTGCATATACCAGATCATGCGATTTGTAAACCAGAATTAATCCAAAGTGTATTAATTTTATAACAGCAATTTTTCTATATGTTCATGTAAAGAAAGCATTTCACTAAAATATTCCAAATGGACCTTTCTCCATTCTGAATAAGTTAATTAAAGGTATGTGCACTGTATATATCCTGTACAGAACAGTAACCTGCACTGAGAAATATGGAGTTGTACATTTACACATTTAGATTGTTTCCATTTCCAGACAGATGCAAATTCACTAACAGATGAGTCTATAACATCCACTGAAGTCTAATGTACTGTATCTTCCTTTGTTCTGTATTGTCTCTGCTTTCTTCTAGAAATAAGCAGTAAAAAAATGATTTGGATGTGTTACTGCAGCACAATGTACAATATATTGCTCAGTAATTATCTGTGCCGCTGAAGCGAGCAACAAGCCTTGCACGAAAGTCCACCCACATCCCTCCAAGTTACAGCTGTGCCAGGATTAGATTGTATTTGGTAAACTGAGAAGGGATTTATTATACTGTTGTTTCTTTCTGTAGATATTTTATTTCTGTATATGATGTTTTATTAGCTATTAGGAGAAGTGGTTGATCATTGATGAGGATTGCTTAGCTTAGCAGAATCCCAATATCTGCTGTGATGGTATGATCATGCCTACAGCCACGGGCGGTCATAAGGAGGTGCAAAGTGTGTCACTGCATGGGCCCTCAAGTCAGTTCCATGTTATGTTCAGAAAAACACACCACAATGCAACTGCGTGCAAGCAAGTGCACAGAATAGTTCCTAACCACTTTTATACAGTTGAATACAAACAGTTTGGTGTACAGTTAAGTGTGCGGTAAACTGCCACAGTTTACTGAATGTCTAAAATTAGCCTATCATGGCAGAATGCCTAGAGTTTAATTATTATCTTGTAATGGACACTACTATCTTTTTTCCCTATGACACTGCATTTTAGTTGTGTATAAATGTAGTCATGTATAAATGCTGTGCACGATTAGTCTGTACTCCAGATTATTCTTTATATTGTATAATTGTAAAACTTTGTCATAGAAGGATAGCTTGGTCACATGACTTTGATAACTCACTTTGACTTTATTTCTCCCAGAACTATTTTACAAAGACATGGCTACAGGAAGGCCATACTGTTGCTTTTAAAATTGCCTCCAATCCTTTGGTTTAAAGTGGGATTATCATTATTTTAGGTTTCCCTAATAAGGGCATTCAGATCGAATTACTTTACCCATAATATGCTGTAGATTATATTATTTGGATTTGGTTTTGTTACCATTTTAGCAACACATAATACACAGGTATTCTACACTTTACATAATTGCATTTGTAAAAAGCAAAGAGACATCACATTGCACAATTGCATATGTAAACATGTTGGTCTGTTAATGTTTGACAAATATTTGACACCTGCCTAATGATATAGATCATTGAATCAGCTAACAATAAATATTTATGTAAATGTTCAAGCAACTTACCTGATAAGGTAGCCTGATCATTAGGTGGGGATGTTTTCCTGCACATAGTTAACTTCCTGTTGATTATCCCATTGCTCTTCTATCTTCAGTGCTGATAACATATTTTAGCAGTTTAGCTTTAGAACCACAGGAAATGATTAGAATGTTGTCCCAGGTTCTGTCAGGGTGTGGGGTCCTAAGCTGGTCATTCTGATTTGAATGAGGGATCAAATAACTACTGATCTCTGATATAGCCTAGATGTGAGTAATCATATTACACAGGCATGTGTGCATGCATGTTGTAAAATAACCCTGCATTTGGGATGTTTTAAGGGAATATTATTGAATGGCTGAAGAATTTAACATACAGATTTGTTTAAACCTCTCCGTCAAATCTAATCACCAAAATGAGGGGCACCCAAAGACATTTAAGTGTCCTAATGTGGAGCAGATATAAAGTTGAAAATAAATTAGAGCTCCATTTTAATGATTGTAGTGTCCGAGATTTATGGTTACTATGTATTAGGCTAGTGAAACCTAAAACAGCCAACGCACTTCAGGGATTAGGGCTCTCCTTCCTCAGGGGTTAAAAATTATGTAGTTGTAAAGGTACACTAATAATGAGTGCTAATTATAGGTGGAAATGTATTGTGGACCAAGGTTTGTTCAGATAATGGGTTTCAATAGCTCATGTCAGGCAATGCAGATCCCGCTTGTTTTGCAACTGAACTTCAACATCTGGAGTCCAACCTTTTCATTTCAAGCTGTTTATATGGCCTAATAAATGGGTAGTGTCCAAGTCCAAAAACATATTGGCTGTATTATTTTTATGTTACCTTACTTAAAATTGTATTTGATTTGGTCATTGGTATGGCACAGTTATAACATTTTCTCTGGTCTCTTTCCAAGTTGCCCTTTTGGGGACCCAGTAAGCTCCAAGAATCAGATTTTCCACTAATGAAAAATCCAGTGACCCATAACTTCTAAATTTTGTTGGCCCTGATATATTAGGATGAGATTAAAAGTTTCTGGCATGGTGTGTGCAAGGAAATGGGAAAAAAAGGTTATGGTGGTTGTTGGCTGTTGATAGTGAATGATAGAAGATCTGAGTTCAATGATGACTAATAGGACAATAAGTGTGTGGCTATGAGCATTTTAAGGCAGATTGACATCTTAGATCATAAAGTAGAATCGAGAAGTGAGAGAAGTGAGCAGTTACTGTGGTGTTCCACTTATTTGAGCCTGCTAGGGATTTGGGGAACCTGCTGCTGCTGAGATTTGTTTGTTCCTAGGCTTCCAAAGTGAAACAAATATTTCACCAAAAATGATAGATTTGTGAGATCAACAAAATTCTACATTTTTTAATGAGTTAAAATTTTTGAGATAACATAAATTCTGGGACTCAGGGTTGAATTCAGAGTGATTAGTTCTTGACCCATATTGGGAACATAACATTGTCAGGACGTTGCATGCTTCCTATAACCACCTGCACCAGCTTTGACGAACTTTGGACCTCTGAGGATTACCAAACAGATAAAGACCCTCCCTGACCCAGTGATACTTACCTCTCTATTTATTTTTGTTGCTAATTTCATCATAGCAACTAATGCAAAATACCCCATGCTTTGTGGTATTAGAAAGCCCCTGACCTGTGCATGATATGTGGTGCTTAGGCCTAATGATAA
>NC_092861.1:23648944-23726734 GCF_032062135.1 Pyxicephalus adspersus
AAAGAAAAAACAGTTTTAAGAATTGCAAAGACCTGATATTTGCACAGTTACATACTAAGATATTAGGCTGTCATATGCCCCCACACTCATTTTTCTATTTGATCTGGAAGGCGGCAAAGCCAGGAACATCTCTGGACCCCCTCTTGTATATATGAACCCCCATTCAGGTCCCTGTTTTTTTTTTTGTTTTTTTATGACACTACTGAATGATTTCTGGCAGCTTGTACTAACTATCCCTTTTAACACCTATGTGTATATGGAGCAACACTTTTAGATTGTTTTTCATTTAGCATATTTTTATGTTTGTAAAGGCAAAATTCTAAGTGCTGATGACGTTAGGAAATGTGAAATTCAGGCCAGTAAAGCATCACACCAAGAAGTGATTGAAAGTAGGCAAAGGAGGTCAAAATCTGACATTTTATGTCAAATGCCGTGCTCTCTATTCAAATGCAGCTGCATAATGCAGAACGCCTGTCATCGTAAATCCTTAGAATATTACTTTGTGCATTGAAATCAAGAACTATACATGGAAAGAAGGTTATGCCTATCATTATTCACAGCAGGCTGATCTTTAGTATGTGTATTTAAAAAAAATAATTAAAAAGAATCTCTTCAATGTAATATTGATTTATTGGACAAAATTTGGATCTTTTGGGCTCTCACAAGTTGCAGTAAAAAATATAGCTGACAGTCAAAACATTTTATTTTATTTTATTTTTTTTAATTGAACTCCTCATTTTTTTTACAGCATCCAGGAATAATTGGACAGACCTGAAGAGTAAATCATGTTGGTTCCATGACGAAACAACAGTTTAAGATATATACCAAAAATGTTCTGCTGGCCTTCTACCTATTGACATTGTACTGCAATTAGACTCATTATGTATTCCAAAATGAACACACTGAATGGGGTTCATTTAAAAACACACGTGCAACTGGTGAGACTGCAGCTTTAATTTCCCCAGTGCATAGTAACTAAAAGTTCAGGCAGCTTCATTATGGAAAATCCGTGTTGGAAGGTGGTGCGGGGTCATATTCTAAGTGCAGTGAAGATAATGTTTAGGAGGTGTTTTACAGCTATGTTAGAGTAACAGGTCACAATCAGTAGGTATTTACATTGGGGGAAGGGGTCCCTGAGCCTCTTATGGTTGAATGGAAAGGAAGATACAATAGGATGAGATTACTCTCTATTCACACAGGATAATCAAATAGTTTACATGGCATGCCTATGCTGTGTTTTAAAGGGAAACATGAAGTCCAGTAAGTATCCATTTCTATTATAAAGTTTACCTTAGAGTTTCTTGCTTGCATGCTGTGTTTCATCTCACTGACCAGTTGCATGTACTAATAAACTTGCATACATGTTTATACTCAAGAATTGATTGAGGTCATTGGATCAATAAGAAGTCAGGCATGTAATATTTTCAGAAGTTGAGATCTATAGTAGCAGCCTACATACTACTTTCAATACTGGTTTCCGTAAGGTTTATCTCCAATCTCCATCATGTGACTCTTCCATGGCACCAATATTGTGGAGACTAGTGATCCAGCATGGCAGCCCAAGCTCAACACCAATTGTTTCCAATGATGATATCATTAAGAAAATGCAGGTTTCCACACTAGACCCGGCCACTTGATAGCCAATAGGAAATGCCAAGGTTGCCCAGGCAGTGATGTAAGCTCCCACAAAAGGAATTTCTTACCCAAGCCCAACATCAATGGTTCCCAAGGATGATACCATTACTCCATTGCAGGTTTCTACACTGGACCCAGCCACTTGATAACCAATAGTAAATGCCAAGATTGCCCAGACAGTGATGTAGGCTCCCAAAAAGGGAATTTGCAGTTTAGGGAAAACCACACCTATGGAAAGTAAAAGAAGGTTTTAGGTAGTTTTAACTTTAAACTTTTTTTTTTAAAGAAATTAGAGAGAGGAGGGCTAAACAATACTGTGGGGGAACTTTGGAGTGAGCATTGTAAAAAGAACAGTGTACTTAGCCTACCTGCTGAGTAGCTTTCATTTTACCATGCCTTTTATCTTCTAATGATGGTTGTCTTGATAACTAAGTCATTTAGTTATAGCTCTGTATCTAAAACTGTGAGAATGCAGCCAAAGTTGACATTGCTTCTAGCTTTACCCATATTCTGAGCCTAAAGCTGCGTACACACGTCAGATTTTTATCGCCCGATAATCGGCATCGGCCAGATATCGGGCGAAAATCTGGCGTGTGTACAGTCGGCGTCGTCCATCGTCCGAACGACCATCCTGGCAGATCCACGGATGATGAACGACGACCGATCCTAATGAAAGGGAAGGGGGAGAGCGCGCAGCAGGGTGCAGCTCCGTCGCTCTCCCCCTCCCCTCTCCATAGAGCAGAACGGTGCTGTATGTACAGCACCGTTCATGCATCGTGCAGTCCTTTGTCGTTGGAAAGGATCGTGAAAGATCCTTTCCAACGACAAAAATTGCACGTGTGTACGCAGCTTTAGGAAGGCTTACTCACATTGGACCAGTAGTGGAAGGTTGCACAAAAGAGAATCAGATAACAACAGCAGGTCCCAACTTGAAACATTGCTAAGAGACTGTTTATTGGTCTTTATTATGTAAAAGTTACATAATAAAAAGAAAACTAAGCAGACTTTTACTTTAGGAGAGGTATTCAAATTACTCAAATTTACATGTTATCTGGAGTTGCTTTAATCCCAAATCTACAAAAGGTGAGCCCCCACCAAGATCTGTTCAGCATTAAAAGGAGAAGCAAAGTCATTCAATCCCTGCAGTATTTATTGCATAGTCTTATCTAAATACAGGGACACCAGCAGAGATTCTGCTACTAAGCATATTGGTTGAGGTCTGGTATTGGCACAGTTGGGTAAGAAAAAGTGTTGGGAACTAACCAACTTTTAAAAGTCCAACTTTGCATTACTCTATCCAAAATTGAACAATCTATTGTAAGTATAAGATGTACAGAAATATATGTAAAGGACTGTTAAAAAATAATAGAACATTATATTTATGAATAAATAAAGCCCCATGCAGTCTTGAGTTTCTCAGCCTTACAGCACATGACATTAAACATCTGGTAGTCTTTGGGGGTTCAAGGCTTGCTCCATTAGCGGAGACCCAAACAGGCTGTGGGAAGTCTCAAATAGTTTCCAGTATGTTTATTTTAGTCGGAGTGACTGTTTGTTTTTCAGTGAGGTGTGCAATTAGGCATTAGATGGTGTGATAAACGCAAAACAATGTAGAAAAGGCCCCCAAAGTTGTAACATGTAAACTAAAAAACAAGATAAAGTCAACAAAAAAAGCTAATGACAAGATAAATAAAACATCCAGCTATATATAGGCTGCAGAGCAGGGTAATGATGCGGTATTATGACGCCCTAACTTATTTAGGAGTTGGTAAATATTTAAAAGCAGCATTATCTTAAATCCCTGTTTCAAGGGAAAAAAATAGGTTACCAGTTAACAGCTACTGCAATTTCTCAATATACCGTTTACTTAGAAAAACAGTACTTAGTATTTTTAATTGCTATATTAGATACTTTTCATTTTTTTGTGGTTCATAAAATTAAACTTGAACTCCAAAACTGCCAATAAAGTAAAAAAAACATACTGCAATATAACATATTGGGGGACATTCTTTGTACACAAAATGGCAAAAATTTCTAATTTCAGGCTTGGTTGACTGCCTTACTGCTCTTTCCAGAATTCAGCAGATTGGTAAAAGGAGAACTTTGCTTTCTAATATCATGCCTGTCCTCCTGATGAGTGATGCTTTAATGATTGGCGGGCTAATTTTCAAGAAATAGTGGCTTAGGAGTAGAAAGAACAAAGCCACTGATTGGATGAAGGAGGGACATAAGTACACTGCAAGCAGAGTTTCCTCTCCACCAAAGAGAACAGGTAATAGCACACTGGTGACATTACCAAATCTTAGGCTATGTACACACATGCGCTCTCTCCCCCTTCCATTACGATCGTTCATAGTCCATCATCCTTGGATCTGCCAAGATGGTAATTCGGACGATAGACGACGAACACTGTACACGCGCAAGATTCTCGTCTAAAATCAGCCCTGAGCCGAATATCAGATAAGAACCATTGCACTTGTGTACCTAGCCAAACTCCAAATCTTGCGGGACTTTAGAGTCTTTGAGTTCAGATACACTTTGAAGAGCCCCTGCCAAATTACAGAAATTTTGATTTTTTAGTACAGTGTTTCTCAGCTGGCATTCCATGGATCTCTAGGGTTCCTCCAGAGGACATTTTTGCTATATGTAAGGGTGGCAGTCTTCCCAATGGCAAGCAATGTGGAAGGCATTCTTCCTATTGACCACCACATTAATGTAATTTGAGTTGTGTGTTGTTGTAGTAATACAAGGAGTTCCATGAGGATCTGAAAGTTATTTCAAGGGGTCCCCTTCCATGTTAAAAAGTTTGAAAAACCATGATTTAGTAATTAGTGTACTAAACCACAAGGAGCAAGAAATAAGCAATTGGCACAACCAAAAAATGGAATTTAGGAAATGTACTTATGTAAGTTGCATTTCAAAACACATTAAATATTTTTATGTTTGTCTGGAGTTTAGCTTGGTTTTTAATCTTAGGTTTCTGTTGAGTAGTTCTGATTTATTATTTTTTTTTTGCTATAATTTAGCTTGTACATCCAGATGCTCTTCTAACGAAATTCCTACAGCTGTCAGTCTCTAATTAAGGCTGACCCCGAATCCAAACCTGTGAAAACACAGGCCAAACAAGCGCCACACGCTCTGTGAGTCCAGTGCAGCCTCATTCATGTGCAGGAACATATGAAAGAAATAACATAGCATGGAAACATTAAAAGAAGCTTCAGTACCTCTCAGATATCCTTTAAATGTCCTGATTTATGGAAGAATAAAGGTAACTCAAGAGGAATTTTTGACAGTAGAGATTGCGTTTTAGTTACCATGAAAAGTTTACCAGCTGATTTACTTCTTTGCAGGAGTTGCTTTTTAATGTTATGTATTCTTCCTTGCTGTACTCGAAGTGTGAGAGACAGAACAGACCCGTGACTTTACAGTCAATGTGCATGGAACATCACAACTATTCAGGTTTCATGTTTGCATCCAATCTGTCTTCATATTTCTCAGATTAACAAACATAACCCTAAATTAATCATTATACCAGAGGTTCTAGAGGTTATGCTTATAGTTGACATACAAAAGATTTTTCAGTGGTTAAAGACCCCCTAGAGAATGCAAGGCCCCTCACTGAGAACGAAAGACCATCCATGGTTTCTCCCTGTCTTAGGTGACATTTTACTGTGGTTCCCATACAGTGAAAGCATTGTTCCCTTTTAGAGAACTAAAAGAATGATTACATTTGTAGCACTGAGCAATAACATTCACTTCCTTGGATCATATGTGTTAATCATTGTTTTATATCTTTGATATCTACTTCTTCATTGCCCCATAAAAGACCTGGATGCCAATTATGGTTGCATTGCTTGCAAATATTAACCATGAGTAATACAGTTACCAAATATTAGGATTCTTGACTTGTCGCCCTGATTTGTTGGGTTCAATTTCCATCAATCTCACTGTGCTCACAGGGAGCCTTTGCATTGTCTATGCCTGGCAAATCTACAGGATGATTTTAATGCCAGCCCAACCAGCAGTGCATACTTATATTCCCCACTCTCTGATAGGAAGGCAGGAGGCTCGATGTAACGCTATGTAAATATGTTAGATGATTCCCGGCCAAGACAAACAGTTGTGCTTGTTCTGGGCGAGAATCTGACATGTGCCCATCCTGACGGGTACAGGAAGGACCACAGCGTGGTGTCGCTTGGTCAGCCTTCCAACCTTTCTCCATACAACAGAATGATGCTGTTTCACTCTTTAATCGTGGAACATTGTTCCAGCAACAAAAATTGCACACATGTACCCAGCCCATGTCAAAGACACTCTCCCTGCCCTTATGTGACAGTGCTAATGATTGCCAATTGGGTGCTCAGACCAGTGCTTTAACATTGAGGATATAAAAATTAGAAGAAAGCTGAAAAAATACTAGGGTACTTCTCTTCTGAGTGGCTGAAGCACATGGCGGGAAGGGAAAGGAATGGCACACATATGCAACTAGTATAAAGTGAACCTGTATTTGACATACATGTACATAGGTTTCCACTGGGTGTTCCTAACACAACTCAAAAACATACTGGTAGGCTTATTGATACTTAAGGTGCGTACACACTTCCAATTTTTATCGTTCCAATCAAACGACGAACGATCGATTGGGCAAAAAATCGTTCGTAAAAAAGTAACCAACGACGCCGATGAACGAGGAAAGTCGCTGGAAACGAACGACCGGACCGACGGATCGGATTGGACGACGATCGTTGAACATCGTTCGTGTGTACGGTCGTTCGTTGATCGTCCATGTTCAGAGCATGCGTGATGAACGAACGTCCGTTCACTTTCCTGTCGTGCACATAGTTCCTCTATCGCTTAAACGATCGTATCTATTGTGTGTACAATATCTACGAACGATCGTGTCGTTACCTCTATGTGCAGGATCGGTGCTATACGATCGTTCATATATATCGTGCATGAACGTTCGTCGTTCGTTTTCCAACGATAATAATTGGAAGTGTGTATGTAGCTTAAGAGATATACAAACTTTTTTGAGTGTGTCAAGATTTCAAACAATTCAGGCTGATCGGTAAACAACTGCACAATGACCATGGATTGTTGATGTGCTCTGCTGTACAAACTAAGAAAGGTTCTGCTCCCACCCGTTCTTTCCGCTATAGCACAGATCACAGTCTATCTCAAATAACATTGGGTCTAATGTATTAAAGCTTTCTAAGACTGGAGAGGCTAGTCTATGAAAGTAGGACTTGGGTGATCCAGCATACCTATAATGGATTTCTTACAAATTATTTGGTTTTAGTTGGGAAATGTTGTCAATCCTGGACCAGATTAATTCTAGATTTGCTGAATCCCCCAGGTTCACTCATGATAGTCTATTCTCTTAAGTTTTGGAGAACTTAAAAAAAATCATGCCCATTGTCTCAACATTTTTTACTAAGTATGGCAGTCATTAGGCTCCCTAGCAGAAAGTTGCTGAAAGCAGTAACCCCGAGTCACACTCATAGTAGATAAACCTATGGGAAGTAATAGTAAATACTGCCTTACCTGATCCGCCGGCGTCCCGCGTTGTCCATCGCCGCAATTCCAGTCTTCTTCCTCCGCCGTCTTCTGCACACGATGAGTCACCGGGAGTTCCCGGTGACATCGTTGCATGTGTAAATTGCCAGTGCGGTGGGGCTGGGGGGGAATTTATATTCAATTTCTATTGCATTCAATACAAAATACCTGTATTGAATGCAATACATTGGATTTATATGTGTAAAAGCAGTGCATTGTATTTCATGAACATTTATTTTACAGTATATTAAAATAGTATTAATTTATTTAATTTATTATTTTTTCATTAATTTATTATATTTTACTGTAAAATAAATTTTCATGAAAAACAATGTACTGCTTTTAGACATCATATAATACCGGAAAGAAATGTACCGCTGGGGAGGTTAAGGATGGACAGGGGAACAAAAAGAAGTGGTTGAAATAAAAACATAAACTGTTAAAAGGTCCACAGGACTTCTTTACCAGTTCAGGTAACGTCAGTGATTTTCAGAGTATAATCCAACCCATATAGAAGTACAAAGATTCACTCAATTTTACTGTGATATATATAAAATTGATAGGTCTAAAAATGACTGCCATCCTAAGACACTGATGTGTTTGCTGACACACAAACTGCAACAAAAAAAAACAAAGTCACTGAATCAATGCTTTGCATTCCCATTCTGAAAGCACAAAACGTGTGCAAACAACTTTAACCTGCTTCATCAGTTTATAGAGCCTCCTGATAATGCTGCTGGCATTTGCACATGAAAGGTTCTTCTAATGGCCTCTTTCTTTTTTCCTGAACACTGTTTACCATATGAATGGTGAGCTGCCAGGCTGGTTTTATGTAAGTTAGTAGCACCTTAAAAAGAAATAATGCCCCTCAGGATTCTAGTTAATACAACAGTACTTGGAACCATTGACCAGCATAATGTCCAATGATACATCAGCACACAGGACTATTGATGATAACATCCAAGATCTTTTCTGTGCATTCAATAACAAGTCTAGCTCTACACTAAACAGCAGAAGGTATTGCAGTCAATGCATTACTGTGGAAATAACTGCAAGATCATTTTTTTTTATTACTGATTAGACTGAAAACAATGAAAACAATGTATTCAGCTTCTGTGCTTGTGAACTACAGTTAGTAATTGTCCTGGATTCAGTAAAACTGCCACAAGAAACTGCCTGATGGTTATCCTGGGCCAATGGCAGCAATTCTTTGAGCTGCTTACCAGGGAAACCCAGGAAAAAAGCTATTTTCTGCATACTAGTTTCAGGTCAGTGATCCAAAGTATTGAAATTAAAAGTAAGTAAAACAGCCGGCAGGTTACTTGGAAATATTAGGAGGAATCACAAATGCTTGCATATGAAGCGTTTTGAGTCACCTGTTTCCTTTGGCAAAATTTGTTTTTACTCTCTATCTTGAATATACAACCATAAGTAAGAAGTAATCTCTCCAAAAGTGAAATGTTGGAAGATCCCACCCCAATCTTTTGTTCTTTTTATGATTATGGATTTCTCATAATTTTTTTCTTGTTACTGGAAGAAATATAGAAGGTCAATATCTCGAAAAATGGTTTTGGATTCACTTTAAGCAATTAACTTTTTAAATTAAAAAAATAGAACAGTGGGTAATGGCAATACATGTGTCTCTTAAGTGTGCATGTGTTCTCCTGTATAGGGTGATATGTCCTGGACAGGGTACTAGTCGCACACCGCTGTACTTATGCTGTACAATAGTCATAAAAGAATGAATAATGATGAAAGAGTGTTCGGGCCAAGTGATATATCAACCCATCATGCCATACATAGGGCGCCATTGTAATTGTCAACAGAGCCTGTCAGAATGCCTACTTAGGGGAAAATTTAAAACTAAAGTTTAAAGCACACTATATAAAGCAATAAAGCAACACTGAGTATTATTAACAAACATTAAGGAAGAAACTTTAAGGAACCAATTTACCCCAGAGGTCTTTATGACGCTACTAAATCTTATAACATATATCAAGCAGGCTTTAGTAGCCATATTCCATGACTTGAAGTTGAACTAGTATTTAAAGCCAATGCCAGCCTGCACTGGGCCCTACCCAGCCACAAATAAAGTAATATAATATGGAGATATATTTGTTCTGTGCCTCATAGAGATTTTCCAACATCTGCTTGAGTAAACATATCCAGGTGTCACACCTCTGCTAATATCTAACAGCAAAAGGCTTCTTGAAAGTGTTTCCTGGATGAGGGCTATATGTAATGAGAATTTACTTAATATAATTAGTGTAGTGGTCATTAGGACCTAGGTGACATCACATTAAATGTGTGAAAAGGAGTTATACAACAAAACCTGTCCTACAAGGTTTAGGTTTGGTAGTCAAAGAAACCTTTCATCACAATGGAAGCTTATAATGGCTATATAAAGCTATATAACGACCCATAGAATTCACAGGAGAGGTCCGAAGAGGCAGCAGTGTGGTAATTGCTGGGTTTTAGTTCACCTTTGGATTATTAAAGCTCAGAATACAGTGCAAGAACACCAGAAGAATGAATTTATTGCCTTATCTGTGGGATGGTGAGCAAAAGACTAGTTTGATTTATTGGCCCAATCTTAGTTTATAGTCCAAGGGGCTTGTTGACTTTTCATCACATTTACAAACACTTTTCCCCAAGATTAATACAACTTTACACTTTCCAGGAGATTACTCTCAGTGCTAAAATTTAGTCTGATGTTTTAACTAGACAAATTGGGCCAAATTTAATTAAGCTCTTTAATAAAGACTGGAGAGGATACACTTTCATCAGTGAAGCTGGGTGATCAAAAAACCTGGAATGGATTTCTTCAAAGTCTTTGTTATTTGCTAGTAAATTTTTTCAATCCTGGACCAGATCCATTCCAGGTTTGCTGGATCACCCAGCTTCACTGATGAAAGCGTATCCTCTCCAGCTTAATAAATCAGGCCCAGCGTGTCTGAGAACCAGATCAGCTGCCAATTTTACCCTGGATTGCCTGATTAAACCAAGAAATGGGTGAAAGTGGGTAAGCAACGCCAGGTTTTTATTTCTCCCTGTAAACCCATTGGAGAAACTTTCTTTTACTTCCCATCTCTGTGAAGCACATGCAGGAAATGCGGGAGCATGTGTGACTAGGACAGGAAAGCACAATACAGAAATTCAATATCTTTAGGAATTCTAATCTTTCTCACTTTACTAAATATGCGTTTTTGTGTCCCTGTGGGGGAGATGTCCTATCACTTCCTGTCCTGGCAGGACGTCAAGGTTCCATTTACAGACTCAACTGACAATAAAAACACCCAACAGAAGGTCTAATGTATAAACACTTCATCCAAAATAAAATAAAACATTTTGCTTGGAGTTGTGCTCACTGTGCAAAATCAGAGTGTTAAAAAAACATTGATATAACAAAATTATTAAAATTTCTTCTATTAATTACTACAGTGTCATTCTTATTTCAGTTAGCTAATTGCCTACCTTGTCTCCTAAAGCTACATACACACGTGCAATAATTGTCATTGGAAAGCATCTTTCACGAAGCACTGCACGATGCATGAATGAGTGCTGTAAATACAGCACCATTCTGCTCTATGGAGAGGGGAGGGGGAGAACGACAGAGCTCTCCCCGTCGCGCTCTCCCCCTTCGCTTCCATTAGGATCGCTCGTCGTCCAACGTCCGATATCGGCCCTGAGTCGATTATCGGATGAGAACCATTGGACGTGTGTACCCAGCCTTGGTTCTAGTGAGATAACTCTCCTACTGCAGATGCAGTAGGTTGATGATTTAAAAGCAGCTCAGAAATCCAAAAATTTCTGACACTCCTATCAAAGTTAATGAAATTGGAACCAAATTTTAAAAGACTGTGTATTACTGGGTAGCAAATGCTACAAACTTATGCACAGTTGTATAGGAGGTTACTGGCAGTCCTGCTTGATGGGATCAGGGGTCTATGAGAAGTATAAATTGGTCAAGGGAGACACAACCAGGTAAGTGATTGACATATCCCTGATATTATTAGTTTACATGGCACCATGTACCTAATGACCAGCCTAATTGAGAACTGCTCAATTTTGTCCATACCCATTTTACCAGATCATTATAAATCAGGGGGGACCTCTTGGTTAATAATCTGCAGCTGGGTTGTTAGTGTGAACCATATAGATCATTTTCTTTGGCTTCTGATTGTTAAGGCAAGCACCCCGCTAATTTACATTAGCCTGTTGGTGTTGGCGGGTGGAGTAGAGCAGGGGCAATACAAAAATGGGCATCCTGATCAATGTTTAATTGAAACATCGATTATACATTCAGGGCTGGTATTAGGGAAAAGCAAACTGGGCAATTATTCATGGGCCACACTTTCTCCAAGGCCCTAACTAACGGTGGCTCAGGGGTTAGCACTCCGGCCTTTGCAGCACTAGGTCCCAGGTTCGATCCCCTAGCCAGGACATCATCTGCATGGAGTTTGCAGGTTCTCCCCGTGTCTGCGTGGGTTTCCTCCGGGTACTCCGGTTTCCTCCCACATCCCAAAAACATGCAGTTAGGTTAATTGGCTTCTCCCTAACAATTGACCTTAGACTACATTAATCACATATGACTATGTTAGGGACATTAGATTGTGAGCTCCTTTGAGGGACAGTTAGTGACACGACTATGTACAGTGCTGCGTAATATGATGGCGCTATATAAATACTGTATAATAATAACTGACATAATAACAGGAGTACAGGGAACTGGAATACTGAGCACTTAGTTGCGTTGTCCCCATGTTATCCCAAACAATAATTGGAATTCAGCAATGTTTAATATATTTACATTAGCTACCATGCCCCTTTAACCTCGGCTTTTGCAACTGGGCATAGTAAGGGCAAAAGAGGTATAGTGGCCGACAGCTAGAAATTGGGTTTGGTACAGGACATTTAAATTGATTAAAATAAAGTTTAAATTTAACATCATCCACTGCACACCTTCTAGACATGCTAACACACAAGAACCATATGGCGTCTGCTGAATAAGTAATTTATATATTTCATGAGACTACATAATAGAAATCAGTGTGAAATCTACATGAAAAAAGAATCAACACTGCATAAAAAATGCATATGTTGTCAGCTCTTTACATGTATTAGAACATAGCACAAATGAAAGGTCCTACTTATACATTTGCATATTTTAGTGGCAGCGCTTCTTCTTCCCATGTTTTTAGGACGTAATGGCTTAGACCCAAGAAAAAGGCTTGTGAAAGGGTCTGAAACCCTTTCGGGACTTTTGAGACTATAAGCTGCACATGTATAGACATGTCCTGAGCAATGTGCCATGTGCAGTCCTACTTTCACCAAGCAGTACGAAGTAAAGCATATGACTTTTAGATTTATTCTAAAGGATAATCAAACATCTGAAAATCTGTTCTGTTCTATGGCCTGTCCAGTCTGAGAATACCCACAATGGTCCTATCTGAAGGGACCAACCTGCCCCCTTACTGTGCTCAAACTACAACTATCAATTCAGCAATGTTAAGAGGCATTTTCCTGCTATAAAAAAATGCTGCACATAGTTCTATTATGATTTCATTTCTGTCTATAACCCAATTGGATAAATGTTCCCTCACTTCTTGTCCTTGTGACATCCATACAACAAATTTGGAAAATAATTGAAATTGAGAAATGCCAGAAGTTCTAAACATGCTTACTATACCAAAGTTTTAGAATTCACCTGTAACAGATCTGGGGATCTCTGCCCATACACTAAAGTTTTTAATGCAGCGTCATCAAAAAGTCACAAACTGCATGCTGCTGTGATGTCTCTGGAGAATGAACAATGTTGTCACACTGCTAAGGAGAGTTAAAAACCAATGAAAGTATTGTAAAACTCTATACCAGGAGGACTCAAACAATACATGCTCGTATTACTATTGATAGACTGATTTATAAATATATATATATATATATATATATATATATATATATATATACACATACACACACGAAGTCACTATTTACCAAATGCACTATTGGTTATTGGTGGTGCACTGGGTTTCAGTGCCCTTAATTTTAATTTTAAATAGCACTTTTTTGTGAGTTAAGGTGCTCTCCCAGACAATTAAAAATAAATAATCTGCCTTCACTTAGCTGTGTCCTAAAACTCATTTCCACATAGCACTAACACACATGCAATACTACAATGCATAATATGAAGGGGTCCTTAAGTTCTGCTCAAGCTTGCATTGTAGATTGCTGACTAGATTAGTAACATGAATGGCAGAGCAGGCTGGCAGCGAAAGAGGTCAGCAATGGCAGCCATGGTAGGATGGGGTGCCTGGCAAAACTGGGCTGCTTGTACACAGAAGACAGGTGTAGGTATTTGCAGGGTTGCCATCCAAGCACTACTTCCCTATCAGGCCCAGAAGAGCTTGACTTCTACCATGCTGGAACTTTTTAGACAGGCCCAGTAAGTTTGTATGGGATCCAAAGTTTTCTGATGGTGGTCCTGAATATTAGTAATATGGGGGTTGCATGTAAGTTATATTTTCAACAGATAATTATATATTTAAAACACCAATACATGTGGACCGTCTTCTCCACCAAAGTATCCACCCCTGCACTCCTGCCATAAAACACAGCCAGTGACATCTTTCTCTCTTTAGGTTTATGGATATTGTAAGCTCTTCAGGGCAGGGTTCTCCCCTCCCGTGTCACTGTCTGTATTCATCTGTCATTTGCAACCATTATTTTATGTACAGCGCTATGTAATATGTTGGTGTTTTATAAATCCTGTTTATTATTAATATAATTAATAACATTAACGGATACAGAGGTGTCACCTCTCTGCCTGCAACCCACTGATTGGGCCATAAAGGAGCAGCAATATATTATGTTATCATTAAGTCGTCTTCTTCTTTCTACATGTTGCCTTTCAACAGAGCCCAATTCAATCCCTGCTGCTCCTCCCTCTCCAAATCTTTTTTGCACAGGTATAATAAGAAAAAAAATACAGGTACTTATGCTCACTATGCCTAAAAAGCATTAAATTCCTTTTAATGTAATAAACAAGTGCATTCAATTGTGTTTTCATATCTGCCTGAACTTTAGCTTTCAGCTATAGACAAGGAAAATGTGATTTATTCGATAAAACAAAGATATATTGTTTGCAAACACATTCTTGCTATTAAAGAAATAAAATACCCAAATGGAGGCTGCCAGTTTATTAGCACCATACACACATGCTGCAACACACACCTTTCATAAACATATACAATTGTATCATTGGAACATTTTAATGTGCAATGCCAGAACACCAGAATGTAATATGTTTCTGCAGTGTACCTTAAACCCAAGCAGACTTCTTGGCTCCAGTATAACCTTCCTTATTCTCCCTGTTACACATGGCAGGACTTTACAAAAAAAGAAAGGTCGTACTGCTCAGAAAATGTACACTTCACCAGCCCTGAAATATAAAAAAAAAAGTTTGCAGAATTAGTTTTTATTTCAGGGATATAAATCATGACCCCTTCTGAGGCCGGACAGAAAAGGCAGCTTGTTTGGAGTGTGCTTTTAACTTGGGGGAATAACATTATAAAGTATTTCAGGGAACCATGTGTCTGGCTAAATTATGACAATTTATTGCCTGGTGCCTGGGCCCGAGTATGTGCCGAGGTGGGTGAAACATTTGTAGACTGCTTGGCTAAGTGTTAGCAGGACTGATTAATGTCAAGTCATACAAAATCCTCCAGCGCTGGGCACTGACCAGCGGCTTTTAATGTCCATGTCAAGTTAAAAGCAGCAAAAGCTATTTTTTTGCTTAAAGGCCCATCTGCAGGAAAATAAAATAAATTGCTGGGTGCTGGAGAGAATATAACAGCGGTTGTCACCTTCGCTCCAGCGATGTCCCTTTGCAGGGACAATCTTAGTCCAGCAGTGATATTCTATAACTTGCAATTAAAGCTGAAAGCTGAGCTCTCTTGTACTGGAATTGTTTGCTCTGATTTCTCTGCACATTGCCAGCTTTTTACAGTGTACAATAAAAGCTGCAGCAAGTCATATCACATCTGAATTTGCTGCTCATGGAAATCCAGGATCATTAAGCCCTTTCCTCCCTAGTTAGACTGGCCTGCCCCAAATATTCACTTGATTTTAGTTCTTCCATTTACAGAGGCTTAGTATTACATGTTCACGTTACTACACCCCCCTGTGTTTAGGAAGCTATGTACAGCATCTTAATGGTCTCCCCCACCAGCCACAGTCTGCTAGGGGTGGCTGCTAGGGGTGTTGTATGCCATGCAGAGCATTGCCTGTAATGGCAGAAAGCCACTTAATGGAGCAATAGGGTGCAAAGCTGAGTAGATCACAGTACTGACCACAGATGTGATGGTGAATTCAAAGATTTTCTATTTTGTTTCAGGTATCATTCAGAGAGACTTGAGGCTATCAGGATATGACAACTTAGGCTTTGCAGTTTTTGTAAGCATATCATTCCTTTAACCATGGCTTGCCAATTGACATTGGAGCAGTGTTGCAAAATTGCCGCTTGGCAAGAAATGTTTCAGTCCCTGACTGCAGTTCAGTGTGAGTTTGAGAAGCTTTATGGCCATCACACTGCTCCAACGCGTAACACAATTTACGCTATCCATGGCAAGTTTCTCAAAACAGGATCTGTTCTTGGCAAACCACACCGCGGAAGCCCTGCTACTACCACGATGAAAACACTGAACTGTTGGAGCAGGCATCTGTGCAATGCCAGGGAAAGTCAAAGATTTCCTGACCAATGTATTGGTCGAAGCGGTTCCCTCGAATGGGCTCTGCACTCCCCTGACCTTACACCTTGTGACTTTTATTTGTGGGGCTATATCAATAGTAAGGTGTATGCCACTAAGCCCCGTAACCTATCACAGCTTAAGGATAAAATCGGCATGGCCTGTAGCAAGGTCGGGAAAGAGATGTTGCAAAACGTCAAAGTGTCTTGTGTACGAAGGTGGCTGAAAGTTGTCGAAAATGAAGGTGCTCATGTGGAGTGCAAAAATAATATGACCAATGCAGAATGTATATCAGCTGTACATCTGTACTTCTAAGCATGCATCCTTTAATCCTATGGGCTCATTAGATACTGGTGAGAATGAATGAGCAGAACATGAAAGCGGCAGTGAAAGGTATACACCAGGCAGGGACCCCATTATGGAAGCCACATGGCGAGCGGTGTAAAGTGAGAGCCCTGGCTGGGTGGAGCTCCAGGAAACAAATTAAAGGCAAACACAATCTGTTTTTTTAGTCAACATTCTTCCTGACTTGAAAAAAAAAAGAATCCTTGTAACCAGCCAATGTTGATAAACACAAACTGTGTTACTCTCTTGTGGTCACATTGTAAAAGCCGAGAAAAATTAGTAACATTAAAAATGTAAAATTTGTAAATCCTCATCGGGCTCATTCTTATACAAGAGTTTACTTATATATTTTACACAGAGTGAAAATCCTATACATAATCACAACGGAGCTTGTAGAATAAATTAAGGAAAAGAGAAAGATTGTGTGGCAACCAATCAAATATCAGAAGTCACGGCAGTAAATGGCAAATACTGATTGGTTGTTATGGGTTTCAAATTCAAAATGTAATTTTATTTCAAGCAGATGTAAATCTAATGGGGTGATATATAATTTGCTAAAGCACTATATATCATTTACAAATATTTTTTTCACCATTTTATAAAGTTATATATATATATATTGTATATTGTTTCCAGTCGTGTAAACTCCAAAAAATGATATAATGAAAGTAGTACTGTTTACATTCACTGTAATTCCACCATAAATAGAAAAACATACCTATTTGTATAAATTTATGTTTGCAATTCAGTGCCAGCCTTTTATAGCCATTTCTTTTCAACATGTAGTTGCTCCATTGGCGTTTGCACTGGCTCTCTGATGGTGACAATGGTGAATCATGCCGTTGCAATGTGTTCAATCATGGTGACTTGTAATCTTCACAAAATAATTTATTGGTCACAAGTTTTATGATTTGGTGGCTGCATTAGTTTACCTTTTTCAGGCTTTGTTTCCATTACTGGTGATCCTACCAGTGATAACTTCCCTCTTCAGGGCTCATTCACTGTGCTGAACAGATCACAGCCTTACCTTGTTGTGGTAGTGACATACCTTGGGGGGGGGGTGTTGGTGGTCCTCACCAGTAGTAGTCATGATGGAGGTGTTTTAGGATAGCAACCCCCTCTCCAGACCGTCCTAAGTTATTGGTAGTCCTGTGGTACCACCCCAGCAGCACCATTGGTCCCCAGATACAGAGGAGGCACAGAGGCTCCCATCGCTATAAATGACGCATGCAGGACATTTGGTCCATTGGGCAGCCTATTTAAATTAATCCAATTTTTCTACAGGAAGTCCTAATGTGACATCTTTTTAGCCAATAAAATTGACATGAAAGTTGTATGAACACATTAGATGACTGACATTCATCCAATAACCCCACCTCTCTCCCCATGCCGAAGATCGCACATAAAGATGTTCACCAAAACTAAACTAAAGCCAACTACATACATAAGAAAATGTTTTATTTTTGGAGAAGTAGCAAACTGATAGGCTAATTTTTCCAATACTCTCCTCTCTCCACCTATCAGCATACTTCTTGCACTGGTGAGGGGGAATAGCATGCAATGGTCCTGATTAATTAAAGCTCTCCATGCCTGGAGAGGATACACTTTCATCAGTGAAGCTGGCTGATCCAGCAAACCTGGAATGGATCAGGATCGAAAACAACTGCTAACAAATAGCAAATGACTTTTAGGAAATCCATTCCAGGTTTGCTGGATCACCCACATGTATCCTCTCCAGCCTTGGGGTGCTTACAGAGGAGGGGTGTCAGCACATGGAACATACAGCGGAGGGGTGTCAGCACATGGAACATACAGCGGAGGGGTGTCAGCACATGGAACATACAGAGGAGGGGTGTCAGCACATGGAACATACAGCGGAGGGGTGTCAGCACATGGAACATACAGAGGAGGGGTGTCAGCATGCATAACACAGAGAAGCGGAGTCTGACCAATGCACAAATGGAGAGGCATGTCATTTTAATCCACAAATTGGGATGGGGGTCCCTGTACAAGAGGAGAGTGTCTTTGCTGAATGCACAGATGGTAGAGGGGTCTCTGCTTGGTGCACAGACAGAGGAGGGGTCTCTGCTCATTACACAGGCAGAAGAGGGGGTCTCCTCAGTGTAGAGAGGGGAGGGGGTCTCTGCTTTATGCACAGATGGCGGAGCAGTCTCTGCTTAGTATAGACAGAAAAGGGGGTGTCTGCTCAATGTAAAGATTGGGGGGTCACTGCTTAGCACTCATACAACATAGGGATGTCTGGTCGGTGCACAGATAGAGGCGGGGGTGTGCTTAATGCACAGATTGGTGTAGGGTGCAGAGACAGAGATAGGTGGGGTGTCTGTATAGTGCAGGTAGGAGGGGGAACTAAAAAGGACTGCTCAGTACAGGAGGGGGAATTATTGCTCAAAGAAGAAGGTAGATCTGCTCAGTGCACAGAAGTCTCAGCAATGCACAGACAGTGGACAGTGTGCTCCCTGCACAGAGAAGTAGTGGGGGTGATTGCTTAGTGCACAAACATACCAGCAGCTGATATATTGCATTATCTTCAGTGTACCTAGCTATTGTCCAAACATGTGTACTCTAATATACAATTATTGACCGCCAATGTGTCCTCCCTCATATATTCCTGGCCAGCTAGTAGGCGCTAGGTGTGCCCAAATTACACATAAATTGTGAATAATATAATAATAGAGCATTTATAGGGGATTCTCAAAAGCTCTGACAAAACCTGGTCCATTTAAGTTGGCAACCAGAGATGTCTGCCATACAGTAACCTTGCACGGTACAGGTTGCCCAATAATTAGCACATATAGGGGTATCTTAAAGGTCCATGTAGATGTAATTTTTTTTTGTCGCCCGAGATGGTAATTCCTGATCATCTTGAAATTTACCGTCACTACTGTTGTCCAACAATGTATATTGATCCGCAGTGTCAATGCTGTGCCAACACTTAATGACTGACCACATTGAGGGGTAATTGTAACCCCTTTGAAGCTCCTGTTCATTCCCCCCCCCCCCCCATAGAACAAAACAAGCTGCTAAATAACAGCAGAGCAGCCAGTCCATGCAGTGATCATTTCTAAAACTGTCACCCAAAATGATCATAAATGATTATTTCAAGTGACAATTACTGAGCATCTGTACAAGACTTAAGAATACTACCTGCATATTGACTATTTCCAAATTATCAGTCAGATCTGTCAACTATACAACTTCAATGCTATTCTTTAAATTTATTGTACAGCACTGTGTAATATGTTGGCGCTATAAAAATCCTATAATAATAATAATATTAATAATAAACAGCATTGCATCCTAAAGGTTGTGACATATATTGGGATGTCTCCACAATTTAGCTCAAATATAATGATATCTACAATAGGTATGTATTATGCACGTTGCATGTAACACTTTTATTTCATAGAATTATAAAATTGCTTCCTGTAATTTGCCTTCAATAATATAGGTGAATGTTTGGATTCTGCCTAATAAAAAATGTAAATCAGAATAGATAATTCTTCTATTGTATATTATATCAGATTTCATTCCTATTAGAAACCTTTAGTGGATTATTTTTCCTAACATTTAAAGTGCTACCCCTCTTTAAAGCAAACCCACCAGTGAGAATGGAAAAGATAAATGGAAAAAAGACTTCTTCATTTCATTTTTTTATTTCCAATATTTATATAGCACCAACACATCATGCAGCACGTTACAGAATACATAGATTTATTCACATCAGTTCCTTTTTCCCTAAAGGAGCATAAAATTGAATCTGTTCTCTAGGTTTCTTCATGTCATGTTTGAGTTTCTGCAGATTAACCAGCGAGTCTCAAATACTAAAGACTATGATGTGCAAATAGCTTCCGGCTTCCATGTTTGCTGGCCCTAAGCCGCCGTTTCCTGCACCATTTACTGCAATGGGCAACTTCATTAACCAATCGCAAACTGCAGGAGTTTGGATGTGGCGGTTATGGAATGTGGGCACTTTTTACACATCAGAGCACACTGTATTCTTGCTTTCCAAAATGGACACTCCAATGGTAATCTTGAGCACCCAATTACCGCAGCTTGGACATCGTACTCGGTGCTTATAAAAAAGGCTGGAACCACACCATTCATTTTTTCCATTTATTTTAAAAGACATCATGTTGTATCATATTGAAATTAATGTAATGAGTATGAATGCAAATCAATGCTCAGTAACACTCAGTATGTTATGAAGTATTGTTGCATAATATTACTCCCATTGACCCTATAAAATCAACAATTCATGTTAAAAACATACCAGTAGCAATTCACATTTAAAGTGTGATTCCAGCCTCAAGCCCAAATGAAGTCTCAGAAACAGATCCACTTTCAATTTACAAACAGAACGTTATATCTGGAATGTTGGGAAGATTGTCTTACCTTGCATAAACTGCTAAAAATCTTTGTCCACCATTTTTTTGCTCAATGCATTTTTATTCATTTTATAAAATAGCACAAAAAGTGTAAGTGGTCTTGCATTGCGAGGTAAGTATTTAAGTGTGGATAAGAAATGGGAAAAGGCTAGACATGCATTCTTCTTCCAATATGACAGCCAGGTAAAAAGCATTTTTAGGATTTTTTTTTTAAATAAAAATAAATGAAATGATATCTCTATACACACAGTCTCCCAGATGATCCTCCCATACCTGGCAATAGACAGCGTTCAGACTGAGACCGCCTGCAAGCCAGTGTTGCAGAAAACAATTAGAGAATTTAAACCCTGAGGCTGCTTTCATTTCTACAGATATGAAAGCTACAAAATCAGATGAGATTTTCTTTCTGCCCCCACAGTAGCTCCCTGAGACTGTAAGCAGCCCTAATACTGGCTCCATTAAAGTGTGACTTGTTTGCAAGCTATGTGAGGCCAGGGCTGATGAAGAATGTGCAGTGTTTCATATATCCATCCTCTTAGTGTGTAGGAAGCAGACACAGAGCTGTCTGGAGGGGGAAGGGAGGGCTATTGATGGATGTTGTCTAACCACCTCCTGCTATAGGCACCACAAGCGGAAAGCCCTAAGGGTGCAGGCATTTGCTAAGGATTTTTTTTTCTCTCTCTCCAAGCAGATCTTCATTTGGTTTCTTTACAGACAGATGCTGTGTTTTATTGTAGCTGTCCAATAATATTCTTTAGACCATCTGACCAAAGCAGGGGCCATCCATCCTGCTGTTGGTCTACACAAGCTTTGGCCAGGAACTCTATTCATGAACAGATGCACTGTAATCCTTTTAAAAACCATGAATAGATTGATTTGATTTTTAGAAAAAAAAAGTGTTAAAATATTCATTTAGCATAGAGATTTTTTTATGAAAAAAAAATTGGTTTGACATATGGCATAGCCCTTATCTATTTTTGTTTCATCTTTGCAATGTTACAAAATAGTAATATAAAGAAAGAAATCAATAAAAGATGTTGCAAAGAAAAAATAAACTTGCACAGTGTAGCTGATATGTGCAGTGTTAGAAGTAAGCAATGACATACTGTTAAGGGATTACATGGTGATCCTTGGCTATATTATTCTTTGCCAGCACACAATGATGTAATCTCTGTGTGCTCTGAGCAGTCATACAATCTTTACATGGAACAGCAGCGCTGTGCAATGGCTTTCATAGCCAAAGCTTCAAGGAAAACAGCAGATTTTGGATTAAAAAATAATTCTTTTTTTGCATTGCAAGGTGTGCATGAGGTTGGCACCACCTGATCAGGAATATAGCAAAACATGCATAAAATTGTGTTCAGCACTCACATTGCAATCTGTTGTACTTTCTTGTGTAGTGTAAGATTTGCATACTTATATTTTAATAAATGTAATGCACATATATTTTATATCTGACCCTTACAGCCCCAGCTACAGCATGATTTTCTAGACTCTCACTCCCCCCCACTTATGTAAATAATTAAAAGCTTTCCACTAAATATTAAAGCAGCTCCAATCTCCAGCTTGGTGTGTTTGGGCTCTGGCAAATTTATATGAGGACAGGTCTAGCAGTTTGATGGGGCCAGACAGCTTGATATAAGTGAAATGATGCAGATGTGTAGAGAGGAGAAGGGGGAAGAATGTAGTACAAGGCAGGATACCTACACTGGCTGCATACAAAGCACTAACCCTGGTGTCATGTTACTGGAGCACAAACCTACAAGTCATGCTTTGCACAGACTGGAGACTCAGCTCTTATCACTTAGGCACGCCCAGCAGTATCCCCCCCACCATTATTCTACATCCACAGGGTCTGCACACAACATGTCTGCATGGAGTCTGGCTGTATGCAATTATGAACTAGCAAGCTTGCAACAGTTCATAATAATACATAATCAGAAAAATGTATGTATGATTGCATGTATACACACACACCCACCTCAATCATATGGCTGCACATTTTTATGAATGCAAATAATTATCTGATCTGGATATAATAGGCATGCATGCATTTATATAAAAGGATCATGATGCAATAAGGTATATGCATATTAAAGTGATACACCTTGATGATTGAATGCATGCTACATGTATGTATTTATAAGATCTGAAACAAGCTCTATCCATAGGAGGTGGGTAAAGACACACACCCCTCATCATTGCTGCACATGTGAAAGAAGAAGCATGTATTTCAGCACTATCTAATTTGTAGACCTTGACAGGTCTGCATTGATTGAACAAAGCATCCATTCATGTTGAAGATCACAATGCAAGAAGCCACATGCACATTTAGAGAACTATACATATATGTTTATGATGTATCATGCATTTTTAGAGAAGTGCAAAGTGTAGACAAACCAAACAGGTCAAATAAGAATTAGTTGTGCAGGGTTATTGTACTTTGATCAGCACGCTTTCTCTTTGCACCTCATCCATGGATCTTACACACATGCAAGTGTTACATGTTTCATGTCACCCCATGGAGCTGCCAAAATCTGGTGAGCTGCAGGAAAGCATGAGCCCAACCCCACCCCCTCCCTCCCAATTCTAAGAGACACACTGACACCAATACCAGTTTCTATCAGTTCCAGCTGATTTATTAAAATCATCAAGATACAGCCTTTCAGCATTAGGAAAAAACAGGCAATGATGTAGACAGTGCACAAGTCTGTTATTCCATCATTTGCTACAAAATATGCAGATGGCCTGTATTCACTTTTTTGTTTCCTTTGTTTTTTTTCAGATTATATTGCACATTTTTTATTTCATTAGAAACCTTTTTTATTATGTGCCTTTTTTTGCTAAAGATCCAGTTTCATACTTGATCAGGCCCTATCCACATAATACAGCATATGATATACATAGAGTCCTACTATATTACAGTACATATACAATCTTTAAGCTACAGCTCCTCTGAGGTCTAGGTCACCAATTCAATAAATCTTTACCTACAAATATTGGACAAATCTGAACTATAGCTGTACAAAAAAAAAAATGTTTTTAAAACCACAAGGCCTTTTTTTTTTTAGTTTTTTTTCATTTTTTTTTTTAGATGCAAGGATTTTTTTTTCAATTTTTAATCCCCAGATCAGGACTTTTTTTTGTTTTTTCAACATACTTGCATGCTAAAAACAAAATAAAACATAAGAAGTGCCTAAACGTCTCACTGAAAACAGCAAAAACAAATGACAGCAGGAATGTTCCCTTTAAACTGTACAAAAATACGCCTGAAAATATTTTAATTTTTAAAAAAGACTGAGGTCTGTCATGTATCAAAAATGGTTCAATACCTTTTTTTTTCCTTTTTTGTTTTTTTGTACTGAGGTCTGGGTTGTCTGAAATTCAAGGAGGTATAAGGGAACAAGTTTTACAAAAAAAGTTGGCAATTAAAATCACATTGTGAAACCATACATTAGAGTTTTGATCTGTAAAAGTAAAAACTCTGATTACAATCAGTTCACAGTTAAGTGTAGCGGTTTGTCCTGTCTTGCTTCAGCTCCCTGCAGCTTTAAGAGATGCATAGAAGAGAATTGAGTTTCTCCCTCCAAAAAAGATAAGGTTGTCCCAGTCCTTTTTTGATTGCAGGAAAAAAAAACATCAAAACTATAAAACAAGAACACAAAATGTTGTGTTAGTCCTTTCTTTTTTTCTTCCAACAAGGTGAAAATAAAAAACAAATACCAAAAAAGATAAGGGTGTCCTTTTTGTTGATTGCAAATGTGTGTAGAAAAAAAAAAGGCAGTGAATCAAAAATGGATGGAAACAAAAAAAAAAAAAAAAGAAAAAAAGGATCCTTTGACCCAGTTCTTTGTTCAAACCCTCCCAAAAATATTAATACAAAAATTACAAAAAAAAAATTTAGTAGGTGAATACCAAGTCTGAAAAGTTGGCTTCTAACCAGTCCCCTGCAATCATTTCGCTGAGCTCTGGGGTGCAGTAATCTGGGAAGTCAAAGTGGGAACCAAGGCTACCTTCACTGCAAGAGTCCAAGTCTTTGTCCACCAAGGACAGGGAAAGGCTTGCTGAGTTGGAGTTGCCCAGCTCGGGTGCTGCCTGAGGGTTGTGTGTGAAGTTCAAGCTGAGATCAAAGAGGAGATCATCTTTGTCAGTGGATGAGGTAGAGATGGTGCGGGATGGAGCCAGGGTGATGGTGGGTTGTGCTGTGCTGGGTTTGGTGATGTTCTTGAAGTTATAATAGAGTCTATTATTGGTGCTGGGGTTACTGCTCACCTCCTCATACATGCTGGCCCCTTCGGGTGACTCTGCAGAGGAGCTCAGGGTGGGACTGGCCGGGACTTTGGCCACATTATACTGCCTGAGCTGCTCATCCTCCTCTTCTTGTTTGATCCTGATCTGCAATTCATCTTCCTCCTCCTCATCATCCTCCTCATCCTCATCCATGAAGACATGGCATTTCACAGCCTTACGGTTCCCCAATAAACAGTCCTCCATGCTGGAGTATCCTTGGGGTGACTTGGCTCCAGATTTGCTGCTGCTGCTGGCTTTCAGCTTGGGGCATTTCTTTTTGCCACTTTTAATGCCCCCTGGGCTTTTCTCTGGGGATTGCCCCAGTTTATTAGAAGCCTCCAGCTTGGGTTTTTTCCTGGGTCGGTATTTGTAGTCGGGGTAATCCGCCATGTGTTTGAGCCGGAGGCGCTCGGCTTCCCGGATGAAGGGGATCTTCTCGCTGTCATTCAGCATCTTCCAGCGCTTGCCCAGCCGCTTGGAGATCTCAGCGTTGTGCATGTCCGGGGATTGCTCCATGATCTTCCTGCGCTCTATCTTGGACCACACCATGAAGGCGTTCATGGGGCGTTTGATGTGGCCGGTGGCTGTCTTACACCAGTCCGGGTCACTCTCATCCAGCGCAGCCGGGCTGCCGGCCATGAACTCTCCTTCCTCCTCGGTGGGGTGGCCGCTGTCCAGCTCCAGGCTGTCTACTTGCTGCACCATGCTTCTGCTTTCTAGGAGCCCCGAGTATTGTGAGCCGCCAGCCCTGCAGCCTTCTCCGGCTCCTAACTGCCTTCTAATACTAAAACTTCCAGCCTACTAGTTATCACAGCAAGCATATGCGTGACGTCACAGCTACAGGGGCCAATCAGCAGCGCAGGACCCGCCCCCCTCAGCCGTGAGAAGGGAGGGCTATTGGTGGATGTTGTCTAACCACCTCCTGCGCCTGCTATGAGCGCCACACGCGGAAAGCCCTAAATTGCAGGCATTTGCTGAGGATTTTTTCTCTCTCTCCAAGCAGATCTTCATTTGGTTTCTTTACAGACAGATGCTGTGTTTTATTGTAGCTGTCCAATAATGTCCTTTGGACCATCTGACCCAAGCAGATCCATCCTGGATCTCTATTTAGATGCACTGTAATCCTTCTAAAAACCATGAATAGGTTGATTTGAGTGTTAAAATGTTTAGCATACAGATTATTTTTTTAGGAAAAAAATGGCTTGACATGTGGCATAGCCCTTATCTATTTTTGTTATATCTTTGCAATGTTACAAAATAGTAATATAAAGAAAGAAAACAATAAAAGATGTTGCAAAGAAAAAATAAACTTGCACGGTGTAGCTGATATGTGCAGTGTTAGAAGTAAGCAATGACATACTGTTAAGGGATTACATGGTGATCCTTGGCTATATTATTCTTTGCCAGCACACAATGATGTAATCTCTGTGTGCTCTGAGCAGTCATACAATCTTTACATGGAACAGCAGCGCTGTGCAATGGCTTTCATAGCCAAAGCTTCAAGGAAAACAGCAGATTTTGGATTAAAAAAGATGTTTTTTTTGCATTGCAAGGTGTGCATGAGGTTGGCACCACCTGATCAGGAATATAGCAAAACATGCATAAAATTGTGTTCAGCACTCACATTGCAATCTGTTGTACTTTCTTGTGTAGTGTAAGATTTGCATACTTATATTTTAATAAATGTAATGCACATATATTTTATATCTGACCCTTACAGCCCCAGCTACAGCATGATTTTCTAGACTCTCACTCCCCCCCACTTATGTAAATAATTAAAAGCTTTCCACTAAATATTAAAGCAGCTCCAATCTCCAGCTTGGTGTGTTTGGGCTCTGGCAGATTTATATGAGGACAGGTCTAGCAGTTTGATGGGGCCAGACAGCTTGATATAAGTGAAATGATGCAGATGTGTAGAGAGGAGAAGAAGGGGGGAGAATGTAGTACAAGGCAGGATACCTACACTGGCTGCATACAAAGCACTAACCCTGGTGTCATGTTACTGGAGCACAAACCTACAAGTCATGCTTTGCACAGACTGGAGACTCAGCTCTTATCACTTAGGCACGCCCAGCAGTATCCCCCCCACCATGGTGGGAGGCACTGACAGCTCCAAGTCACACCATCATGCTGCAATCAGTATGAGATGATCTCTCCAGAATCAGATCTTCTTATTGAGGAGCCCCTAGAAAAGAAGAAATCACTGATTGGTGGGAAATATTTGGAGGCTCATCACTGATTGCTGGGGGTTGTCTGGTGGCTCATCACCAGGGGTGTAGAGGGGCGGGCACACATGGGCACACCGTGCCCCCACTGTTTTTTGGGAATGGGGCATTTACATAACAAAGATGCACATGCGCGCTTGCCATGCATAGCCTTTACTATTACCATGCCCCCTTTTTTTATGACTATACCCCTGCTCATGGCTGATTAATGGGGTTATTTGGGGGCTCATCACTGATTGGTGGGGTTATTTGGGGGCTCATCACTGATTGGTGGGAGTTATTTGGGGGCTCATCACTGATTGCTGGGGGTTATTTGGGGGCTCATCACTGATTGCTGGGTGTTAATTGGGGGGGTTCTTCACCAGGGGCGCCTCACATGGGCACGCACTTTTTTTAGGGAATTTGGCTTTTACATAACAAGGATGCACATGCGCGCTCGCCATGCATAGCCTTCGCTATTACTGTGCCCCTTCTTTTTTTATGACTACACCCCTGCTCATCACTGATTGGTGGGGGTTATTTAGGGGCTCATCACTGATTGGTAGGGTTATTTGGGGGGTCACATGACACAAGATCCCTATATTGGGGTAGCTGTTGATGGGGTTTGTTGCTGATCACTGTCCCGACCGCAAAGCAAGGATAGCGTTTCACCTGCAGCTAGAACAGAGGCGATCAGAGAAACCCAACGCAGCTTCAGGGCGGTTGTTTCATTAAATTGATAATTGAAGTTAATACGTCATACATGGAGATGGTTCAAACAGATGTGATTGGTCAGCAACTAGTTTTCCATAAGTTTTCATAAAAATGCCCCTAACACTACTCTAAGTCCCCTCCCCACAAAGCTACTTACCCAGATCTGAATGTCCTCTGTTCTGACATTCCTTAGACCCCCCCCCCCCCCCATAACAATAGTAGTCCTTTAGAATTCTATAGAGGTAGAAGGTCCTATAGCAATCTATGGGGCTGTACTGTGTGGGGGCCACCTGGAGAGAAGACTTGCAGGGGGTGGTAATCACATGACCTGAGCCTTCTGATTTTGGTAAGTAGGCAATTATAGAGGGAGGGTTAGGTCAAGGGGAATTGGGGGAACGGGGAGATAATTGTCACATTACAGTGAGTTGATCCTTTAAGTTAAAGTGTAACTACTAACCATTTGTTTTTCAGTATTAAATAGCATAGGGATGGATAAAGTTACTCTCTATGTACCAATGAGATTTTTCTTCACTTCCTTTCCCAGAGACGAGAGAAAGTGAGGGGAGTCCGGGTAAAATGAACATACACTAAACAATCAACTTTGGACCTATCAACAGCTATATGTAAGTACACATGCCAGATGATTACTGCCTGAGATGAAGGGTTATGCTCATCTCGTGCAAAAATCTAGTGTGTGTATAGTGGTTCCCTAATACCGCTCATCAATCTGTTGTGACAGACTGATGAACTACTGAGCAAGTGTGACTGCTGTGCTTTCCTATGGAGTAGGAGCACAACTGGGTGCCACTTACTCATCCTCCCCCCTCCCCTCTCCATAGAACACAATGGAGCTGTATGTACAGTGCTCATTCATTCATGTCATTGGAATCAATCAGAAAAGTGTGTTTCCAGTAGCAATAATCTGGCATCTGTATCAGGCTTAAATCTTTAGCCTTGTGTTGAACCCTATCGAAATCTGTGTGAATCTTGTATATAAATTCTGACTATTTCTGCAAACATGTGTGAAAAATGGGTGTGTGTGGGGGGTAAACTTTATTAGGTTAACAAGGTTAACAACCAGATCTGTAATCAAATCAATGGGAAGATAAAAATCAGATGGAAGCCGATTGTTTTCACAAACCACCCAACATGCCAGCTCTGTACCTAAACAACCACGGCAATATTCAAATATCCATGGCATCATCGTGGCAGTTGGCAAAGTATACACTGGAGGGGAGTCAGTTGACAGATTTATGCTGATGTTTATGGAATCATCAAGACTTTGAGTTTAAATTGCTGACTTTAGAGGGTTCCTGGTCTTACCCCATGACATCACAGGTCCTCGTATTCTCCCTACAGCAGCGATGGGCATGTCCTAAGTATTGCAGAGCGGATCATTGAACTCCCTGCAGCATGTTCCCCAGTCAATGGGCCTGATTTATGAAAGCTCTCCAAAGCTAGAGAGGATACACTTTCAACAGTGAACCTGGGTGATGCAGCAAACCTGAAATGGGTCTGGTCCTGGAATGAAAACATTTGCTATAGCAAATGGCATTTAAGAAATCCATTCCAGGTTTGCTGGATCACCCAGCTTCACTGATGAAAGTGTTTTCTTTCCAGCCTTGGAGAGCTTTAATAATTCAGACCTAGTGTATTCCAGACACCATGAGCTTGTAAGGGTTGAATGATGCAAGGCAGGCATTGGATCTCCCATAAGCCTGCAGGGGGCAGCTCTGGAAAGAAGATGAGTATTGCATGGTGAATTCAGACATAAAACCATTGTGATTGGTCCAATGTCCTCCTAACCATGGGCATTGGTCTTCCAAGCATGCATATTGCTGATCAGTGATTGTCAGCCTTTTATCAGCTTGCAGCAAAGAGTTGCTGGACGTAATTACTCCAGCCTCCCCTCACCCACCTCTCCGTCCAGTTCCTTCTCCCTGCCTTGGAATATGCTGGACACATAAACAATGCCCCTTTTATGTAGTAGATTAATAGTACAATACAGTATAATATGCATTGTGTGATTGGATGCATTGATGGACGCCTGAGCCGGACCTGGAGGCCTAAAGTATATTTCTGGGCACAGAACTGATGGCTTTCCTCCAAATGTTTGACACAGAGAGGTTCTTGAAATTCTGTCTACATGCCCTTTCTGACCTGCCTGATAACAATACATTGTGTGAGTAATTCACCTCCACAGAGGAGGGAGGCCGCTGCTTTCACAATGCAGCTGAGCACCATAGAGGCCATTGAATGTGGCCCCAGAAGCAGATTTCTGTAAAGCGTCTGCCAATCAGGATCCCTGGCTTGGAAAGGGAGCAGCTGGAGAGGGAAGGTGTGATAAAACCAAGAGCCAGAACCATCCATCAATACATTCACAGGCCAGTCCTATTTAGCTGGGTGAATACATTACAACCGGCCGTGTAGTCAAGAGCAGCACAGCTTGCCACCGGCCCATAAGGATATAAAAAAAGTCATTATTATGGGAAAAACCTGTGCTCTAAAATAAAACAGTGCTGCAGCGTGCACATATAGGTGTCAACGGGATTCTAATATATAAGAAGACTCCAATCCTACATCTATGGGTGCTCCAAATAAAGCACAAAGCATGTGAACCTTGCTTTGTACTGTGCAATATTTTTATGGTAATGCCCCCCCATTGGTGTGAATGGACCCCTAGGGTTTAAAACAAGAAACTGCTGATGTGATCCCCAAGAATGGGAGCATGCCCTTTGCCAATCTCACGCATGCGCCGTGAGGTTGGCGCTCTTTTTTCCCCCCATCTACGTCTCCTGATCTCACACTGCACAGGTGCGAGATCGGGTGATGTAGGAAGAAGGGCAAAGAAGATGGAAGTGCCGGGACGAAGGAGGATATTGGGACGACACGGTACCTGATCCAGGAAACCTCTAGAGGAATCCCCGGATCTGTGAAGGTAAAGGTTAATTTTTTTTTTTTGCAGTTTGCTTCCACTTTGATAGTGTACATATGACATTTTTAGCATTATGTAAAAAGTGGCTATTCATTTTATATAAGAAAAAACGAGAAGGACCCCTTGGCCTCCTTCTGCATGTGCTCAATGGTCATGCGTCATAGGGGCTTTCCTGTAATGTAAAATAAAAAAAAGTGTAAATCACACACAAGCACAGTGAGATCAGCTACATGTTTTTTACATTTAGAAGAAGACACCTATGATCCTGTACCTGCACAGTTTGAGATTGGGTGATATGTGAAGAACCCGGAGGAGGAAGAAAGAAGATGGAAAGAAGTGAGGAGCTGAGATGGCGAATAACTTGCTGAGCTCGGTTTGTGGATGGATTGAGGGATTTTCACAGCACAGGTAAAGGTAAGTACGTTTAAAAAAAAAAAAAAAATAATAAATAATATATGAGATTTTTTCTGCTGCTACATGACTGTGATCATTTCCTCTACTTCCACTGAGCCCAGGTTGTCCTGGAGCCTGTTATTGGATAGTGAAATGAGAAGCAGCACAATGATGAGCTGATCTCTTCTTTCTCATCCAATCAATATTCTGCTTTTTAGCACCTGACCCAACTGGCTCTTGTACAGGAGGCTAATACACATTCAGGTACTTACACTGCGCACATTTGGAAAATATATTTACTAATGTATTGATGATTACAGAGCGGCAACATTTGTCTTTTATATCTGCCTAAAGTTCTTCCTAGTTCCTAGGTGCTCCACCATTTCCCCTTCATCCCCAACACACCTCTACCTTGTATGTCCCCATATGATATCCTAATGCTCTATAAATTGTTCTTCCGTCTGTGTCACCTGCACAGCCAAACTGATTGGAAGCATTTCCTCTCCCTGTAATCAGGTCAGGTCTGTAAAACCAGCAGAGGAGTTATTTTTAACATATATATATCATCATTTTTTTTCCTCTGTTGAAGATGAATGCAGTCTATTTTACTACCTGCGGTGCATCTGCTGCTGCTAGATTCAGAATCATTACGTCACTCGCTGTGCCGCTGTTTCTTCGCTGGCCACCAGCAGAGCAGCATCAAAATTCTAACTGGCTGGCAGAGGTAATCAGGAGTGTCATGGGGGGGGAAGACTGAGAAGGGCGAGTTTGTCAGGTGTGGATTTTAACAGTAGGCCAACAATAGAAACTATTGATATATATATATATATATACTCACACACACATATATATATATATATATAAATAAATAAATTGCAGCTGATAGAAATTTCATTTCATTTATGTTGCCCATTGGGTGGTTTATTTTACACAAATCTAAAAAGAACACGTTATTTAAATTGTATAGCTAACAGAACAAGGTGCCTGCAGGTACTGATAATATTCTGTACATTTTCTGTGCCCATAGTAAATTCCGTATTCCCGGGAGCTCTTTAAGGGATGATTTGCACTACACAAGTGTGCCATGACCGGTGGTATAACATGCATTAGTGCAATGATTAGTAATGCGCTACTGATGTGAATTGGGGTTCTTAGTTAAAATGTTTTCTTGATTTTTGGTAGAATGGGGTAAGGGTAGTACCCCTGTCAGGGTGATACTGCAATTTTTTTTTCTTTCATTCTGTCTCTGTATTTAAAACTTGGAAAAATGTTTTTGTCTTCACACATCTACAGTTCATTGCAATTTACTGGCTTGCATTATTGCACACAAATGCATGGGTTATGTGATTGTGCTGACCTTTGCTGAAATAATGCCTGGCTGGGCCTTTTTTTATTTTATTTTATTTTATTTTTTTGTCTGTTGACAGCCTATTCATTTTAATGGGCTCCCCCTACTGCATTACCATATAAATGGATCAAAGCAGGCCTCTACTTGTATGCATCTGGATCACTTTACAAGCCCAGTCAGTGCCCTCATTAGAATGGCTATAGATCAGATCATGGTGAATGTTATATGAAGTGGGTGAACAGCACACGTTCATGAGTGGCAACCTTGAAATTTATAAAAGTAAATAATAATTTACAAACGATTGTTTCACATTTACCACTTGTAGCCAGGAGGTGGCAGGCCCCAGACTGCATATTAAGCTCTTATGTATAATTTAATAACCTATGCTATAGAATTGTAAAGCTGGAGGTCAGATATATACAAACATATGAATAAGATGTATGCAGGATATACCCCCTCCCCATGCTTTGTCCTAGTGGAGAAGGTCTAGGAAACCAATCTGCAATCATTGCTGACTTCCTTTATTTACTTTGCAGACTAAGTACCTGTAATAAAAAAAGTCTCAGCAGCTACAGGATCATTTATAGCCCCCCTCACTTTTTGATATGGACTCAGATGAGCCAAATGTCACTTCTTAGATAGCAAAGGAGACTCAACAACCTTCCAGATCAGTACAAGAGCAATCCTATCAAGGAAATTGGAAGTAATGTGTTGTCACTTGCAGAATCACCATGTGGCATGGCCCTAAAGTGCACCAGAATTACAGTTTACTTTAAAATAAGAGTATGAAAGCGATTGATGACCATAGGGAAGGGTGAAATATTTTTTTTCTACTCACCATTTTTTCTCCCAGCACTTATCTGTACAGCTCCCCCCCCAAAAAAAAAGAAATGACCATGTACCTCTGTACCCCTCTAGTCTAAATATGACTATGGTAGGGACATTAGATTGTGAGCCCCTTTGAGGGACAGCTAGTGATATGACTAATATATTGGTGCTATATAAATACTATATACTATATAAATAAAATATAATGATATCTTGGTCTAGGAAGTGGATGATGACTAACCAGCAATAATGCAGTGCAGTCAGACATTGCTGTAAGATGTCTGCATGTGGTTGTAAATCCTAATTCTTTGCTGGGGTCTGTATTCCCCTATAAAGAGCCCAGCCACTTGATTCACTATAATATGACCTAAAGGAGTTAATAAACTGAATTAAATTTGGTCAAATCATACTAAAGTTTGTGTCAAACTGAATATTTAAAAATTCAACCATCTCCACTATTATAATGATAAATCAATACCATCAGATGTTTATAGAGCACTTCCACTGTCTTAAATTACAGTACTTGCATATATATATATATATATATATATATATATATTACTCAGTATTTATATAGCGCCATTCAAAGTCCATAGTCATATCACTAGCTCTCCCCCAAAGGAGCTCCTAATCTAATGTCCCTACCATGGTCTTATGTCATTTATACAGTCTAAGGTCAATTTTGGGGGGAAGCCAATTAACCTAACTGCATGTTTTTGGGATGTGGGAGGAAACCCGAGTACTTGGAGGAAACCCACATAGACACAGGGAGAACCTGCAAACTCCATGCAGATAGTGTCCTAGCTGAGATTTAAACCTGGGACCTAGCCCTGCATTCCATAAGCACTATATAGCATTATATAGCGCCAACATATTATGCAACGCTGTACAATAAATTTTATATATTTATATATATATATATATATATTAGCCTATTTTTTAACAAACATGTCTATTACCTCCTACAATAAATAGAGATGTTGCCACCTGCTCAGCATTCTTTTGGCTTCAGAATATTGAATTATCAGCCTCCATAGTCAGTCTTAACAATGGCCTTATAGTGTGACAACACTTTGTCCTTGTCTCCCAGATTTTGTACTGCGTTGTCACACAGAAGGAGACTACAAGCAATTGTTTTAACATAGAATATAAAGACGTTGTATGTTAAGATATTGTTCTCCATGCGTGTAGACAAATAGCACTACAGGAGATCAGCGGCAAGAAAAGGAAAACAAATAGTAAAAACAGAAATTGTATGAAAAAAATGGTAATTTCTTATGTTTTTATCTCCACAAATGTGATCCAGATTTACAACTGGAGAGGGATCACTATAAATGTGTAGTTTATGCTGAGGGAAACCAAGAGACACACGTGCCTTCTAATCCACCGACAGATGACCAGTAATCTAAAGCAACAGTAATAATTTCCTTTCTCCCTATGATAATTTGATAAAGTGCAAAGTAAAATGAAGAAGACAGAGTTTAATGCTGCCTATCAGTTACCCACTGATATTATTTAAAAGTGAAATAATGGCTAATTGCAGGAAGTCAGCTTTCCCACAGATACACAATGCATGGATACCAGCGGTTATATGTAATACATCCCCTTATACCTGGAAACATTCTTTAATTTCCAGCGAGCCAGAGGTCTGATGAGGTAACACATGGAATGGCTGCAGATGCCTTAATGATATTCCTTTCTAATGATAACAACAAGTTTCCTACCACATCACTACTTATGTCATTACTATCCCATTTACCACCCACACTTGGCTTTCTGTTCCTGCTGCATTTGGGTCTTTGCTTTGCAGGCCATTTATTTTCTTTTGCAGGCATCAGATTACTGCTAGTTTCATGACTATGCAAGGATTGCTTTATCCAGGTCTTCCCAAACGCCAGTGCCCTATGGATTTAATCCACATTCACAGTAACGAGAACACACTCTAGGCTTGTCAGACTTAATATAGCTCTGGTGACCACAATGGAAAATGTCAAGTTTCTCTCTGCAAAACAATATACTTGAATCATTTGGCGGCACGCTGAAGAAATATCTATTCCTGGAGATAACTTGGTTTATTTACAGGTTGGCGTTCTGAAGAGTATCAGGGAAAATTCCCATGGATAGCTTTGACCTTAGTACCACTGGAGAAGAAACAATTAGGCTGGTTCTGGCGAGAAGTTTCTTACCGTTTCCTGATGATGTCATCAGGATGAAATGCAAAGTGAAAGCAGATTGCCTTTTAAAGTGTGCAGAATTTTTTGATTGTGCTGACTAAAGCACTTAAAATGATTCTGTTACTTTTAGGGAAAAATGACAGAGTCTCTTTAGAGCCTGTCCCGTGATCCATGTATATTACCGTATAGCATCCCTACACTTCAATGCTTCATTGCTCTGTCAAATCCAATGTAAAATAAGCACAAATAAAGCACTAATTACCTTTTCCACTCTGCAACCCTCACATCTTCGTCATGTGCTGCCCTGTTATTGGTTTGGACAGGTTTAGGACACTTGCAAAGAGACTTCTGACCTTCTCCAGGGGACCGAGCCCTCCGCAGAACCAACATACCAATAAACGGGGCCCCATCTATTCTACATTTCTATGAAACCTGTACCATCCAGTCTTTTTTGTTTCTTTACCACTTCCTCTTAGCCCAGGTTGTCAATGGCACTCCACCTGGATTGGAGTTACCATTTAGCAATGGAGACCACCCACTGCCAGAGAAGAGAAATAGGGCAACACAGATCCCGTTACCCTGTAGATGACCTTGGATGTGGAGAAAGTAGGTGAAGGAATGGGGGACATAGAGAAGCTGGAGTGGAGATTTAATTTCTTCCTTATTCTCCTAGATTCTTTGCAGCCTTCTTCTTTAACGTAAGATGGAAACACGCAGAACTTGGGATAGATTGGCCTTTATTTTTGCAGTCTCAGATTCTGTGCCATTCACAGCGTAAAGAAACTGGCTAGCAAGCAGGGTGGCCAGCTGCCAATGATGAGTGCCAGGATTAAAAATAGAGACCTACATGACAGATAGTTTGTATTCTCAATGTAACTCCAACATTTTAACTTGAATGTATCATCAGGTGTGGTGATGAGAGTGATGGTAGTATGGTGAAGAGTTTTGGCTGGTGACCTAGTAAGTTGGCCACACATATAGACCATGACCTCACTTCTCCTGGGTAAAATCATGAGCTTTCCCTGATCGAATTCCTATGCTCCAGTGTTAATGAGACAAATAATATTTAGGTTCCTTAATTCCTATTACAGATCACAACCTAAAAAGCACTGACTCCCTTGCTAGTCTAGACCGGGGTCTCCGGCTCCCCTGTAGTCCCGTCTGGCTTTATGTCACCGTATATTCACGTTACACCTCCTATAAAAAGCAGCATGGAATGTTATTACGACCTAAATTTGATCATAAACTTGGAATGGTGCTCTTTAAATAGTTTGTAAATTACTGATTAACGGAGATAATCTCCAACGTGCTAGGAATAAAGCAGATAAGAAATGAATCTCAGGAATATATTTACACAGCGTCTGCCTTTCTCTAGTCTTGGAAATGTAAAACTGCCAAAGAGATCTTGTCAAAACATAAAATGTTCTTCTCCGGGGAATATAATGAGAATGCAGAAGTTGCAAAAACAATTTTCAAACATGTTGGTCCTGACGGGGTATGGACTGCTTTCAATATCTTGTGTGTTTGATTCTCTACTTTGGAAAAATAAACATTTTTGATGAATGTTCGGTGCTGTTATTCTGTGTTTGTGACCTCAGATCACTTATTGTACGTTGTTTAGAATTAGACCAGAGTCTAGTGTGGGGAACAGAGAACATGATATTGCATAACCCTGTGAAATGGATAACCTACCAAAATAAAATGTTTAAAACACGAAGAAGGTTTAAAGAGACCCTGTCACCAGATTATTCATTTAAAAAACAAATCCTCTGTAAAAATATCAATGCATTTAATGCATTCTGTGCATGTTTTTTTTACTTAGGAAGCCATCCTAGCGCAGGCATCCAAAAGCCTAGAGATTGATGCTAGTCACCGTTACTTTGGATGTGATGGCAGCAACCCCAACAGACTCGCAGTCATTATTTAAGTGGCGTTCTTTAGTATTGGCCTTCACTTCTCCACTGTCAGCTATATATTGGTAATGTATGCAAATTTTAATATAAAGTTATGTAGGAAGGTGAGGTGCTGGGTTAACACAGACTGTAATTAGACATTCCCAGGAGGAGAAGGCTTTGAAGTGTATAAAAATGCTTGGTAGTATATACTCAGAATATGAAAATTATAAACCAATTTAAAGTAAACCAGCGCTTGCCAGTGCAATCACTTAGCTGCCACTCAAAAACACCCCATATTTCATAGTATGGGGGATCACATAACTTCCTATAGCGCAAAACTGGGCTCCTGAGTAGGCAATATTGTTGGTTGTATTATGTGGGGGTGCATTGTCCAAACAGAGTGATTTGGAGCCTATACATGGTTTACATGGCCCAATCTGGTGACTGGATACAGCTCTAGGGTGCTGTTTAATGCAACATTCTACTGTTAGCCTGGAATGCTAGATGGGTGACATTCATTACAAATTGTAGCTCAGTACTTACCAATGTTGGCCCAAAAGGAGACTGCTTTGCCAATGCAGGGAAATAACTTTTTATATAAATGCCACCATATAAATACAAATACATCATTAAGTAAAAATGGTGCTTTGCATTCTGTCACTGGGCCACTTTAAATTTTATGTTAAATAGTATCCTCGAGCCCTAATATAGGCCAGGCATTTATATTTATATGTCATCACTAGTTGACTAGGAGCTTGAAAATATTGTCAAATGGACTAACGTCACTAAAAGACAATGCAGTAGTTCCATATTCTCCTAAGTCTTCAATGCACACTGAGATTGATTTCTTAAACAGCCATAAAAATCATATATTAAGGTCTTAGAGTCTGTCTTACCTTTTTCAACAACCTTCTGAATTGTCAACATTCTGGATAGTAAAAACCTAGTGCTGGGCTGCCCACACCTGTGCAGTACTATCCCATAGAAGTAAATTGGAACTACCCATAGGGCCGGATTTATTAAAGTTCTCCAAGGCTGGAGAGTATACACTTTCAACAGTGAAGCTGGATGATCCAGCAAACCAGGAATGGATCTGGTCCAGGATTCAAAACATTTGCTAGCACTGATGAAAGTGTATCCTCTCCAGTCTTGGAGAGCTTTAATAAATCCGGCCCATACTGTATGATCTTAATCCCATTGAAGCCTATGGAATGCTAGTTTTCCCACTTTGGAACAATTACAATTTGAGGACCCCAGTTCCCAGAGAAGGTAAGTAAGAAAGGGTGACTTGGGGGGTTATAATTACTAAATTTGTTTTATTTACCTATTCTGGAACTGATGCAACTCTGTGGTGTTTTACTTTTATTAGATATATCTATACATTTTACTGGCTAAGATATAATTGTTACTCATGGCAGCCAACTAGTCTTCCTTTTATTAATAAAGTCAAAATAAGCTGCAATACGAAACACAAAACCATACAGATAAGCTTTCTGGCACTTGGTATGTATTTTTGTTTTGTGACTATTTTTAACTGATGCACTTAAAAAGTTAAAAATTATGTAAGTTGGATGAAGTGATGCGCTACATAAGGCATTCAATTAGGTAAGTGAGAACGATGTGACAAGCCACACATCTATACTGCTAGACATTTATACCCAAGTGGGAAAATATGTTACACATCTAAATAAAGATTGATTTTTCCAGCTAGTAGACGGCACATTTGGTACATGTGTGCAAAGAGCAGAGGTCAGTTATGTGCAGCAAGTATATGTGGACAAGGATTCCTGAAAGTTTCTATCTAGCTATGAATGGTGATCATTAGTTAAAAGAACCAAGAAACCATAACATTCAACATGCCTTACATAAAGAAGAAAGTAGGAAAAGAAAGAAGTAAAAATATAGTTTGCAGAATAATTTTGGGAGGTTATCAGACCTCAAAGTATTTTTAAAAAAAAATGATAACGGGATTAACTTGTACAGCTCTTATCTGATGTCATATGCTATTTTGTATTTCCAATGGGATAGTGTGTGCACAGCTTAGGCTGAGCACAAGGTTGATTATCTAACATTATGAACAATTTCTCTTACAACTAATGTCTTACCTGCTACAACTTCTGTTTTTTGATTCAGGTGCCCCAGCCAGACAACACGGCCAGTTCTTTGACCATCACAGTTATGCAGTATGTCTAGACAAAATGTATATTTATTTATTTTTGTTTTTTTTCCTAATACTTTCTTTAACCTCCTCGTTATTCTTATAGGTTAGGCACCTTCTTCCCTCCCCCCAATTCATATTTCCCTCATTATAGTTTTTCCCCATATAGTTCCCTCCATCATAATGCTTCCCCTTATTAAGCCCTCATTATTGTATCTAGACCTACTTTACATAGCTGGCAGCAGAGCATAGCAGTAAGTAATATATTCCCGCTCACAACTGATATCTTCCCATTCCTGAGTGAAATGCTTAATGAGATGCAAAACATTTGACTTTCGTGTGCAAATAGCATGCAACTTAAAAATGGACCTATCGAATTCTGCAGCTTTAGATTTGATTGGCTCAATGCCAAGTCAGTGTTTTTTGCATACAATAGTCATGTATTTTGATTTATATGAAGAATCTGTAGTCTTGAGCCTCCTCTATCTCTGTATTACATGACAATGACATAGGGGACAGGGAGCAGGAGAGGAGAACCCAAGGGACCGGGAGAACCTAGAAAAAGGTGGGCTGTGGTGCAAGGCTGTGAGCAGGGAAAGAAAATATAATGGCATTCTGCTCTGATATATTTTGAAGTGGAAGTGATGTGTTTGAGAACCTAGACAAGTAATGAGTGGCCATTCCTTCCTGCCCCTATCTCCCTGTCCCTAAAGCTGCGTACACACGTCCAATAATTATCGTTGGAAACGAACAAGCGAAGAACGACCGATTGTCCAAAAATCGTTCTGGAAAAAAGTGACCGCCGACGCCGACGAATGAGGATCATCGTTAGAAATGAACAACTGGCGCGGCAGATCTGATTGGCCAACAATCGTTTACTATCATGTGTACAGTTGTTCAGTGATCGTGCATGTTTCTGAAATACACTTTCTCCTTTACATGTCATTTCCTTGTTTAAATGATTGTATCTAGCATGTGTACACTATTGGTGGATCATATTTAAACGATCGTATCCTTACAGCATGTACAGAACTGTGCACAATACGACTGTTCAAGTATATTCATGCATAATTGTTGATTGGTCGTAATCGTTCATTGTCTAATAATAATTATTGGAAGGGTGTACCTAGCTTTAGGCTGCGTACACACGTGCAATAATTGTGGTTGGAAACGAACGATCCATGAAAGATCAATCGATATTTAACAAAAAAAGAAAGTGCACAATGACTGGTCACTGACGCCGACGATGAGGAATCTCGCTATAAACGAACGGACCGTTCAGGGGGATCTGATTCGGCGGTGATCATTCTTAATCTATTGTGTGTACGGCCGTTCAGTGATCGTGGATTGTTCTGTGGTACACTTCCTGCATCGTTTGAACGATCGTTTAAACAAACGTTCCTAGTGTGTTCATTATTGGTGGATTATATTTGAACGATCGTATCGTTACAGTATGTACAGAATTGTGTGCAATATAATTGTTCAAAATGATCGGGAATAATCGTGGATTGTTCGTTTTCAAACGATAATTATTGCAGGTTGCCGGAAATTGAACAGGAATCACAAATGAGTGCACTTCTCTTTGCTATCATTAGGATCCTTTCCAATGATAAATATTGCACGTGTGTACATAGCCTAACATTTGGAGTATTCACTATTTCTTACTGTAATTATTATTATTATTATTTTAATAATAAAAAACAGGATAGTGCCAACATATTACGCAGTGCTGTAGATTAAATAGGTATTGCAAATGACAAACGAATACAGGAGTGGAGGACCCTGCCCCGAAGAGCTTACAATCCAGTAGGTGGGGGTAATCATTTCAATATTTAATATTAATTTTACAGAAAATGACAAACTTGCTGAATTGCTAATTTCTTTACAGAGAACACAAAGTATGAATAGTAAAACCTTATTGGATTTCTAGGAAAGTGTTCGCAATAATCAGAGGAAGGCGTGCAGGTACACATCCAAGCTGTGCTAGACGTAACGTGATTCACTGGAAATCTAAACACTTCCTAGTCTAATCTAAACAGGCGCAGATAACACGAATGCATTACTGTATTGTGATTACAGCTAAACGACAGACGTAGTGCGGTGTATGTGTGCGAGCTGTGTACCTGTACGAGCTGTGTATGTGTGTGTAGATCATATATGTCAGTCTTTCAGCTGCAGGGATGTTCTGACAGAGAAGAGGCTTAAGAGGGCGTTGTGAACGTACATATAGCGCAGTCATTTGTATCAGGAGGAGGAAGCTGAAAGTGAATGTTTTCTTCTCCTTAGACACATGGGGAGTCTACACAGACTGAACACAGACTTAACCCATTCATCCCCTGCAGCCTGGCTAAGGCCTGTTATTACACCGTCATAGAATATAGAAAACCATTTTTTTTTTTTGCATTTGCAACGTTTTTTAATTTTCATTAACTATGCCATATAAATTAAATTAACAGTTGCTGGTTATTGTCAGGCTATACTATGCATGACTTTGTCTGCCATCATCCTACGTGTTAATAATTCTGTACACTAGCTGGAAATATTAAAAAAAATAAAATGTGTTTGCGGTATATTGTTGCGGCATTGTTTATTATTTTATCTACTTATGTCTCTTTATGTCGTCATTAGCTCTGTTCATAAAGACACATTTAGACTTCCATGTTGTGAAGCAAGTTATAAGTTGTGGTTTAACTTTTGTTGGTTTATGGCTGCCAGTTTATCGTATGGGCTGCCAATGCAAAAAATAGAAAAGAACGAACAGGTTTTTTTGACTAAAATGTATTCAAGATGTATTCAAAGAACTAATGCATATAGAACATGATGTACTATACTCGATGTACTATATATTAGTTCTTTCTATTCCTTGAATACATTCTAGCCAAAAAACCTTCTTTCGGTTCGTTCTTTTCAATTTTTCGCATTTAACCACAAGGTTTGGCTATAACACCCATAAGGTATTAGTAGGTAATTATACCGTACATGCTCTCTCCTACTTATCATTTGGGCTGCCAATGCACCGGAAGGACATAGCCCATGTTTCGTATTGTAGTGAACCAAAGTAATGGGCCTGATTTATTAAAGCTATCCAAGGCTGGAGAGAACTTTTATCAGTGAAGCTGGGTGAATCAGCAAACCTGGAATGGATATGGCCCAAAACATTTGCTATAAAACAGCTTTGAAGGAATCCATTCCAGGTTTGCTGGATCACCCAGCTTCACAGATGAAACTGTATCCTCTCTAGCCTTGGAGAGCTTTAATAAATCAGGCCTAATGAGTAGAATGGCAGAGTTTTTGTATGCTGCAATACTGAGAACGTAGTGCATGTTACCACAATGTTGTAAATGGGTTATTGTAAACATGGTAATTTGTCCCAAAGCAAATCAAACCACATATCACTGATGTTTGGTGATCAGATTTAGCACCTGATAGGTTTCCCAATATTACCATGGGCATCGGCTGCTGGCTGAATTTGCTGGTCTGTGCACCATTATATTTATTAAACAGTATTTATATAGTGCCAACATATTACGCAGCGCTGTACATTAAATAGGGGTTGCAAATGACAGACAAATACAGACAGTGACACAGGAGGAGGAGAGGACCCTGCCCTGAAGAGCTTACAATCTAAGAGATTGACACTATACCTGTCACTAAATCCAGCCAGTGGACAATAATATTGCCCCCATGTGGGGGTCCTTCAATGCCTTTCTGTTGCATTTGGCTACTCTACAAGCACTCAAGAATATTAACTGGAATTTTTTCCCCTATTGACTACAATGGGTTTTGAATTTGGCTCTCAAATCATCCCGAACATTGCACACAGTTGGTGAACTAAACAAATACAAATTTGAACAACACTACCTAAGGTTATGGACCTACCTATGTGTTTCTGGGCCCTGGTATATAAACATATGGCAGTTACTTGTGTAATACCATAACAACTGTGTGTAGATCCCCTAAAAATATAGCAGGCCTGATTTCCCATTCAACCTCATGAGCTGTCTAAATGTAATGTACATTATGAGCAGCATAACATGCAGGTGCTAACACAGCTCACTAGTGTAAATTGCTCCTTAAAGTGGACCTGTTAGTAGCTTTACAAGTCTCCATGAATATATTCCTGACATGTCACAAGCAACAATATACATCTGCAAAAAGCGGGACCTCTTATCATTAAAAAGCAGTCCTTGAGCTCCAGGCAAGTGACCATGCCTAGTCTGAGAGGTGCTATCTAGGAAATTGATGAAATCAGGACGCTGCAGGCAGAAGGAAGCATTTACATTAGTCTCCACTCCCACAGTGATCAATGAGATGGCTTATTGTACCTTAGTAGCAAGTCACAAGATGCAGTACATGGGGCTGATCTTTAAAAGGCAACAGCACCCAGGATAAAAAAAACTACTTTGGATCTATAGACCAAAATTTTAGTCTCTTTATAAAAAAAAAGGATTCCCTGGAGAAGTATTATTATTATTACACAGTATTTTTATAGCACCATCATATTACACAGTGCTGTACAAAGGCCATAGTCGTCTCACTAACTGTCCCTCAAAGGAGCTCACAATCTAATGTCCCTACCATAGTCATACCATAGTAATGATTAATGTAGTCTAAGGTCAATTGTTAGGGAGAAGCCAATTAACCTAACTGCATGTTTTTGGGGAATGGGAGGAAACCGGAGTACCTGGAGGAAACCCATGCAGACACGGGGAGAACCTGCAAACTCCATGCAGATAATGTCCTGGCTGGGGATCAAACCTGGGAATACAGACGAATACAGACGAAAACAGACGAATACAGACAGTGACACAGGAGGAGTGGACTCTGCCCCGAAGAGCTTACAATCTAGTAGGTGGGGGAATTTACACACAATAGGAGGGGAGATATGTAGTGGTGGGAAGTAGTAAAGGTTTCAAAAGACAGAAGAAGGTGGGTAGGCAAGTTTGAAAAAATGGGTTGTGAGTGCTCTTTTAAATGAGCAGAAAGTAGGAGCAAGCCGAATAGGACGGGGAAGACCATTCCAGAGAGTTGGGACTGCTCTAGAGAAGTCTTGTACCCGTGCGTGTGATGAGGTTATGAATGAGGAAGTCTTTAATAAGTCATTGGAGAAGCGGAGAGAGCGGCTGGGGGAGTACTTTTTTTACCAGGTCAGAAATGTAAGTGGGACAGAAGTAAGCCGTGATTTCAATACAAAAAAACTTGAAAGAAGTCTAAAACCCATTAAAGAGTCCTACAAAGCTCATCTATGATACAACTATAATAAACAATGTCTCATAGACCGATGCGTTTTGCCTAGTGGCTTCCTCAGGGGTAGCTTGAGACCATATGCATACTAGACCAAACATAAAATACAATACTCTTCAGCAAATTACTTACCTGTTTAACTACCACTCAGACTTACAACAAGCTCTCCAACCAGTACACGGCACAAGAACGTGAACTGCTTAATGACTAATTGTAAGAACAAAACTCGGTCATTATTGACTAGTATCTATACAATGAAGATGGCTTCACCTGCAGTAAATGGCATAGTCATTTATTTCTGCCCCAACATGAAAACACATACTTTTATGCAGTACATTTAAATAGAAATAAAAATTCTTTCTGAGCTGGGTTTATTACTTGCTTGTGTTTAAAATGATAGAACATGGTTTGGATAACTTCATGCAGGATAATTTTACAGTGCATTTGTCAAAAGCTTCACAAGGGCAAGTACTTATGTCTTGGGTGCTTTTATAATTGATTTATTTTGGGCCCATTCCCACTAAAGCTACGTACACACGTCAGATTTTTATCGCCCGATAATCGGCATCGGCCAATTATGCCGCTCCGTCGCTCTCCCCCTCCCCTCTCCATAGAGCATGAACGGTGCTGTATGTACAGCACCGTTCATGCATCGTGCACTCCCTTGTCGTTGATAAGGATCGTGAAAGATCCTTTCCAACGACAAAAATTGGCAGTGTGTACGCAGCTTTAGTTTATTTGGCTGTGTTGGGCTGCATGGCATAAAGCAAGCTTAGTGCAATGACAATCTGAACTCCATTGGTAACAATAGATCAGGTTCACAATGTGCTGAAATGATGTATGCTTTGTAAAAATTGAACACGCTGCATTTAAATGCAGAGCAACATGCTGCAGCACATTACAAGAATCACAGTGCGCTGCAATGCATCTTAGAAAGAAAGAAAAATAATGTATTTTGGCTCCTAGTGTGATAAAAAAGCTGCACATCAATCCCAATCCCTATTCTCTTTCAGGCTCGGAACTCTATATCACTCACAATTATCCAGATGTAGACAGGTCTATAAACACCACTACAAGAAGATTCCAAAATATAACAAACAAGGCAAAGGATCAGTAAAATAATTAAAGGCAAACAATGTGGTCGCTTGCATCGGCTGCTAAAATCAGCAACAAGAGGTAATAGAAACAAATATCATATTTGCAACCTAACCTATATGCAGCTATGAGACTTGCTATTGACATCCATTGCACTATTGATCGGTGGGGCAGAAGTTCGGACAACAATCAAAAGGCCTAGCAGAATTCGGACATGACTCGAGGCAGAATTGGGATTCCACAGGAAAAAAATTAGTAGCCACAGGGAATAGAAGTCTGCAGGGAAGTATCCATCTTGCTTAGGATAGTGAATCAATGACTATTTGTATAGTAATTGAAAAGATTTGTATTACCAATGACAATTATTATTGACTAAATACTAACTGTTTTTTTACCCCCTTAAAAATATATATTAGATCATGGGACCTCTAGTGATAATAACATAACAGAAAAGTTAAGGTCCACTCAGAAAATGGATATTGAAGTAAGTTTGTTTGCCGTGTCCAGGCACATAGCATGCACTGACTCTACTGCTCTGTTGAGCTGAATTTGTGCTAGAGAATCTTTCTGAGCCTTTTGTACCCCAGAGGAACCTTTGATATAATTTTCAGGTCTCAGGAAACCCATGCTTAAAATTCTTTATTAGGGGGTCAGTGGAAAGATTACCCTTTGCATTGGTGGTTACAGTTGGGGGCAGAATGTAACCCTTACAGACATCTAAATGTATCTTCAGAACCTCTGGCTCTGACAAGTAAAAATAATAATTTACCTTCTGATAGGAAGATATTTAGCCACTGCTTAGGGAACCTCTAGCAACCTCTAAAGGGGCCCTTGGGTTCTAAGAAACCCTGGTTGAGAATGGCTGCTCTTGGCATGTGCAGTGTGATCTGCATTTTTTCCCATCTACGTCACCTGATCTCACCCCTGGGCAGTGCGAGATTGACGTCCGAAGAAGGCTAAAGAAGATGGCGGCGCCCAGCACGGTACGAAGGAGGATATCAGGATGACACAGGACCTATTCCAGGGATCCTCTGGATGGATTGACGGATCTGGGAAGGTAGAGGTGATGTTTTTTGTTGTTGCGTTTGCTTCCGCTTTAAAAGTAAGTAAAAGGCATCAAAATGCTGAGGTGACAAAATTCAAAGTACAACAATAGCAATGTGCTTTCCAGAAGAAAAAGTAATTTTTGCACATAATAAAATGAATGCATATTAGTTTGAAAACACATTCTCTGTACAATCTTCAACAGATTTACCAATAGTTATGCACGTACGCTTTATTCCATTTTATCTGAATATGGACCCTCACATTATATACATGTTGGTAAATTTTAAGAAGAATGTACAATAGGACTGTAATTTGTGGGCAAGTTTTTATGTTCATTGTATGAAACAATATGACATGGTCTAGTTAAGTTACAATAAAGAGTTAGTCCAGGCAAAAATTATTTTTCAATTTTTAGGAGATGTTGTAGAGTTTAACCACATGATGACTTCTTATGTTTCCCTGGGCCCTAATTGGAGCTCTCTGCACCTTATATCTTGGACTGTCCAAGCCAGTATGGGGAGTTCCTATTCTTGATCTTGTACTTTAAGTGGTTTTATAATTTGTAGAAAGCTACAGAAGTTTCTGGAAGATGCATAGATGGACAGGAACAGAATTCCCAGGCAGACAAGAACAGGATCAGGAAATATGGAAGACAAATCTTGCTGTTTGAATATCGGACATATGGGAAGACAATGGTTTAAAAGACTCCACCTATGGCTAAAATAACATGACCCTTTGATGTCATTTTTAAAGCTTTTGCATGTTGCTGCTTTTTAAGGCACTGAATATGTTGACACTTTTTAATCAATAATAATAGATGATCCTGGGACAGAAATCTGTTCCTTCTTAGGACACAATCTTCCCCGAATGGTGGACAGACCATGAGTGAAAAGGCAGCAGAAGTGAATAGCTTCAGAAAAGAAATGAGGACTTGGAGCCTGGGAAGGGGGAAGCCAATTAGCAGAATGTTGCTGTACTCAGGCTGTGTGATAATAAGGGAACGGATTAGGGTCTTTGTAGCCTCAGGTACAAAAAAAGAAGAAGCTGTGAATAACACCTAACATTCAACTCTGCAGGTCTGAAGGATTTATTTTAATGTCAATTGGACTTTACAGCCACATCACACAAAACTCTTTAAAAAACAGAAGATAGACTAAATTTTATCTTACAGAACCATGATGGTTATCAATATTATTAATACAACTCTCCGGTCTGATCTCCCACAAAATGTCATTAGTGCCAACTACATCTTATAGTATATAGCCTAGAATATTTGAAAAATGCCCCTCTACCATAATACATAATCAATTGTAACCCTGTGTTCCCTATACATGGTTATTTCATTAGGTTTTATATGTTTTGTGATGAATTGCCAATCACATGTGATCAAAAGAAATAAAATGAAGAACAGAAAAATATGAATTACGTCATGAAATATTCTTATATAGCTAAGATATCTTATATCTGAAATGTTGGAACAGACATGTATTGCTTTTATAAAAAATAGATAAAGAATTTGCATAGGAGATGCTTCGCTGATGTGATTACAGGTCTGAACAGGGAGCAGGGCCGGGATTATCACTACGTAGGGCCAACAGTCCAACAATATTTGCATTGGCCTGGAGGCAGGGCTGTATTTGAAAAACATGCTGCCCTAGGCATGCTGAAATGAAGACCTCCTTTAGTACTATCTCCACCCCCTTTGTCTGATTGTTGTAAAAACTGCTTCTAGATCTGATTTTAAAGACAGCAGGGGGGGAGTGTTTTATATTACTCTAATTTAATTGTGCTAGCAAATGAGAAAAAGAAGTGGCCCCATGTTTGCTGACCTATAAAGTGCTCTGTAACTCTTTTTGGCATCCCCTGCACCTCATATCCTGCACAGTTCTTTTAAAGTATTAAACTACAAATGTGCAAAGGTGTTCAGAGTATGGAAAACATTTCAACAATTACAACATATCTTGGTGCTGTTGTGCAAAACAATTGTGCTTATCTCCTTACTGTGCCTTTTGTACTTGTAAAAAAAAAAAAAGAAAAAAAGTATATAAAATATATTATAAATAAATAAAATGTCTAGATTAATGAGAACGGCAGTGATGTGAATATGTACAGCTTTTTTTTGGAAAAATATTGGTAATCCAATATGCAAGTTAAGTCCCACAGCAAATTTGGAATCATATGTCGCTGTGGCTGCTCTTTGGGATGACTTAGAGCGGACCTAGACTAAAATTTTTACTTTACATAAAAGGGTAGACAAACCTTTTATTTAAAATAAAAATATTCTTTTTTGTACTGTAACACCCTTTTTAAAAAAAGACTAAATGGGAGCACAGAGCTTCCTGGATGCCTACTTGGATGCTCCTTCTGCACATGCCCGATAACGGGCATGCACAGAAAGGGCATTTTCCTACATTGAGTGAAAAGAGATGCTGATTTCATGCATGCGCAGTGAGGTTGGCACTCTTTCCCTCATTACAGCAGGCTGTGTCACCCGATCTTGTACCTGGGCAGCGCGAGATCGGGTGACGTAGCCAGAAGAAGGGGGAAAATGGTGGTGCCCGGCATGGAGAATTGAGAAACCAGGATGGTGTGTGGACTTTTCCAGCGCGAATGAGGGATCTGTGGAATTAAAGGTGTGATTTTTTAAATTTTATTTTCAGGTTAATTTCCGCTTTAAGAGTGTTATGTAATTTTTGCATCCCTATCAGGTGGCATTTTCTCATTGGTGGAAGAAATCCAATTGGTAAAGGGGAGATCCATGTCTGTTAGGAATCAAGGGATGTCTTGTTACCCTATTTTATGGTTTATACTTGATTGGATTGGAAGCCACACAATGCAAGTGTTCTTCAAAGCTTGCACTAAACCATATTAACCAATAATAGATTTACATTATAGTCAGAACATGATTTGCGGCAATATGTTGTGTAATTAGGGATTACTATTATTACACAGTGTAAATGATCCTTTGCACACTGGTATGGGATCCACAGCTATACATCTGTAGCCCTGTATTATTATCTTAGTACTAGAAAAAAATTAACTACATTCCAGAGTTGAAAAGACTTATCTCCTTTCTTTTTGTCCTAAAGCTGCGTACACACTGCCAATTTTTGTCGTTGGAAAGGATCTTTCATGATCCTTTCCAACGACAAGGGAGTGCACGATGCATGAACGGTGCTGTACATACAGCACCGTTCATGCTCTATGGAGAGGGGAGGGGGAGAGCGACGGAGCGGCACCCTGCTGCGCGCTCTCCCCCTTCACTTTCATTACGATCGGCTGTCGTCCATCGTCCGTGGATCCGGCAGGTCGGTCGTCCGGACGATGGACGACACCGACTGTACACACGGCAGATTTTCGCCCGATAATTGGCCGATGCCGATTATCGGGCGATAAAAATCTGACGTGTGTACGTAGCTTTAGACTTATGTCAGCAGGACTGAGAGTAAGAAAAACTCTAAAATGTTAAATGGAACAGGAATAAAACAATAGAACATTTGTTCTGGTGACAACTTTCTAGGAGGAATCTTTTTAAAGAAAAAACTTTCTGTTGTGTATATAGACAAGACATCATAGAAAATCTCAATGGGATACAGACAAAAAATTCCCTACTCTAGCCAAAGTGAAGAAAACTTGCTTTGGATACACTTTAATTTTAAAGTTTCTAATGTATTGGATGCTTAGATTAGTCTATTGATAATACAGAACCCTAAAACCATGAATTGTTATCTCCTACCAAATCATTTGGCAGTTAGTAGTTTCTTTCATTAAATTTCATCCACAATCATTTTTGTAATGATTGATTCACCTAATTGAGCATTGTGTTCACCTTTGACTTGTCATGTGGCTTGTAATTTTATTTTGCCTCAAGGAACCCCCTCACACCGCAGATCACCGCAGATCACATTTGTTTCTTGTGTTAAGGAGAAGCAGAACATAAGAATAATATAATAAACAATGCAAAGCATTACTTTTCTAATGTGAGAAATATAACAGAAGTGGTTTTAATGGTGGAGAAAGTAAATAGTAATTGATTAGGGGGGAGGGGCAGTAATCTACAGATACAAATTATTATTATTATTATTATTATTATTAAACAGGATTTATATAGCGCCAACATATTACGCAGCGCTGTACATTAAATTCACATATCATCAATATAAATAGACAACAATACCCCAAATCAATAAGTTCCAATGTCTGTTTGCTAAGGCATACTGGTAATGACACTGTGACTTTGAACTCCTTATCCAAAGTCTTACTTGGGTCCGTTTGTGGACATCATGTACATATTGATCACTAGTGGCAGTTAGTTATGGTAGGCAGCACACATGTTGTTCTATGAGACAGTAGAAAGGACACACAAAAATGAATGATGACATTATTTGTGGTTAATGACCAATTCTGCAACACATTGTCCATTTTTGTATTGAAAAAAAGAAATTGAGCGTAATGGACTTTGTAGTTACGCTCTTTTTTTTAGATGGCTTCTGCTGAAATTAGATAAATTAATGAATAGATGGATGTGCAGATAGTAAAAAAAATGGTCAGTCATGAAATAGCAAGCATTTATACAAAGTGTTTATGGAATGGTCAGCCAATTTTATATAAAAGAAGAAAATGTGGAAAGAAAAGAGAAAAAGAGTGAGAATAAGTGAAAAAGAGAGAGAGAAAGAAATCGCCTGATTTATGAAAGCTCTCCTAGACTGAAGATTGGCTATCATGGGAGAACCTTGGTAATCCAGCAAACCCAGAATAAATCTGCTCCAAGATTGAAAACATTGACAACTAACAGCAAATTAATTTTAACAAATCCATTCCAAGTTTGCTTGATCACCCAGGTTCTCCAAAGAGCTTTAATAAATGAAACCCAAAGAATGAAAAGAAGAGAGAGAAAGAAAGATGGAGAGATAGGGAAAATAACAGGAAAAGAAGAGATAAAGAAAGAGAGAGAAAGGAGAATAATAAAGACAGAAAGGCTATGTTTAGACTGACGGTTAGATTGCAGTGCGCTTGTCGCTTCCTTATTCCCGTAAACCACTTCTTGGGGAGATACTACATGTAGCTTCTCCCCACGACAGCCCAATAGCGAATGAGTGGGAGCAGCAGTTTACTATCACTCACTGCCGCCAGCTGTCAGATTTGTAGATTCTGATTCAAGAACCAGCAAGTGACTGAGTGGTTGGCAAAGGTGCCAGCTGCTGGGAGCTGCCCAGGATCTCTTAAAGCGTACCTAAACTCAGAAATGGTAGACAACCATTTTATGTAAGGTAAAAATTCTGTCATTTTTTAAGTGCAACAAACTTTTTTTTGAAAGAAAAGGGTGCAGCACGGCCCTCTAATTCTCAATCACCTTGGCCATCAAGAATGAATGGGAGCGCAAAACCTCCCTTCAGGCATCCCGTGAGGCACTTGGGTGCTTCTTTCTGCATGTGCCGGAGTATCTCAGGCATTTGCAGAAGGAGCCTTTTTGCGTAAAGAGAAAAATTTGCTGATCTCAGGCATGCGCAGTGAGATCGACGCGGGACCCGATGAAAGACACCCCCGGATGGTTCAGACTGCCCTGCGGGATTGAAGGTAAATTTATTTTAATTTTTTTTGGCTGTTTTCAGTTAAGTTCCTCTTAAATTATGCTGCATTTTTGGATTTAGAGAGAATAAAGTGGGAATATAAGAGAGAAAGAGATAGCTGGAAAGAAAGAGAAAAAAATAGATAAGGATAAAGGATCTGATTTACAAAGCTTTCAAATGCTGGAGAGGATATACATTCATCAGTGAAACTGGGTGATTAAGCAAATCTGGATGGATCTGGTTCAGGATTTAAAACCAATTAGACATTAGACAATGACTTTAGGAAATCCATTCCAGGTTTGCTGGATCACCCAGGTTCCCTGTTGAAAATGTATCCTCTCCTGCCTTGGAGGGCTTTCATAAATCTGCCCCAAAGAGAGAGAGGGTGGAAGAAATAAACAGAACGATAGACAGTTAGAATATAGCCTTCATGAAATAGTAAATTGTCTGAAATATTTTACTATCATGGTGACAGTAGAAGCCACAATTATCCAGAAGCACATACCTTAACTGATACCTTGGCGTAGTGTTGGTGTGACACTGAAATTGTTTGTAATTGACTTGCAGGTAGGTACTATGTGACATATTCTATATAATATATCTTCTAAGCACCAAAGATTGCCATGATTAATTGCAGGGAGTTCTAGAACACATCACACATGTACCAGCACCCTGATGTGTGATTCATTTGTGTATTAAAATGTTCAATGATTCTGTCGCAAACTCAGTCCTTCTGCATAATGAAGGTCTTATGCGACCCTGTGCTTATGAGATAGATTTTATTTTTAAAAAATGATGTCACTGAGCAGCTAGGCAGTTTTTCAGCAAGCCTATGTTAATTTAGCAGCTGACGGTTCAGGTGCTGCTGTTATTTTAAATTCAGGCTTGTTTGCAATACTTAAGTCTTGTTTAGCATTTCTTTAAACTCTTCTTGAATTACTTAATTTTCCTTTGCAGCAGTTCTCTACACTTGTTCAGCATTTGTTTACATATGTTTGCATTACTGAGGTGCTATGTTCTCAGTACTTCAGATTGTTTTACATTTCTTTTAAGTTATTGTAGACTGTTTTAGGTTTATTTTAAAATTAAATCATGTACTTTACAAGTAAAGGTACATCAGTTTACTATAGCTTTGTATGTATACTAGGAGTGGTTATGACTTGTGTACTGCTTAGGATAGCAAAGGAAAGCCAATCCAACCAATACCATCTCCAGAAATTATTGGTTACCAATATACAATAGATAGTGATCGGACAAATGATGTGACTTCCACAAGATCTTTTTCCCATGAAGAATAAAGCATGCTTTTTCACACCTTATGATTATCTTCTTAGCAAGACTTGAACAGCCACAACCTGCATCTCCAGCATTGGAACTTACTAGTAATGCAATGGCAGGTTGGTAAAGCTGTAGCATTATAACGGTGGTGATTTGAACACTTGGAAGTGTTGGATTCTAAAGACTCCATCAGTGGGTGTAGCTATGCAGGAGATCGAACAATAGAATCCATGAATCAGCAAGTGTAATTAAGCTGCTATTACTGTCCACTTCTTTTTACAGTTCTGTTTTTAGTTTTTGGTATTATATTGGTTGAAGCAAGCTAAAAAAGCGGCCTGTGGTATTTGAGGGAATCGGAATCAGTGCAGCGCACAGTACACAGAAATACAGTCTGAACAGTGCCTTTTATTAAACTTAAACAGCTTTCTTCCACCTACAAGAAAATAAACTTTGCTTCTCTTAAGCAGAAGTGATGCCATAAAATACAAGTGTCAGAAAGAAAAGTGAGATATACAGCAAATGCTGGGGAAATGCATGGGCCAGGTATTGAACTTGGGTCAACAGCTTGTTAGACAGCTATGCTCACCACTATTTCACCATTGCGAGACTGCATGCATATCTTGCCTTGAAATATTTCATGTTCATGCAGAGGAAACAAGAGTATATCTGGGTATCAACTTCCACCCGAGTTACTCAGTTCTCTGGCTGCAGCTCTGTCCCTCAATCAGAACTGAAGATTTCTTTTCCGGGATTTGGCAGATACTGTACAGCCATCTAAAAACCTGGCCCAGAAAGCGAAGGTGTGTTTGGCACACCTATTCCATCCAATATACTCCATACCTGCATTAGAACAAAACAAAACAAGTTAATATCAAAAACACAAAATTATTAGAATAAAACACACTTTACATTGTACACTTTAATAGGTCATAACAACAATACAATTATTACAATTATTACAATTAAATACAATTATTTTCAAATTATTGGATCATTTATCAAATGATAAAATGATTACATCCCTTAACGGAAATTATACTGTACTCAAAGTGTTTTGTGTGCTTCCTTAGTCTGCTTCATCAGGAGTATGCTGGGGCAAAATATACAACAGGGATCAGCAAACTTTAATGGCTACCAGGCCATTTTACGAGGTCAAGAAGGCACACTAGGCCGGACTCTCTCTCGAGTCCCGCGCTGATGGCTCCGCCCCCACCAGGAACGCCCCAGAAGGGAATTCCCTGACCTCCTCAATGCATACAAAGGAGAGGGAATGTCTCCTTACCCCTGCATGCGGCTCCGGAGCCGCAGGCTGCTGACCCCTGCTGGCCAGGATTAGGCCGGATCGACCAGGGGGGTGTTAGGCCGGAACGGACTACTGGCTAGGCCGTATCTGGCCTAAAGCCCACAGTTTGCCGACCCCTGATATACAGGCAACTAGATAATTGATGCAATTTAAAGAAAAAGAAACTCCTCCACTCATCTCCAATCTCATGAAAAGCCATGGCACAACAATTCAAGGTGCTGGCTCAAATGGTTGCTCAGAGGTAGCACTCTTTCCTTTGTAGCGCTGGGTCCCAGGTTCAAATCTCGGCCAGGGCTATCTGCATGGCGTTTGCAGCTTCTCCCTGTGTTTACATGGGTTTTCTCCAAGTACTCCGGTTTCCTCCCACATTCAAAAAACATGCAGTTAGGTTAATTGGCTTCCTCCCATAATTGATCTTAGACTGTATTAAAGGCTTATGACTATGGTAGGGCCTTTAGATTGTGAGCCCCTTTGAGGGACAGTTAGTGATATCACTATGGACTTTGTAATGCACTATAAATACTGTGTAATATTATTAATAATGACAGTTGAGGGAAGCCATGAACAGAACACCACCAGGAATACATTTTCAGTAACCAAATTTCAATTGTGTAGCCAGATACAAATCATCAATTCCAATTCATTTCTAAAAAACTTAGTGGATTGATCTGGCTATGACAGGGGTGGGCAAACTTTTTTAGTCAGGGGCCAAAATCTGAAATAAAATTTGACTAAACGTGACGTCGTGATGTCATAACCCCCCCACACTCCCCCATCGCAAGCTCAGATCCTGGGGACGTGTTCTGCTGCTCTGGCCGGTGCGCCCCCCAGCGGGCTCCTGACCCTGTTTGGGGTGGCACTGGCCAGAGCCGCGAACCACTCAAAGGGCCGGAGAAACATCCATATTGGGCCATATATGCCTGGGCTATTGCCTCAATATTTTCTCAGCGCTTAACAGTCAATTGGATAAATCCTACTACCATGTATTCTGTTCCTTACTATACTCCATAACTGGATCCCCCCCAAAAATCTGTAAAGCTGCAGTTCTAATATTAACCACAGCAATATCCAGATTCTTTAATCTCTTCCCCAGGTAAAATATAGGAAAAATGTTAGATGGCACAATTTGACTGTTGATGGTCGAACCCACATTAATGATCAAATGTACAGCTTCGCTTTTAAAACAAATCCAAAAAAGTACCATGAAACGTTCTGTGTACAAAAGAGTCAATTACAGCATCCCACTTTTCACAAATGGCAAAAAAAGGCTCATTACTGAGTACAAAATAAACATTTAAAAACCAGAGAAAAAAATCCTTGTAATAAAACTCTTATATTATTCCTCCCATTAAAATATGCAAAATAACAGCAGAGAACAAGCATTGGCGGCAGTGTATCATTTCCTCGTAATAAACTGTTTTCTCCTAATTATAAGTAAAAAGATGTGGGAGAGAACTGCTGATGCAATCAAAGTCTGACTCTTAACAAAACTCAACTGTACTTTGAATATGTATCAATTTCTTGCTACAGATACACAGCTCCATCTGTGCCGATTTCTTGTCTGTTTCTGCTCACAGTGTTACAAATTGACCATTATCTTCCCTTGTAAGAATTTATAATCTAGCTTTAACAGGAGAGATAAGCCCTTGTGTAATAAACAGTGGTAAATCTTAGCATCTCTGAGTGGCTACCCTGTTGCAGTGGCTGTGTGGGACTTTTTTGCAGCTTAATGAAGCTAGGCCCTAAATCTTTCTGAAGAAGGCTTAAATTACTTATAAACTTAGGGCTATTAAGTAAATCTGGATAAAGATACTAAGCGATGGCTCATAAGGGATATACTGACTTGCTAACTCAGTCTGCCGAAGTTCTCTTAGGTTAGTATTGAGTATTCTTGGCGTCCTCATCTGGAACAGTGTGATATACGAGCAAGTTGAAGACTATCATTGGTACTTATATAGATGTCTTCAAGTAGTGTAGACACAGAATAACGCAGGTCTACAGTCATTAACCAATCAATACGTTTTGTTAATGTAACTAGTGTAATTACCTGCATTTAACGTGGTATCAGGCTCTTGTAACCTTCTATACAGCAAGACATAGATGATAGGGTCAAGACTGGAAACCATTTAGGTGAGCTTTCCACAAAAAGAATATGCTGATAGGAAGGGAGAGTAGAGTAAGTGACCTGATACATCTTCTGTTTGTTCTTCACTTTTAAAGGAATAAGCTGGAGTTGGGGAGATGACACTGTGTTTCTTAACTGTAACAGAGCAAGCATGGTCATCCACTAGAAGGCAAGAAAACCAAAAGGCATAAAAAAGTCCTGGTTGTGTAGATAGATTCACTACTATAGACAAACACAGCTACACTATACATTTTTCATTTGTAAAGTTCAGCTCCAAAGGTAATTCTTTTAATGCTATAAGAATTTGGGTTTACCTGGACTTTAAAGTCTCTGAAATGCATATGGTTACCAATAGTTGTAGTCAGATAATTCCAATAGGACCAATTGGAGTTATTCCGATCTAAGATCGGAACTCAAAAGTTAAGCAGAAATTGCAGTTTTGATACAACATTACTATACCTGTTATTGACACATATGGTTGGCAACTACTGTCATTGGCTGAGTCCTTCTATATTTGCCATTTTTGGTTGAAATCCAGTTGGATAGATAGAAAAACCTGAGCGGATTTGGAAATTCCAAGTGGTTACACTCAATGGGAGCTATAGTACAGCTCAGCCAATCCTGCCACCTAACAATAAAAACTGTCATCATCCAGAGACCTACCTGTAGTTGATAAATATACTAGGCCACCAGACATTGACCGCTCCCATCATTTAAAGGCCAGACTGACTGAGCTGTACCATACCTGTCATGGATCGCTATAGTACAGCCCAGCCAATCCAGCCACCAGAGAATGAAAAGGCCTCCAGAAGTTGAGAGTTATCACCAAGTAGAGGTCAGATTTGTCTGAGCCATACTATATCCATCATGGACAGGTATATTATGGCTCATTAAAATTTGCAAGTCCAATCAAATTTTTTGACCAACGTGACAGGTTGCACCCTGAGTTGGAAATTTTGTGTTCCAAGAATCTCTGCTTACAAACTATATGGCAGCATACCTGTCACGATAAAGATGTTTCTGGTATGACACTTGCACCACAAATTAACAATTGGTAAATGTTTAAAGTTGAATTGCAAGCAGATAGGAAGACATGCCAAAACTGCACTTGGGTATTTATTTACAAATACTTATTGCATTTTACATACAAGTAACTCTATCTTGAAATCAGCCTCTGGTATCTGTTTCAAATCAACATACAGCGTGGGAGAAGAAGGGGCAGCACTGGGATCCAGTTGGGGTCGGCTGCATACACATGTGCCATCAGGGACATGCAGATAGCAGGGGGGAGCAGAATAAGCACAGCTAATAACTTATAATTGCTCCATTATTGTCTAATTAACAGGTTACAGAAAAAAGGGGATACCACTGCATAGCTAAGCTCTCAAAGATCAAGTGCCACCACCCTCCTGGCTGTACTTTCCAGCAGATGTGGATGAATCACAAGAGTTGCTGGACCAAATTGCACATCATTTGGCCGAAAGGTCAGAACACATATTTGTATTATAAATGTATGTTCAGCGGATCGCCTTGCATTAAGTTTAAAGGAAATATTACATTTGTAAAACGTGTGCAGTATTTTAGATATAATAATTTGAGTTCTGAAATCCTTTTTAAGTGACCTTTAGCAAGAGTTCATCTGTTCTATAGGTAACAAAACATTGAAAATGACTAAACCTTCTATTCACTAATAATTCTTACACCAAGAGATTGATTTCCAGTCTTGAAGCTCTACCATCTGTAGGGTATAGTCAAGCTGATACATGAAGACTCTGGAATCCCTGATGGCCAAGGAAAGGAAATGAATGTGTTAGAAACACATTTTATACTTAAGGAATAGAAAAGAATGCAAAATGTGTAAAATAATATATGGAAGTAATATTTCAAAGTAAACAATGTTTAATAAAATCACTATTGATCCTTTGCATTTTTTCCCGTGACTCTACCCAAGTAGAGAAGGGTCACTGCATCCTGGTTAGATTTTGAATACATTGAACCAGGAGATTAGATTGGTTGTATAATTCAGAATAGATGGAGGTAGACTCAGTGCTTGAATATATAATAGTAAATCACAGAATTGAATTGGATCATTGCACAATCTCCCCTCTGCCATATTGAACACAATCCCCTTAGGACTTAACACAACCTTTCTGGGTTATTGTAGCCATATCACAGGTTTTCATAATTCAATAAAAAAAGCTTGGTATCTTGCTCAAAGGAAAAACAACAAATATTATACTGTATAATTTAGGATGTATACCATTTCTAATTTTATTCTCCAGGGATATATATATATATAAATCTATCATGTATTACTAGAGATATTCCATGTAATCATAAAGTTATAATATTATTGTTTGAAAAAAACAAGCAAATTGAAAATTAAAATAAAGAATTAAAGACTAACTTTAAAGTATAAATATGCAAAGACACCTCCCTCACCTCAATAAAAAGGTCTACTTTAGCAAAAGGGGTCTTAGACTGACAATCAGGGTCAACGTCAAAAATTCTTGTGCCCCATACTAGATAAAATCTCTTGGCCTCCCTCTCTCATGTCTAAAGGTTCCAGTATTACAAGAGTCAAGCTCCTTTGATGGGGCCCCGTACAGAAGTACCCCTTGTCCACTCCCCAATGGCGGCGAAGATACCAATATGATTCGATAAGAAACATGATTTTTTTATTGCTATTTTTTCAGTTGCAAAATTAGGAATTGTTTATCACAAATATATAAACATAATTATGTAGATATAATCACTCACAAAACTTTAAAGTTGTTGAAAGATTTTTAAATTACTAAGGGTGATATCTATACAGTAAAAAAATGAAGATTGGCTGTTCCAAATTGTTAATTCTTCATCGCTGGTAAAAAAAATCAGAATTTTAGATATGCCAGTGGTTTTTTTTTGTTTTATTAGGGAGTTTTATTTTTGCAATGAATCATTCACTTTTTACATGAATCAGTAATGAGGTTGAAAAAAAACTATGAACATGTATTCTGTAGAAATTATAATATATATAGAAAAATTAAATTGTAATACACCAATGCCTAGTCCAGCAAAGACATATTGGACAATGCAAAATAAAAAAAAATCCTTGGGCCTTATTAAACCCACAATTTTTAACCTAACATAAGATTTTAAATGAGCTCACTATTAAACGCACAATGCAGGTGTCTATTGCTGGAAAGGGATCTAATAATGGGAAAGGAGTGTGGGTTTCCAAATCTGCAAAAGCAGTCTAATTTGGGGAAAAAGTCTAATGCTGGACAGAGAGGTTCAACACTGTGGAGGGGTTTAATGCTGATTTGGGGAGTCAAGTTCATTGTTCATGGGGGGAGGTGGGGGCTGGAGATTCTGGAACCCAATAAACAACAATCTTGGGTTGGAATTAGTATTCCCACTGAATACCAATGTGGGGGAAAATTAATTTCCCTGTCCCTCAACATAATTTACTGACTGATAACAATTAATAGATGCTTGAGCATATTCCTGTTTGCTGATCCATGATATTGGGGAATTTTTTTTCCCCCACTGACTAGCCATGTGAGGGTCACATTATTACATACTCTATCCACTGCCTAAAGCTATGCATAATATTCAGTGCTATATAATTACAAGTTAATGTTAATAAAAATTGTTAAATACATTTACCTTTCTGTTGTCATGCAAATTATACATTACTTCACTTTTATTATTTATAATACATTTTATATTTTATATAAGATATTATGTGAAGCCACATAACACATGGCAATAGGAAAGGCTCGTGCAGTTGAAACTTGGCCAAATCTATCAGAAGAGCCATAAATTGCTGCATATGTGATCATCATAATGAAGGGAGAAAGGATGGATTTATGCAGCCTCTGTAATATATATATCTATATATATATATATATAATTTTATTTTACATGGAAGGACAAACCAATGTTGGGTGCATTCTAAAAAAGCTAGTGTTTGAATGTATTAATTATCTATTGAAGAAAAAAAGCCTTGAGAGGCTAGATTATAGTGAAGGGTGGAAAGCAAGCTTGAATAGAGATGGAGAAATTAATGGGACTGAGTTAATGGTTTCCCTGGTGGGGCCCAGCTGTACCAAGAGGGTCTATTTTATTTATCTTGATACAGGTTTAATTTTGCTTTCTATGAAGCTTCATCAGCAATGTGCTGACATATTAAACACTGCAAAAACAGGAATGTCATAGAACTTCAATAATCAAAACTATTAATCACTTTAAATGTTTTAACCTTCAAAGAGTGAGGTAATCTGATCTGTTTTGTATGGTTTTGTGAGTCACTGTGTTATATTTTATTCCTGGCAAGATATTACACACTGATTAGAACATCTTAACATGATGACTAACCTTATCATGTTTTAAGTTATCAAGCATTATGGCAGTAGATGAAAAAATATATATTTATATATATTTTAACAACAAAATAATAATAAAACTAATAAAATGGATAAAGCTGGAGTCAGAGAAAAAAAGCCTGTCTGTAGGCACACTGCACGTTCCCTAATTATTTATGCAATTCTACAGAGACCCAGCCTTATTTGAAATTTCTGAACCATTGAATAGAGAACATTAAGTCAGCCCGGCAATGGATGGCAGGTGTTCATTAAAGCAGAGATGATATTTTCATTTGAGCAAATTGTCAGATTGCTAGCACATCACAAAACTGAAAAGAGTTCTGCTTACCATAACCAAGAATACATTTTTGTGGCTAAAATATTCTAGTTCATTCTTTGGCTGTTAATAAAAGGGATTTTATGTTCTAAAATGTGGAGTTATTATATTATATAAAGTATAAAGCAAAGAAAGAACCTTCATTTTTTTACTCATTTTATTTTATTTACTTTAAAGATAGATAATGAGTAATATTGGTGGGTATTAGAATCACACTTCAAATAGTGATTTCTCTTGTTTTATTTCTGTGTAAAGTAGTTTGAAACTCAGATACTCAAACCAAGTATGTTGTTGCACATTAGAGAATGTCATAAGGTCCACAGGCACATCGACACATCACTCAAGGGTGATAATTCAACTTACCCAATTTAACTGTGGGATTGCCACCAATTATTGTGAGCCCTCTGGCAGAAGCACCATACATCTACAGTAGGTTCTAGTAAAGCATCACTTTCAGGGAAAAAAAAACTTTAAATGTCTGCCAATCTCTGCACAAACTGAGCCCAATAGATCCCATGGCGATTGCCCATGCCCATGCTTATAATTTCTTTCCAGTGTTGATGGGAAAGCAAGCACCACCATCTTCTTAAAGTGGAAGTAAACCCAAAACTAACCCAAAACAATAAAATCACACTTACCTTTAATCCCACGGATCAGTCTGTCTGTCGGGAGATTTCTTCCATCTGGTCTCGCGTCTTCTAAGTATCCATCTTCGGGCCGGCACAGAGGGAGCGCCAGGCACCACCCTCTTTTCCTCTCTTCCTCTGCGTTCTTTTTCCTATGTTACCCAATCTCACACTGTGCAGGCGCGAGATCGGGTGACATAGATTGTGAAAAAGTTGCTGATCTCACTGCACAAGAGCCTTCCATCTTGCTTGACGTAGAGATACTGGGAGTCTCTGCGCTCCCATTGATCGACTTGAAAATTAAGATTGTCTACCCTTTTATGTAAAGTGAGTTTACGTATGCTTTAGGCTGCACAGGCACGAGATTGGATGACATATCTTTCTGAAAATATAAAAAAAAAAGTACCAATCTCACTATGTACTTTTTTGACATTCAAAGAAAGCCCCCTATGACGCATGCCTAATCCCATCCTCCTGGGATGCGTAAATGTATTTAGTAATATATCCTCCCCTCCAAAAAAAAAAAAAAAAAAAAAGAAAACATTTTTTCATTATTTAAAAGCAGTAACCACTCTTTTATATGTTAGAAATGTTGTGAGGTGTTCTGCTTTAAACAGTCTACAAAATATGCACAGAACAGAGAAAGAAAATGTGAATAATGTGAAAAAAAATGCAATCTTGTTTATTTACAGTCATCAACAAAACTAAATATTCCTCTGTGAGAGTTTACCTTGCCTCTATTATATTTCTTATCTGAGGAAAATCCATACATCTGAATATGCCAACATTTAGCAATGGTATGTTTACTTAAAATATTCTATGTTCCTGTGAATCTAAACAAATAATGTACAATCTTATTTAACCACAATTCCGTAACCCATCTCCATTTATTAAAATATGCTGGAATGTTCCAAAGTTTTAAAGAAATTAGAGTCTAGAAACATAAGTAATAATTTTAGTCTTAAACATAACATTTTGGCATTGCTGTGATTGTCTATTGGCCATATAGTATAAAAGAATCACCATCACTGGCCAACCTGGTCAATGGGCTGTAAGGGATCACAGGGATGGGTCCTGGATGGAAGGTATTTTCCCGCGTTTATATAACATGGGTGTTTTAAAAACAGCGAGTAAGGAGTCCATACTTATAAGGAAGCAACTCAGAGTTTGTCTTGGTTAGTTTGATTTAGGGTTCTGGACTCTGGAACAGGAAGGAAGGTACTGGGTAGATCTTCCCATTCCACCCAGGGACATCCAATGGATTGGCTTTAGGGCCCTTTAGATGTTGGGTGGGTTTTTACATTTTTTTTTAAATCATACCACTTTAGTTGCATTTCTGCAAAATGAAATGATACAAATGTTTCAGCTAAACGGATTCATTTATCTTTTCTATTGATAGAATAGAATAAGGTATTTGTCTTTCAGAAAAAAAAGCATACCACGCATTCTTTTCATATTTTGAAATAAAAAGCTTGTGTATTGTAGTTTATTTGGAAATTTTTATTTTTTATTAATTTTTACAAAGGGCATGAAGGCCATCACCAAGTATTTGGAAAAAATGGCAATCATCGGTGGAATGCCTTTCATTTAAAATGACTTCACTTTTATTTGTTAGCCCCCACTCCCCCTGCCCCCATTTAAAATTGTTAAGTGAAACCTACAACAGGAGAAATAAACTTTAAACATCATCAACGCCTCTCTACAACATATGGGGCAATCTGAGGTTGCATCACCAGTGAAAGCCATCAGCAGAAGTATTCCATTGGAAGGCTGAGTGATGTCACCCGCACCTAGAGGATCAGAAAACAGCAAAACCACATTGGCAACCACTCTAAACAATCTATATCTAACTTTAAAGGCAAGGTGCACATGGAAAGGGCTTCTCACACAACAAATAATACAACGTTTTTAAGCAAACTCAACACTGTCTCAACAATTTATGTTAAAAACAGGGGTTTAAGTTTTCACACATTTGCAAATATATGTAGAAGCCATGCGGTCCCTATAACTATAAACTATTTTCCTTCAGGGAACATATGTACGTAGCAATCAATCATTTGGAACAGGTGTGCCTGGAGTTTGCCCATTCATACTAAATAGGATGGGTAACTGGACTCAATGGGCCTGATTTATTAAAGCTCTCTAAGGCTTGGAGAGGATACACCTTCATTGATGAAGCTTGGTGACCCAGCAAACCTGGAATGGATCTGGTCCAGGTTTGAAAACATTTGCTAACAAATAGCAAACTTTGAAGAAATCCATTCCAGGTTTGCTGGATCACCCAACTTCACTGATGAAAGTGTATTTTCTCTAGTACTGGAGAACTTTAAAAAATCTGACCCGATGGGCCTGATTTAATAAACCCTCCAAGACTGGAGAAACTGGGTTATCAACCAAACATGGAATGGATCTGGTCCAGGAATAAAACATTTGCCACCTAATAGCAAATGTTTTTAAGAAATCCATTCTGGGTTTGCTGGATTACCCATATTCTCCCATAATAGTCTATGTTCTCCCATCTTGGAGAGCTTTATTAAATCCAACATCTAGCACTTTCGCCATGTAAGAGGTCCACTATATTGGGTACAGTTTATAAAGCTGCCTGGGACTACAAATGAAGAATCCTTACCCGAGCTGGAATTTTGCTCCACTACTTTTACTACTTACAATGACATTAATATTATTAGGGCTTATATGTTGTGCTTTATGCTTTTAGTATCTACTAGCGGGAATCCCTATCTTTTTGTATGAATGTACAAATCAATATACAGTATGTAATTGTTTCATTTACATTTTTGATTGAAATATTATTATAAATTCATATAATAAACAAAAGCTGACATATCCTAGTGTCAGTATGTCAGTATGGAGTATAATGTACATTTTTTGTACTGTGTCTTTCCTATACTCTAGGTAGAAAAGATACATTTTCTAGTATACACTTTCTAAATTTTTTTTTCTGTGCAAGAAAACCATTAAATGTCCCACTGTGTGTCATGTTTTAGATGCTATTTAATGATATTCTGGTCTGGGAGAGAAAGATCAGATGCCCTTCAGGTTGTGCAGTAAAAATGCTCCCAGGCACTCAGCAGGGCCTCACAATATTTTAATCCAGTGAAGCAAAAGCAATCACTTGGCCCTGTTCAAATACTGAATGAAAAAAGTAAGAATAATATATATATATATATATATATATATATAGGTATATACATATATTACAGTCTTTACATTTCACTTGTTCAATGTTGTTAATGTTATTTTTTATGTTTCTGTTTCCGAATAAAATCATTTGTTAAACACAACAATTTGTTACAACACTTTCTACAACATAAAGAGAGGAAAGGAAGAGGAAACCCCCTTTTTGCTCTTGCCAGGGTGTGTAATCTTTAACCTAATTATAAGCAGTTCCATTTCATTACATATGAATATGTTATGGATTTTCAATTTATGTAGGGCTTTCTTCTATGGACAATCGCCTGCAAATGCAAACAGCAGCCAACCTGCCAAGCCAGAAACCTCTTTAATACCCATTATTGTGTTAGTGCCTAAGATTCATGGTTATCTTTCAAAATCACCATCAAAATTTACTACCTGTTTTATGAGCAGAGTCTGCCATAAATCACAAATGCAGGGCCATTCTTATTAATATGTGTTATTTGAGTCCATAAAATGAACTGAATATAATAAGGTAGACATGTTTCCATGTTAGAAATAAATATAGGAGAAATAAGCTGTTTTTTTTTCTTTTTGTGGTCAGTGCGTTTTTTATTTGCTTTTGCTGGTTATAAATATGCATTACAGACCATACATTTTTAAGGGATCCTACCCTTGAATAGTAATTATACCACCTAATGTTGCCATGCAGTTTGTAGCACATTTTCATAAAAGCAATCTGTGTCTTGATGTGGCATTGTGGCTAAGTGGTTGGAAGTCTTGCCTTGTATGTAAACCCTATAAATTAACCATTGGACGCGGTTTGTTCTAGCTATTCAGTAAGTGGAAAAATATTGCCCGCTGACCCTGACAAAAATCTAGTGTCCTGTGCACTCTGCAGTGTCAACTTGAACAGTCTTATCTTCGTGATAAGGTTATATGTTTAGAGCAGAACTATAATTCGACAAATATTACTGCTTTCAGGCAAGATTTTATTGCCAACAGGACAGGCTATGTCTCTTCTGCAATAAAACATTCTTACTTACCGGTACCTCTTTACAACCTTTTATTTATTTTATTTTTTTAAATACACTGCACTGCGTATGCAAACCTCGGTGTGGGACGATGGGTATCCTGGGGCTGCTAGGACTGAAATGAATTTCTTTGCCCATTTGTAGGATTTACATCATTCCAACCTGGCCTATCAAATGGCCAAAGCTTCGACACCTGGATGAAAACTGACAGAGCAGAGACAGGTGAAGGTGAGTATAATGAAAAAGCTGTAATCAGGCAGATAATTTTATTTTTTACAGATGGGACATTGACTGTCACTTTGCCTTTTGGTGGCAAATTTTTATTTAAAGCTTCATTTTAGAGACTATAGAACATTTCTATATAAAGGAAAAATTAAGGTATTCTCTAGTACAAACCCTATTTCCTGTACTAGGGTGACACTACTTCTCCTCTACCAGGTCAGAGCTCCCAAAAATGTACTGATAGGTTAATTAATATAATCCTAAAATTGGCCTTAGAATAAATTAGGGACCCTAGGCTGCAAGACCCTCCGGGGGTCAGTTAGACATAAATGATAATAAATATAGTACAGTAAATGAACATCTTAGGAATGGATGTGTGTTATTGGGAGAATCTCTAGGAAAAATGAAGGAATAGAGAAATAAAAAACTAATGCAACTATCACACCTAATGGCAGTTAAGCTGGGTTATATGACATTTTGTTCTTGAGATTTAGATAAACTTTAGGTATTAGAAAACACCAGCATGTAAAGTTTTTATGATTTTCATTACTTGAGACAGACAATGATTTTTTTTGAGCAGTGAGCAGCAAAACTGAAAGTATTTGGTAAAATGTTCTTACTTTGGCAAAATGTAGTGCATGAAGTTGGTTAGTGGTGGCTTTTAAAGAATTAGGGAAACCAAAGTATGTTGGACTTTTACCAAAAAAAGTGGCTCCTTGTTAGCTAGGAATATGATCTTGAAGATGACTGAGCAACAATGTAACCTTAGGCTAACCTCAGACCCTTTGTTTATGGACAATGAATGATAATCATTTTATGCTTGTCATAATTATGCCACTAAGTTTCAGGCAAATTTCCCCAAAACACAATTGGCAAAATGTAATTCTAGTTTGAAAGACATTTCAGTAAAATTGGTAATTTCTTGACAAAACCCCTTCACTCATCCCTGTTGACAATTACACTGTCAGTTGTCAGATAAAATGAACAAAGAATGGTGATGGAAATCGTGAAAACACAATCTTTTGGGGTTATTTGAGAACGGAAGTAAAAAAAAAACTCCATGCAATGGTTCTCTTCTATGTCACTATCTCTATAGAGTTTCTTTTGAGTTTACCTAATTTCATCTGACTACAGTGGCACAGGTCTGAATTTTCTATTTCATCATGACCAGGATCCATATCATGTTGGGAATGGAGTTGGCTTGGTTGGGCGTAACAAGATATAACAAGATATTTTGGTCGTTAGTAGAAGAGCAGGACATCAATTAGAAATGTTTGGGCCAAGTCAACTTCCTGGGTCCTACCTTCCATGTCTAAAGGTTTCAGCATTGCAGCATAGTCAAGCTTTTTTGATCAGGACCTGGTACAGAAGTACCCATTGTGACTCCCTGAAGACGACCTTGAAGCAGGATCTATAGTCACCCACAGCTCTTATGAAAAACTTACCATACCTCTAGGTATGAGAAGATTATTTTTTTGTATGAGGATCATTTACTGATGTTTGTGTACCCTGATTGCACATTCTAGCTAGGATTCCTTCAGACCTACAGTCTGAAACTTCATGGTTAGGTGCTCCTGGACGACTCTTTATGTGTCCAGAGCATTTTGTAGGGTCAATAGCAGCATTTGACAAATGCCTTATTGTGCAGTGGAGTATGGTTGTGGTTCGCTTTACCACAATGGATTACGGGCCATCTCCAGTCCTCTGGCAACAACTGCAACCACAATGCAATCACACACACAAAGCATTCAACCACAGCTCACTGCACTTTGAACACATCCCTTTTCAAGTCAATGGAAGTGACTGGCCACTCAAAGGTGGCAAAACTCAAAGTATTTGGTAAAATTTTCCTATTTTGGCAAACTGTATTAGAGTGAATGAAGTTTGTTTGGCTTTAAAAGCAGCTAATAATTAAAGAATCTCCTTTCAAATATCCTCGACTTTTTTGCCAAAAAATAACTCCTTGTTGCCCTAAACACATCCCTATTCAAGTCAATGGAAGGGACTGGTCACTCAAGGATGGCCGGCAGCTACATGTTGTATCCAGGAACTGTAACACAAACCACCACAATGCAAACATGACCATATACAAATATCCAAGATGGGTCCTAACTTCTCCTCTATATACCCTGCTGTGACAAGTGAAATAAGCCTACATCTAAACTATCTAAACTTCCAATGAGACATATAAAGCAATGCATAATGTAGGACTAAGTTACCTGAGGGCACCCCAAACCTCTTGTCAGCGCAGTTTCTTTTGTATGTGAAACATACCTGCAAAAAAATGATTGCATACACTGATTTCTAAAAAAACCATAACTTCACTCCCCTCCCTTCTTAAGTAGTCAATATATATTGGAAATAATTGTGAATATTGAATGCGTCTAATACATGCTACCCCTGCTGCTCACTGTGGTTTCTCCTACTGGCCAATACTTATTATAAAGATGAGTGATGAATGAGAGGGGGAAACCACAGTAGGTGGTAAGGGAGAAGGTAATTCACATACCTGGAAATGTGTGAATACATGCAAAGGACGGGGAACTATAAAGTGTTGGCTTGCCAAGAAATGGATCTCAGGAAAAGTAAGTATTTGCATTTTTGCAGGCTTTTTACATCCAAGCAGAGATAGGATGAGTTTATTTGGTGCAGCATGTTGCTAATTTAGTATTGATCCGGGTGGCTGCGATTGTTGTTTACTTGGAATTACACTTTACGTTTTAATAGATACCTTGTAGATGTATTATAATTTTGGTTTTTGCTTGGAGTTCAGCTTTAAACATTGCACATTACTTTGCTATTTCTATCATGCTCCATTTGAATAAATGAAAAAAGAAGGAGCTGAGTAACAATGCACACATCTATTACCAGGGAACACGTGTGGATGCCACCAGTTAAATAACCTCGAATAAGCATAAATGACTATTACACCAATTACTGTCACTGGAAGCAGTGGATGAGTGTTCAATAGAGCTGCTGTCTGGTCATTATCAGCTGAGATCTGTAATGTCAGACCTGGCTGGAGGCTTTTCTGTGCAGCTTGCTTCACTTCTTTAGTTCTTTTTTTTCTGCTGAGAACAAAGTGAACTCATAACCTTACTGAACTGCACCGTTCCATTTCATATGTCTGGTTCTGGTGATAACATTTTTTTTGCAGAGTTTATATTAAAGTTTATACCTGGCTAAATAAAAGAAATACTATTGAATATGTCCTTGTAATACACGTACATTATCCTTTTTATTACTGAAAGTACAGAACAATACCGGCTGATCCAGCCAGAAATCATTGATTTACCACCGTCTTGTAGTTAGCTGACAACACTGTTTCAGCAGCACTGAAATTGCAAATAGCATTGTCAGTCTTGTATGAGTTCTCCACTGCATAACTACAAAATATCATCTTTTAGTTTGGAGCTGTTCTATTGACCGGAAAAAAAATAACTAGACAGAAAAGACAACACTGCTTGGGATTTCAGGGAGGCAGGAACCAGATTCTCAGTTTATTTGAATAATGCTATTGTCTCTATTTATAAAGCAGGGAATCAGACATTCCCTGGTAGAGAATCAATTACTGCCATGAAAACACATGGACCTGGAAGATTCTCCACCAGGGAATGTCTGATTGCTTGCTTTATAAATAGAAACTCATATGACTTTCTCTCAATAATATTTCCAAATGATAAAACAGTTGATGTACTATATAAATGTTTAACATTTAATTAATAACACAAAATGTCTTCCCTTTATATCTAATTGAAACTATGTTTGAAACACAAAAAGTTGGTTTGATGTCAATAGTTAAAGTTAATAGTTAAAGCAGACAGATCATTATATTTTTGATATTATATAAAATAGTTGCTAACCCTTTATCTTTTTTAGTTGATGATTTGTTTTTAAAGTATTTTTTGGAAAGGCCTTTGTGGCAAAGACTGAAGGGGAAACCCGCCGCTTCCTGGGATACCAACGCCACATATTCCAGGAGGTTGCTCCTTCTGCCCGAGATTAGGCATGCGTCATAAAGGGTTTTCCTACTGTTAGAAATTCAAAGTTTTATATGATATCATACTCAGATACTTGACTGAACGTGAAGTTAAGGGCAGAACATTTGTCATATATCTATCTTACTTCACAGAGTTGATGCTATTTTGGAGTTTAACCCCACTAGTGGTAATCCCTTGTGTGACTCGGGGTCACTTTAAACTATATAAAACCCCACTTACCTTGATCTGTTGGCATCCCCCGGTGTCCTGCTGGACCCTGCAGGTCCTGGGGACACTTCCTTCCTCTTCGATCTCCAGTCGGAGACTGCAGGGACGATCTGCGGGCATTCCCGGTGAGGTTGGTGCGGGCAGGAGGATCAGCGGAAAATTTAAATAATTTTGTATTGGATTCAATACAAAATAGCTGTATTGATTCCAATACAAAGAAATCTTCATAATATATATAAATAATTATATTATATATTATACAAGCTACTGTAAAGTTTTATTACAGGTTTAAGGATTTTTTTTTTATTATTTTTATTACCAGATTTTTGTGTTTTTTGATTTAAACATAAGCATAATCATAAGTTTATGATTACATGTATTAAATATTGGACATATTTCAGTGAGTTACACCTAAGAATTTTAGGCCTACAATGTAAAATGAATTTCCATGCAAAAAAATGTAATGCTTTTTGCATGGAAATACAGAGAGAGTTAGAACACTAGGAGGGTTAAGACTGCCCAGAAGGCTGGAGCATATATTCATGAGCTGTATTAGCATATTGTTTTTGTTCTCGATTTCTGTATGTATGAACATATTTGAATGTATGGAATGGTATATATCGCATTGTAACTATATTGGAAAATGTTACATTCATCGGGCGTCACCACATACACATATTTACACCTATGTATTCTTTTTGAACTGCTGCTGTAACTTTCTATGAAGATTTTGAATAAATACACAAGCTTTTTATGATACAGAAGAAGGCAATACTGTTCTTAATGCACCCAAACAATAATTTATAATAATTTTACTTTTTTACACCTACAATGTTAAAAAATGTTCCCAATCTCAGGCTTGCGCAGTAAGATCGGCACTTGTTTACATTTTTAGAAAGTTCTGTCATCGGTTCTCGTGCCTGTGTAGTACAAGATCAGGTGACATGAGAAGAACCCTACAGAGAGAAGAAGATAACCCGCTCTTCTGTCCCTGCTGGAAAGAAGAGAGAAGCTGGGACCAAGTGTGACTTGGTTAGCAAAGGGATCGAAGGCTTTTTACCAGTAAAGGTCACAAGTATTTTTTTTTTTTGGGGGGGTGTTCAAATATTATACAAATAATTATTAAAATAATAATATAAAAAAACACACAAGCTATTTTTGACTTTCATTCTGCCCAAAAAATACTGAAAATGTTGAATAATCCCAATGCAATGTTTCAAAATAGTTAATTTCTAAAACTTACCCAAAAAGTTTATATTGCAACCAAATGGAATTCAGCTATTTTAAGTGCAAATTGAAAACAAAAAATTCTAGACACAATAATGATTGCAGCCTTGTTGTATCATCTTGTAAACATATGTTCTAAAAAAAATGTTTTAGGTTCCTGGATAAAAATGCTAATTTCACTTAGCAATAAGTGGTAAAAAAATCTCAATATATAATTACATTAAATGCAGTTGTTATCTGCCCCACGCCAAACCTCTTTTGTTGAACTTTGACCCAGCTTGGCTGTATATATATTCTTGTTATCAGAGGTCAGCATCTTCTTTGCAGCCATAGATACCCCCTGATGGTGAGCTGTCCTTCAGCTTGGCCCTTCTCACCCGGGTCACTAGAAAGAGAAATGATTTCAGCAGCTGTCTCCTAGATAGAGATGGCGTTACACTTCCCACGGTGACTTGTGTCATGGAGGATGCAGGAGCTGTAGGGTCACAGGTCACCTAAATGCATGAGGAATTATTTATTCTCCACTGCAGGAATATACATAACCTGGAAATACAATATACCAGCACAGACATGCACTGCTTGGCCCAAAAAAAGTCACACACTCTGATATTTTGTTTGCCATCGTATAATTTTATACGTTTTTACAATATCTCAACTTTTATTTCCATCCAGAGTTACATTCACTTTTTACCAAGATCTTGTACTGATAATGGGAGAGTCAGACCAAGTCTTCTGGAACACATCCCCAAGATTCTCCATGGAGTCAAGGTCTGGAATCCATGGAGACCAATCCATGTGTGAAAATGATGTCCCATGCTCCCTGATTCGCTCTTTCACAATTTGAGCCCAATGATGAATCTTGGCATTTTGAGATATGCCCGTGCCATCATGGAATCAAAGATCCATTGATGGAAAAACCTGGGTATTCGATAAATTTAGGTCGTCAGCTGACCTCTTTTATGGGCACATAAGGTTGTTGTTGCTAGACTCAACTAACTGAAACAACCCCAGATCGTATCACTGCCCCCATAGGCTTGTTAGCTCTTTTCTGTATTTGGCCATGCTTTACATACCGGAACTGTTATTGGTTGAGATTTTTTATATATATTCTGTATGTAAGACTGCTTATAATGTATATTATTGCTTTATTTGTCCCAAAATCAAGGCCTTTATGAAGTAAGTGCATATAAAAGAGTATTACACACATATTTTCAAGAATATGTAATTAAGATTTCTCAAGAGTCCTGAAAGGATAAAATTAAGGTAAAAGTTATTAAGTATGTTAGATGTGTTAGTTACAACCACCAGTCATAAGTCACACTCACTTCACATTAGTAACTAGCCCAAAAAATGAAATTGTTACCCTGACAAGCATTCATTCTCCTATTGCCTCCATATAACATAAGCATATGAGCTGCTCAGTGGGGGCCTTGTTTCTCAGTAATCTCACAGCAGTACTAAGTAAAAACACATTACATTAAAAGGAATTAACATTTTGCATGTAATACTTTTCTCAGTACATTTGCCAATGTCTTTTCAAGTACAAAAGAATAAATTTGCCCATCTCATTTTTTTTCTCCGAAATGCACACTGTCGCATTTCAATATCCACACAGCAATAAGAAAAAAATCACTTTTCATTAAATCAAAATCCTTTATAAATAGACCCCCTAGTGTTATTTATAGAGAAAGTATACTAGACATTGCCTGCCTTTTGGTCCCCCATGTCCCGTATACTGAAATCTCCAACAGAGCCATCAAAGAGCGTAGCAGTCACTGCATTGACTTAATGTGTGTTAATTTCAGCTTGAGCTATTGAACCTTGTAAACAATAGGTTTCAGCTCCCAACAGTTGGGATGAAAAGAGGTAAATATATGAAAAGGGAGCATACAGCTCCATCCAATGGTTTACTATAAGTTGGAAAATGAACTATATTTCATAGTGGTGACCATTATATAAATATCAAGCTTGTGTACATTCACTATATGGGTATTAAATGGCTATTAAAATTCTTCTGAAGATGCTAATTGTGACACATGAATGGGCTCTTGTAAAATCTGCATACTCCTGGCAGGCTTTTGCCTGCTTGTGGCCAAATCTTTACATTTGCAAGCTTCCAAACCTCCAGGCTGTGGACACTTCCTTTAAGAGCATTCAACTGAAAAGGAAATTAAGAGCAAGTGACAGAATAGACAACTGATAAAATCAGTTAAGATTTTTTTCCCCTCCCAAAAGATAAGGCAATGTAATTAAGTATCCCACAACAAACATGGTCTGATGTGTTCCCTTCCATCTCGCTCCCTAGAGGAGAGCCCAGCTTTATCTCCAGCTGGAGAAGCTTCAGGCTTTGCATAGATTTCATTTAAATTCAAATTTCCCCATAAATAGAGCACTGCCCAGTGTGTACAATGTGTAAACATATCATTACGGTATACAAGGGCTGCATATTATTCTTTGATCCACTGTGTGTGTGCACATTTTAATTGAGCTTTATGGAATGACAGACTGTGGTTGTAAAATTTATGTAAATTGAGAGTATTAAAATGTAAACTGTGTTTTCATTAAAATTGCAATATATTATGAAACATTACAAAAAATGTATAAAAATGAAAGCTGGTTATACATGCTATGGCATTGAGGACAACTCTTGTAGGTGGCCTCATTTGCAATAACTAGATCAGCCATTCTAAATCAGGGTTCCTCCTGGTATTGCAAAAGTTGGCCTGATTGACCCTCTATTTGATGATGCCTCCATAACTCTGGGGTCAAAACCACTTGGTAGAGCCAGTTGCATGAATTTTTAGATGTCTATAAAGGTAGCATTGTAACCACTTTAAGAATTAATTTTTTTCACTGGTGGCCCTAATAGGTTGGTTTTAGCAGGGGTTCTCTGAGACCTGAAACAAGAGTTTCTCGAGACCTGCAAGTTGTTCTAATCGTTCCTCAAGAGTAAATGTGTTGATAAATGTACTAGACTTGATATGAACATTAAAGAAATGTGCATGTCAAAGCTGGAAATCAATTTCCAACATAAGAACCCACATTTCTTCCGTGTGTTGTAAAAGGCTGGTAAATCCTAAAGTGGACCTAACGGTAAAAGATAAAGTAAACTGCAATTGCTGACCTGCTTTTAAAATATGCAGCTTGTCTGGTTGGTGTTCTGATCCTCTGCTTTCAATACTTTCCTCATCCCTAACCAAGAATAAGGATCCAGTTCAGGTGTTCAGCTATTTCCTGCACAATCTGTCCCTTAGCTACCTGCATGCTAAGTTCAGGTGTCTGAAAATACTGAAATCAAAAGGTCAGCTTTATATCCAAGCAATTAGCATTCATTATTATTATTATTATTATTAAACAGGATTTATATAGCGCCAACATATTACGCAGCGCTTATTCATTACAATGGAAGTTTATATATTCTTAATGGCATGCATATTTTTTAGAAAAAGTAGAGTAGTAATCTTTTATTTGGGTTTCTTTGAAAGAAAACAGTTTCTGCTGCTATTAATATGAAATAGTACCCATATATTAGCCTCAACCTTTTTTTAACACAAGGGAACCCTTGAAATAACATGCAGCCAAAAAGACCATTGGAATCTGTTAAACTGACCTGAGAGGCACAAATTGCTTTTTGCTCAAAGTGACCTTCATAGTTGCAGGTACTGTGGAACAATTCATTTTTAATTTTAAAACAGAAGCACTAAAGCATATTGTTATACAATCCCATCATACATATGTTTTTTTCCATTAATCTTATTGAAGTAACCCCTGCTGAACTGCAATGCAGGAAATAGAAGATAATGCTTTGTAGGTTTGTTTCACTTTTTCTATTAAGAAGCTTTTGCTCTTCAAAATTTTATGGCTTTTTTTGTAAATTAAAAGTGCCATGGTAGTTTATTGCAAGGTAGATATTTATTGCAACCCTACACCTTGCCCTTCTAACTTTAGTTAACATAATTTTTATATGCGCAATCTTCTAGGACTAGATATCTAGCAGACGTACATTTATATTATAGAATACTGCCAAGTGCTGTGTCTACGGTATAATCAGTGCAATAAACAAAAAAAATGCTATACATGTACTATGACATACCTAGTGGTCTTTAACCAATCAGAAAATGACACTCATTGGATGTATTATAATGCATACAATCCAATAATATATAGATATTTCATAATTTAGCAAATGTGTTCTCATATAACCATATAGCATAGAAAGCACAGATGTTTTGCAGAAGAACCCAGGCCATTTTCATGTGCAGTTTAAATATAATCCATGTTTATTGAATGGTACTTTAACAGCAAAATAAAGTGCTATATTGTTTACATTTCATAGATCTATGTATTTAATACTAACTATTTATACAACTTGATTAATATACCAACCAAACCCACTTACGTAACCCTCTAGACATCCAAAATTCTGTGAATTTTCATTGCTTAGCCATAACAATCTCATTTGGAGCAAGATAACGCTGTGTCTCCCTGAACCCCACTTGCTAATTCCCACATAAGAAACTATAATTTTCATGTTCTTATTTATTGATTCTCCATAAGATTGGAAGAGCTGAAGAGAAAAAGACCATAACCACCTGACCTGTAGCTTGACTAAAGCCATGTTTAAAAGTTCCCAACAGATGATAGGAACAGGACCACATTTTTTATCTTTTCTTTACCGGGTGGTTAGGTCATGGAAGAAAAATTCAATCTGTACTCTGATAAATCACCTAAAACACTGACCTAATGCTGGCTGACACATTAGCTAGTAACATATCACTATGACACATGATCTATGAGTGTAGTGTAATAGGGAAGAGTAGGACTGACTATCACCTGTCCTGACAGGCCTTGACAAATGGCCTTCTTGTTGTAGGAGGCAATTGAGATGTTACCACTAGTAAAACTCAGTGCTTGCATTCCAATAATTTGTGAATTCCCCTTCTTCTGGAACGTGTTTTGGTTAAAGTTTGACACTCACTTATGGTATAATGCCTTGTGCAACCCTTTAACCCTGCCCAAAGGATAACCAATAATGAAAGGAAACTGGATAAAATAGTTCCTCTCTAAATGGGGGGTAGGTGGTGGAGTATTAGTGTTAGAGTGTGTGAACCATTGTAGGGAGAAAATAGGGAAAGGTCAGGATCACATGAACAATTTGTAGGTTGTATTGTCTTGTGTGCCCCCTCCAACCTATATAATCACAGGTCTTATCGTACAAGTTCTACTATCTGTGTCAACTACTAGTTTGGTAGCTCTTGGACAGTCACCCCCATTTGCTGACTTTATACTGACTTGTCCAAAGCAAAGCAATTTTTTTTGGAAAATGATCAGAACTGTTTTTTTTTTT
>NC_092861.1:23726739-23729877 GCF_032062135.1 Pyxicephalus adspersus
GGGGGGGGGGATTTAGGAAAAATAATCAATATTTCTATGGCAAAACATGGGAATTACTTCCATCTCTCCATGTATCATTGAAGGTGTTTGAGTATGGTATCCAAAAGTGTCAAAATATGGGACTTTATGTACCCATGTACTTAATGCATCAAAGATGATGGGGGTCTCCCTGAATTTTGAATTATATGCACTGATTTTAAACAACAACCTATTATGGCCAAATAGATGTTTGAATGGCAAATCGTTGAAAACTTCAAGGGACAAACACTGCAATTTAATCAGTATTATGGATGATGAATTTGGGACACCGCTATCTCTGTTGTGGTTTTAACTCTGTTTTTTACCTGCCTCCATACCTGCCTTTATACCAGGTGACAAAGTGCATTTGTAGGTGAATACCCTTTTTGTGATGATACACCTTGTTTACTTGTACTTACATCCCTGAGAAAGCGGACCTTGTCTGCGAAACGCATTGGATGATCCTTGCATATGTAATATGTACTAAATACTCTTGCCTATGTGTTATGATGTTGTTTAACTTCCTCTGAATTGCTACATGGGGAGAGGCATGTATAAACTTATGTTAAAGTGATGTAAATAAAATGTAAAAAAAATTTTTATAAGATTCAATTGCCCTTAAAGTCCCATATTTTGACACTTTCGGATACCATACTTGAACTCTTGAAGGATGGTGGCAGTCTCAAATAAAATTGAAATCAGGCTAAACAATATATAATTGAAGGTGTTTGGGCAATAAACGCTCAAGCGTCACATGGGGACCACAAGAGAAACCTCACCCCCTAAACTCCAAGATGGGACGGTAAATACCTGTAGCTGGTAGGGCCACCCCTTATTTTTTCTTCATCTGAAATATCTTACACTTTACATATGTACATTCCCAGTACATTCACAACTTTTAATTTTGACTTGGTCAAAACTTTGGGACTTTAAAGGCAAAGTACATTTCCAGTATATAGTAAAACTAAAAGGGAGTTTTAAATGTTCATGAAATGACCTTCTACATGAAAAATTGTTTAGGAATCAGCCATAATTCTGAAGACCACTGTGTCATGTCCAAAAGCATATCAAGACTCCCTGGCAAGGATGGAATATAAAAATTCTCATGAAATATAATGAGCAGTGAATGAGCCAGTTCACACATTTGACACAGATCACTGGTCTACTCCGTGGACTGGTAAATGGAAACCTATTTTCCTCCATATTGCAAAGCCTGTAAGCTGGTCAAACTTCTACTTATAGCAGGTCCAAATATATGTTTAGTGAATTCCAAGTATATTTAATGGCAGCATTGGGAAGCACAGAGCTTCATGAGGTGTACTGCATCATTATTACGATATAGGTGAATGCCTAATGGCCCATTCCCATGTCAACTGAACCCATTTTTCCTGCAGAAGGAATACCTTTTAAGTTTATCTGTAAATGTACCGCAAATACTCCACTCTGCAAAAGATTTAAAGGAGAGAATCATCCAGATTTCCAGTAGGTTGAGTCCTCATTTTATTTGATTATCACTACACAATAATAAATGTCATGTCATACCTTCAAAGTTAAAAGAAACCGGTAGACAGAACATAGCCTGGAACACTAACATTACAATGTATTTTATAATCACAGTGGCTGTCTTGAATATTGAATATTTAACATTGCCCATGATTATCTGCTTGGTTTTGAATTTGTTATTTAACATTGCAAGTTTTAAGATGCAATTTAAAATGCTTTGCATATGTAATAAAATGAATTGGTTATCAGACCTTTGAGAAATGATAAACACAAGCTTATAAATTGAACTTGGACAAAATATTACAGCTGCCCAAATGTTTTCAAGCAAAGCCAATTGACCGTTATACTACTTACTTCATTCTGTTAGCTTGGCTCTCCAGCTGTATAAATCACCATTGCAGATTGCAGGAAGTCAGGATGATTTATTCTCCATAATATATTACAAACATTTGTGAAGTGTTTTTCTCTAACTATACATGGTGGCTGAATGTTACAGGGAAAAATGATTCCATTTTATACAAATTCCATGATGGATCATAAACTGGGATGCTAAATTTCACTTTTACTATTTTAACTGTTTTTTTTTAACTTAACTCGAGGTCTATAGGGATACATTTTAGATATACTCAATAGTGCACGTGGATCTATAGGAAATAACTCCTAAATAAAAGTCCAAAGTTTTCACATACCTAAATGCTACGCTGCCTCCTCAAAGAGTTTGACACCTGCATTGGCTTATGTCTTACAAAGTCCTTCTTTATGGATACAATTGTTGTATAATATGTGCTGTGAACAAAATTAGTATTCACCATCATATAACTCTGTTACAATAATAGGGCAGAAAACGGAAGGCATACAGGATGGTAGAAAGGGGCACAGTTGTAGAAACAGGGGTACACAGAAAGGCCATAGATTGCCAAACAAGTGTTGGAGTCAATATCTTAGGAGCAGAGACATATTGTTACTAGCACTGGATCGGGCATTAGGCAGAGATTGGAGTGGATATATTGGTAACAGGGGTATCTGTAGTTAGTAGCATCTGCATTCAAAGCACACCTGCACCTGGACATTCAAACTTGCACATTCTTAACAAAAGCAGTAAAAGATTTTTAAAACCATCTATCACTAACCTACCTAGCTGCTTGCACTGTGAAGTAATTAATTTTCAAATATAACACCCAAGACAATTTTTTTTCATTAGAATGGTGACAGCATGCAAGGGTCTGGGTACACTAGAAAGTAAGTGTAAACATTTTAAATGTCTAAATGGGTAGAACGATAGAAAGAGGGTTGATGTACCTATTTGTGGACCTGGCATGAGACAGGTTAGGTAAGCCATCAGTTCCTAAATCTAGCTCTACCATGTTTCCCCGATTTTAGGACATCCCCATTAAGTAAGCCACCCCCGATTTTTAAAAAAATAATTAAAATAAGACACTCACCCGTTTATAAGACAGCTCGGGGTATCTGATCCTGCGTGTGTGTCCTTTATTCTGGCTGCAGCGTGTGTGTCTCTGATGCTGGCTGCAGGGCGTGTCTATTCCTGAGCCAAACTGAAAGTAAAAAGCCTGCACACGATTCTGAACAAGGAAGCAAGCTGCTGATCCCTGCACTAAC
>NC_092861.1:23730458-23795423 GCF_032062135.1 Pyxicephalus adspersus
TGATCATGAGTGACTTTCAACAATAAATGTGTACTGTAGTCTTCTTCATGGAAAAATAAGACATCCCCTGAAAATAAGACCCAGGGCATATTTTGGCATTTCAAAAAATATAAGAGAGTGCCTTATAATCGGGGAAACAGGGTAGTAGAATGACTCAGTTTAGTGGATAATTGCAATAAACTTTATAATATAGAGATGTTTATGTGCCCATTGGGAATGCCCCATATGTAGCATGTAAAGCTTTACTCCTGACCAGACTTTTTTGGGTTTTGAATAGAATAGAGAAAGGGTAAACCAGTCATATTTTAAGGAGCACACCAGAATCACAATATGTGTCCAACAAGCCTTAGTAATAGGACATATGACCTTACATTGGTTCTGATTTTTTATAGCTCTCCAAGACTGGTTGAAGGTAGACCATGGGAGATAGATCATGGAGAATATGGGTGACCAAGCAATCTTGGAATTGATTTTCCTAAAAATCATTTGCTATCAGTCAGCAAATGTTTTCATTTCTGGACCAGATCCAATCCAGATTTGCTGGATCACCCACGATTTCTTTAAGAGCTATAATAAATATAAATAATTATGTTGATCAGTCACATGTAGGGATCTTTAAAATCTTATCACTTAAAGCGGAACTAAACTAAAAACATAAAATGACTCTTACCTTTAATCCAGTAGGTCCCTCGATGGCATTGGTCCTTCCCATGATCCAGTCCCACATCATCCTGGAATTCCTCTTCATCCCAGCGAAAGAAGCCCCGGGTGCTGACATCTTCGTTCTTCACTTCAGTATTCTTTCTTTGTCACCCGATCTTGCACTGTACAGGCTCTGCGCTCCCATGAAGTCTTAATTGCCATAATCAATAAAAAATGTGAAGCTAGAAGTAATATAATTTTTATATTACTATAATTTTTAGTTTATGTTTGTTCCATTTTTATTTATAGTTTTACAGTAAATTTCATATTAAAAAAACTTTGTAACAGAACTCTCAAATGCAATGTACATAAATGAAAGTAAAGACAAGGCAGTCCCTTTCATTCACCTCTTTCATACTAGTAGTTAAAGTAAAACTTGATGAAACTTTTCATCCATTCATCAAGCAGAGTGAACCTGACTTCATGCTAAAGTAATGGGAAAAGCACAATAAAAGTACAAAAGGATGTTTCAATGCTCCAGTCTTTCAAGCACGGTAGGACCAACATTTTTTCAGTCGTAAAGTCACAATAGCAGTAAGTTTTGGATCTTTCTAAAACTTAAAGCGACACCTGCAGTTCTTGTGTTGGTGATGGATGGGACATGGGAAACATAACAATAGAATTCCATTATGCCTGTTTAGCATTTCTTTTGTTTAGAAGGCATCCTTTTATTTAGAAGGGGCTTATTGGCATGTGACCAGCTCATTTTTCTGTAAATCAATCAAGGAAAGTGTAGTATCCAATAAAAAGTAAATTTCTCAGCAAGTCACATATTTAGCATCATTGGAATATAATATTAAAGTTTTACTTTTTTATATAGAACCAACAAAATATTTTACAGAAGTGTCCAGGGCAGATGTTCCTGTTTGAAGGGGAACATTCATGGTATTTTGTTCTATAGTCATGCGTGAACATTCTAGGGCCAATCTGGATGGAAGCCAATGGACCTGCCAGCATGTTTATGGCTTGTGGGCGGAATGTGGATCACTCACAGTAAACAAATCCAAAATAGGGATATCATCTAGGAGAAGACAGGGCAACTGATTTACTAAAGGTTTAAAGATTAATCACTTTGGAAAATGAATTCTCTCTTAGAAAGTGAACTGTTACATCACTTACTAAAATAAATTAAGTTATGCTGATTTCAATAATCCTAGTATGTACAAGCAAGAATCATTTTTTTTTAATTTCCTTGCACATGGTTGGGTATTTTTTGCAGAGTGAAAGTTCAACAAATTCACTAAGGTAAATAACTATTTCCTTGCAATGTGTGAGGGCTTTAGTCCTCTTAGTGGACCTGTCTTTACTTTTTTCAAACTTATAAAAGGAATAGCCACCCGTTTATATACAGTATAATGAAAAAGTGATTTTTTTTCATGAAATTTCCGCTTTAAGTAAATCAAACCCAGTGCTGTGATGATGTGAAATATTTACCTTACAGGGATGAGCACAGCGATAATTCTAATGGAAATTCTAAGTTTCGTTATTAAGGTGAAATTGTTTTTAAAAAGCCAAGCAATGTTTACCTAGGATTGGTTAGTTAGTTTATTTAATTTAATGTTATATTTGTATGTGTCCCCTTTTCTGTGTATTTCACTGGTATTTGTGTACCGTTGTTTATTTTTTTTTCTGCTTTTTGTTTTATTGCCTGTTTTTCTTATTTTTCATCATTTTCATCATCATTTCAATAATATTAAGGAATCTATTTATAAAGCAGTGGATGTGACATTTCCTGAAACATTGCCTGGTGGAGAATCTTCCAGATCCATGTTTTTTAATGCCAATAACTGATGTTCTATCCACAAAAGTACATATTCTACTCTCTCTAAATGTACCCCTGAGCAGTAAAGCCTATACAGGAATGTTTTATTAGAACAGGAACAGGTCTCGAATAGAATAAATAAACATCCAAAATTCCCAGAAACTGTTTTTAGCCTTGCATGCCTTAAAAAACATCAGAATTTACATTCATTTTTTCATACCCTTCATCTCTATGATTTGGCTAAAGTGGTATTTTTGCAGAAAAGAAACTAAATTCACCTCATCACTATCTGCTAACCACTACTACTGAATAATCAATGTTAATAAGTGTCCCTTAATGAAGCTCACAATCCAATGCTCCTAATTTAGTCACAGTCTATAGTCTCTACCACATTATAGATCCAATGATCCAATCTGGTGGAAGCCAATTAACCCACCAGTATTTATTTAGTATGAGAGTGGTCTCCACGTGTAAATTGCCTAGCCCTGCAAGGCAATAGGCAGCAGAGGCATATTATTGAAATAGCAACATCACAAACAGCCAATTCTTCTCAAAAGATATATCTAATTGGTGACAGTTCTGTACTTATATTTTTCTCCCTTGGCTTACTCCCCAGGACTATCTTCTGAAATTTCTGAACCTGGACAAATTTTATGGGACTCCTTCCCCATTTCTAAAAATTCAAGTATTGCAAAAGTCAATTTGAGGGTTTAGGCCTATTAGCAAAAGGGAACCACTCGGTCCACTTGGAAATGGCTCGCCTAGACCCTCTACTTGCAGCTGGCTAGCTTGGCTGACCAGGATCCTTCTTTTGGCTATGGAGCCCAACTCAGTTGCCTCATTTGGCTCCCTTTCTGACTAGCCTAGACCCTTCACTTCACTAGCTTGGCTGAACCATCTTTGGCATTGGGGTCCAGGTCAATTGCCCTATTTGGCCCTTAATATATATGGCCCTGCCACAGTGTTTTACTCAGCAGCTATCAGGCTTCTTACATTGTTCAGTCCCAGTATAGTAGTACTTATTATCCCCATCTAATGGTGGCCCTGTCACTCCCACCAAATGAATATAATGACGGAAGGAGAGAACAGAGCATTTATCAGTCTGCAGCTATTTACTTATGGGCGGGGAATAGTTTGGGAGCAGTGGTGACCAAGCTGCATTACTGAGCTGTTGTCGAGAAAAGTCAGGTCAGCTACATAGCTGCACTTTTGGTCAGCTGCATGAATCACAGAACTGAATGATCAGAAACACAAATCCTTTAGCATGTACCATTTACTGTATGTATTTCAATCACTGATTTAGCTTTCTAGCATTATTAAACTTTATTGCTGCTAATGACAAAATGGACCATACTGTTTTAGTTATATAGAGACTTACATGTACAATAACATTCAATAAATAATACCAGTTTTTTAGGACACCCATCCCTAAGGTAACCCAAGTAACCAGCATTATGCTGTGTTGATCACATTATGGTCCAATGTATTGCTTCTGACTGATAAACTGTTCAGAATAAGCCATCATTTATATATATGTACATCAGTTTGTCATCTGACATACAGCCAGCTCATGATGTATAGTGGTTAGACATGTTAACATAATTCAATTGACAAGAAAATAAAACCTCACTGTGATGCACATTCACTTGGACAGGCAAAATACAATTATAGTCAGGCAAACATTGCCAGCTTAGGCCGCCTATTAATGTTTGACCAGTCATTTTCTAATTGCTGATCCTAATGTCAAATTACAGAGCAGTAATGCTTTCTGAGCCCAACAAATGAAATTTGTTCTGCTGGTGCATACAGACTTTTCTTTCCTGGAATCACATATGCTTTGGCACCAGTTCTTGCCAGGAATAGGACTATGGTATATCTGAATGTATATAAATCATGCTAATGGTCTTAATCAACATGTTTAATTACATGCTAGGCCAGAGCATTGTTCGTTAGGGAAACAGGAATGTCTCTGTGTTAATATGATAGCGACTAAGGGATTGAGTACAATTTTGAAAGTTACTTAGTAAGTATGCCAGTAAGCAGGTGGATGCATCTCACAACATCTAAAGGTTGTAATACATAATAATAATGTAGACCTGTGGTTGAATACAGCAGTCTGCTCCAGGCTAAAGTGGTCTCCCAACTACTCCCATTTAATCAAAGTGAAGCCCTTGGGAATCACTTTATGCAGGCGGTTGTGGTTGCAGTATAGTTATGATGTATTGCTGCGTCAGTTGCACAATGCAACATGTTGCTTCTAACCTTCTTTTAGCAGCCACTGTATCTCCACTTACTTGAATGCAGCCACCTTCAGCCACAGCTCACAGAGGTTGGAAAGTGGATGAATGTGGTTGTTGCTGGAGGACTGAGATGGGCCGAATTTGTCTTTATCCATCAACTTCCAGAAAACGTTGAACCGCAGCAAACCTCAATTGAAACAGCACTCAACCGCACAACCACAAAACTGACGCAACAACTCCAGGGTTAAAAGGCACATTATTGATTTTTATCATATATATATATATATATATATATATATATATATATATATATATATATATATATTGTATACAACCTATATACTGTAAATAAACAGAGTGCCCAAATTTAGCAATCAAAATTCGGTTTTTAAAGTAAAATTTTAAAATATTATAGGTGCATGAAAATATGAATAGTAAACTCTGCTATGTGTTCATGCCTAAGGAGAATAGGGAGGAAGTATTTTTAATCCAGTGTTTTCTATCTTGAATGTATATAGCAGTAAATCCCACAGACATCACCTTGATCAACCTTCCCACCTCCCAATTCCCATTTCAAGACAAACACACACATTCCTTTTTGTCAATTGGTCTGCAGGCTTTTTATTATTAATAATATGTATTTCTCGATATTATATTAATACCAGAAAAAAAATTAAATAAAACCTATGAAAGGGTTCAGGGTTGCCGGTCTTCAAAGATAACCACAACACCAACGTGGGATCCTCGCCACGGTGATATTGTTGCCCCCTGAAGCAACTCCAGAACAATATTCCAACAGACTATCCCAAATTTCCACTGCCTTTGAGGTCCTCAATCACGTGAACGAAAACCCCCTAAACCCCATCTCTCTGCAACAATACAGTGAAAGGTAAGGGCAAGCTTTCCCTATCTCAGCTACATTTTATGTGACCTCACTTCTTATGTATCCCTATTATGTTATGTTATCCCTAACCTTCATCACCTTAAGCTCCATCCTTACCTGCACCCCCTCAACAATCCACAAGCAGACTCCTCCATAATCCCAAAACAACTCTTTAACCCTTATCCGTCTGCTCTCTTGTTCCCCCAGTCATACAAGCCTTCTTTTAGGCTCCCTTAGTTCACTCTCTCCAAGCCTGGGTCAGAGGTCCAGGGCCAGTATTCCAGTCTGGCTTACGCCCCCCTAGTTATTTATTGTTGGATCAGGCCTAATTGAAGTGTTCCATCACCGCAAGTTCCTGCGGTATCATCAGTATCATCGGTTTCCCGCACAATAACCCCCATTACTATGCCTAAAGAGCAGAAGCAACGAGCAGCTACCAGTCTCCGGAAGGTTGACCTCGAACGTCGTGTCTTCAACCTCGAATGGACTGACGAATTATTCTTCATCCAACGCGGCAACAAAGCCTCGTGCAACAACAACAATAGTACTTTCAGACGGTCGAATCTCAAGAAGCATTTCAATGCCAAGCACGCGCCAACGTACTGAGACTTTCATTGACTTCTACCATCAGCTGCCACATGCTCAGTTTCCAATGTTGTTAGCCCGTGCCAAGCGTGTGAACCCAATGTTGGCAGCACTTATTCGTGCGAGCAGCTGTTCTCCAAAAAGAAGTTTTGTGAGAACAAGCTGTGTTTACTGACAATCACCTTAATGACATTCTGTTGCTGAACTCCTCATCATTAAAACCTGATATTGTACCTGTCTCTAAGAACATGCAACATCATGTTTCCCATTGATTGTACTGTATTTTTAAATAAAAAACCTTTCATTGAACATCTTGTTTCTTCTGGCCTAGTGTGCCTTCTTGACTTCCTGAAATGCCCTAGTAGTCTAAAAAATTTGCCAACCCCTGAGTGGGTGGTTGGCTGGCGGGCATCTGTCTACTTTCAAAGAGAAGACTTCAATTGTATGTTCTGGTCACAGGCTCCATGGGCCCAGAGACATAAGATGTTCAATGACCATTGCAGACCAATATATGTCTATGGCCACCAAAAGATAGGACACAGTGATTGAAAAGGCTAACAATCCATTTCCTAATAATATTGGTACTCCTAAAATAAGCTGGAGCAGGAGGTGTCTGCATATGCTTTCCTTACCTCCTCCATAGGCATACCAATAAAAGCTTGGTTGATCTAAACTTTCATGTTTATGCCTGCAGCTTTCCCAAAAGACATCTTTAGATGGTAGGATTGTGCATGCGCATCTTCTGATATCAATGGACAGCTTTGGGGTAACTATGCATGTCTGATCTTTGTAAGTAATATACCAAATCAGAACATTGATCGTGACAACCAGGCATGAGTGGTTCACTAGATAGAAATAATGAGTTCTACCAAGTGTCAATAGATAATTGTTTTTGCAATTAGATATTTTTTTTAACTTGGCGGACTATCTCTAAGTAGAAGATACCAGGCATTCTCTTATTGTACTAGAGATTCTTCTACCCTACCAGCCATGGCTCTGCCCTGTCAGCCCTGCCAGCATGATGCAACAGAGGAAACCCAAAAATCAATTACATTGACAGTCAATAAATTCTAAATGGTAAAATACAGATGGTAAAGTATATGCGTGGGGGAAATATTATTCAGAGAAAACAAAAAATAACCTAGAAAGAAGTGCCCACAGTTATTGTGCTAAAGTCAGAAAGTCAACACCTTATTTTTAAAGAAAAACTGTCCTAAGAGAATTACTAAGTAGCTGTTACTCAACTCTCCTTCGTCAGGGCAGCTATATTGGGTTTATAATACTTTATGTCTGTAAATGTTTTTAAAATAAACCTTTCACACATTTCCAGAGCGCTACAAAGGCAGAACATCAGTGGCAGACTGCCTGAGGCTGTCTATGTCTGATTAAACCTTGGATTAGGCTATCCAAGAAGAGATATATCACTATTTCACTATACCACTAGTCTTTTAGTTTGTTGAGATGCAGCTTTGCAAACCTAAACCATGCTACCATGTTTTTTTTTGAAAAGAAGAATCTTTCTTTTATTAACCCCTACATACAAGCCATGTTTGTTTGTTTTTTTTCTAATTGTGCTGTCATTAACGTCAACATTTACCATGCGGCATTCATGTGCAGTCTAAAATGTAGCTCTTGAGTTTTTTGCAATATTTCTGAGCATTGCATAGTCTGATCCTGAGATCATTTAGCTGGGAAGATTGGCAAATGACTTTATGGTTTTCCACTGCGTACTTATTTTTTTACACACTGCTTCTGCATTTTGACTTACTGATTGCTAAATAAATAATGATATTGTGTAATATATCATGTGTTCTTGTGAATCTGACGTTGTATTCACCTTATTTTAGGAACTACTAAGGTATAGGTGTTTATTTTATATCTAACACCTTAGAATTGAAATAAGTGTACTTGTTTTGTTTGTTTTTCTCATGACTGTATGTATATTCAAAATGTATTTTTTGTTCATGATAAAATGATAAAGGATTACATCCGTCCACATTAGGTTAATTTACCCTTTCTATTTGTCCTGGTGACCACTGTCATCAACCGGACAAAAACTAACATTTTGCAATTACCAGCCTTTTGTTTTATTCAAAATTGAAATAAAAATTTTGAATATTTATATACTTTAAACTAAGTTCTGTGCAAACTTTTACTGCCTAAAGCCTGTGCTATAATTCCCTCCCTGTTATCTGTATTACCAATCACATTTAAAATTTTACGCAGGATTGATAATGATTGGTGGCAGTGAGAAATGAGGAGGCAAAAAAAGTTAGTTTAATTAATTGTGTATGCCATATCAAGAGGGGAGGAGGTTACAGGGCCACATGCAAAGGCTTGACCCTCTGCATAATTCTTCTACACCATCGCTGTGTAAGCACCTGAGGATCTGAGTGATGAAAGAGATGGACCATTATTATGTGACCACCCTATTAGATTCCCAATACAAGTAGAAAATAGTAAATATAGTTGTATCCAGAATAAAATAATAAAAATATTTTAACATCCTTATTATAGCCATTCTTTATCCATGAAAATGTGCAAATCAGCTGAATTCACAATTCATTAGTTTTTTAGGGAGGCATAGGCTTCCAGGATTTCAACAATCTATCATTCATGGATCAATATGTTGTGTTAAATTAAGTCTCCCTAATGGTAAAAATATTTTATTGACCACACATTTCCAGCTGTCCACGTACCATATAGAAACACTGAATAAATGACTGTCCTTTTGTCCATTTTTCAGTTAATTGTACACTAGTTTAATAATTAGGCCTCTGGCCAGTTAGTGTGATATCTGTAGTTGGACAGTTATTGGATGGCTAATAAAGGTTCTCATTTTCAAGCTAAAGCTTTGCATTTGTAGTACTGCAAAATCCAACATTCTACGTTGGAAGGCCAACAGGTTTCCTAAACATAATGGAATTTATTGATCCACTAAGAAAGTGGAGGGTCTAACAGTGTCCAGTTGATGTAGAATTTATACACCAGCTTAGCTTGCTGCTTCATCATTTCATCTACCTGGCATAATACAAATGATGCTCAGATAGAATACTGACTCCTAATCTATCTGTGCAATGCTCTGTGTGCTGTTCTAATAGTAAATCACTAGATATAAAACTGATCTAAGTCTACCTAGAGGTTGAATCCCCTTTAGGATTCAGCCATACATAGCTATAGTGTATTGGGACTGATGTTAGTAATCACTTCCTAAGATTATTCTAGGTTCAATAAAGTAGATATTGAAAGCACTGGAAGGTGATTGGTCATGTAGACCCAAGCCAGCATAAAATAATTATATTCCTTCAAACTTTAAGCAGAAATTAAGTTTAAGCAGACGTGTTTGTTTCATATGAAGCTGGGAGAGTAATCATAACTAGACACCTATATGGTTACCAACCAAACATTTTTAATAATTTAGTATAGGCAAGAAAAGGTTAGTGCCATCACCAGGTTTTATGGCCATCTATATCCCTGTTTGGGTAGATGGCCCCATTTCCAGTCACATTAAAAAAAGAAAATTGGTGAGGAGCTTCTGGGATCTCTGATAGTTACATTTAGAAAATGTATATAGGGGAAGTTGGCCTGCCTGCCCTCCCTTTTTTGTTTTAAGTTTTTTGCTTTTTTACTCTGATGAGTCTAATGCGTTATTTGTTACAGCAGTTTAGGAGGTCTTTTGGGGGGTCTTTGGAACTGTAGAACATTTATTGTCAGTACCTTACTTTTCTCACGGCAAGGCAAAATGGTCAGTAGGAATTGTTCTACTGCCAGTAGAGTACAGCTGGGGACAAGGGTGGGATTTAGTCAAACCTCTTTATGCTAGTGGACACCAAAAAGTATAAAACAATAGATGTTTTGTTTGTTATGTGTGTTAAGTGGAAATAATCCCCGCTATACTTACCTGTCCCCGTTCCCTGGAAGGACCCTGTCATCTTCTTCCTTTTTTGCTTACTCCTTGTGATCTTGGGTCATCTTGATTGGCCTGACTTAACTCTCGCGCACCTGCATTGATTCAGTTCTGGCAAGTGCAGGGGAAGCCAGGTAATCCAGGGGATGTTGTTCTATCTTAGTTTGCCAGTTGACACAGTGATCAGACAGGTAAGAAGGATTATTGCAAAAGGATCATCGCCTGTCCATTTCTGCAAAAATGACCTCCCTGATCAAACATTTGTAAACGTGGAACTTTAGTTTCACAATTTATTAAAGTCTGTGTTTTGGTTTTTGTTCTTTAGGGTAGTTTACAATGAAAAGGGGAATGAAACTGATGACTCGAGCAGTCAGGATCTGGTGTCCATACTGAAATCGAATTTGTGTAGATCACTGTATTTCATTGTTATTATATATAAACCTTAGCGCTGCCAAGTTCCAGAATAAGCCTTTGACCCAAGCTAGGTATACAGCTTCTGTTTATGTCTTCTTGAATGGCCCAAGTTCAGACATTTCCTCTTTTATAAACATGTAACTTCTTAAATATACAGAAATGTGTTGCAAGCTCACATGTGGATTTATGCACATAACAGGGAGACAGAGGCCCACAGAATACTTTTTTATGTAGCATTAGGAGGTTCAGTAAAATCTTGTGTACACATTTAATCTTTTTGTGAATTATCATATCGATGTGTTATGCATGAGTTAACGCATAATTAATATTCTGTTTCCTTTCAACAGGCTACCTTGTAAACATTTGCTGTAAATATTTGCTACTGAGATTTATATCTATAAACTTGTACATCCTGCCCAGATTGCATAGCTTGCCTCCAGCAGTGAAAACCACTGTAACTGTGTGTTTTCAATGGAAATAACGAAGGCACCTTGAATGGAATTCTACTGAGAACGGCATGAAGACTCTTCTAGAGCGGACATAAATTGAAGTATGACACTTTACTTTCTCTACTGTATTACAACTATAAAGAGACATAAGAAGTATGAAATGAGTAGGCCCTCACTCTACATACAGAGTAAATACCTAACTATCTGTGCTATACTTTGTGCAATGTTTTTTGAATTAGCCCAACATACTGACTTTGGCTACAAACAAATGATAAAATGAGCCTCCACCTTCCCCGTGGTTATCAACCGGAGTCAATCCTATTTTGTACCTTAGTATAGAGTATACAGAACAGATACCTATTCAGAAGATACCCCTTCACTTCTGTTCCAGTAGCACTAGAGCATGAAATGATAGGCTGTGGGTCAGGAAGAGAGCTAACAAAAATAACCTCTCCCCAGTCTACTCAATAAAGCTCTCTTTGTTGTTATCTCTGCCTGATCAAAGAAATATCACATAACCTTCTGTCTTTGCAATCCTCTGTCACCCATGGAAAAATTTACCTGTGGAAGGCAAAGAAACTTTTTTTGGTGCCCCAGGAGCTTTTGTCATAATGATCAAACATGCATTTTGTATAAGGAACATCTCTTGAAAGCTCATGAATGATGGTCACGATCCAGTTGTATAATGCTGATACACTGTGCCAAAGTTCTCCAAGACTGGAAAATATATTCTATCATGGGTGAACTTGGCCGATCCAGCAAACCTGAAATGGATCTGATCCAGGATTGAAAACATTTGCCAAATAACAGTAAATTATGTTAAGAAATCCATTGCAAGTTTGGGAATCACCCAGGTTTACTGACAATCAATCTTCTTCAGTCTTGGAGACAGTCTTTTGGATACTACGTCTGACTGACTGTCTTCTATGTATGACCCCAGCTCCATCTAATTACCTCTCTCTCCCTTTTGGACACCACATCTGGATGACCATCTCTCATTTTTTGACTGCTGACCTTTGACTGGTTCTTATCCCAGAGCTCTTGGAATCCCTTGCCTTGCCCAGAGTTTTATGCTCACTTTTGATCCTCTGTCATCCTGTGCTTACTCCAGTCTTGGGAACAACCAGGTGCTAGGGAGGTGCTACTTTCCTCCTGAGGCTGAGTGGGTGCTTACTATAGGTGAAGCATGCACAGACTAGGAGATTGGCACTTGACCAGAACATAACACACAAATGACAAAACAACAAATGCAGTTGGAATGAAAATCTGTATTTAACTTGAATTTTGTTTTGTTTTGCATGATTTCCTCTTGTATCCTCCTCCACAAAGTGAAACAAGTGCACAATTTGAAACCTGAAAACGATAAGTTTTACTGTTGTTACTGTATGTATGTCAGCTGGCAAGAAACAAGCCAAAATAATTAAAGAGCAGAGAGATGACCTTATTAGTATGTAGCTGCTTTTTTACTGTCCAGTTACAGACTGGAAAATGGAAGTCACCTAGTTGTGTTGCACTATTGCAGCAAAGGAAAGACAGCTACCAGGCTGGCTACTCTGTATTGCAGAGCTATGTAAATTTTAGGACTGAATACACAGAAATACTAACCTCTTAGCTGGAAAGACAGCTTCTATGTATGCATTTCAAATGTGAATTTAGCTTTTTGCCTGGAGTTTAGCTTTAAAATATAGACAAAGCGTTGTGTGGATTACACAGAGCTTAAAGCTGTCTAAATACAGGATTTTAGCTCTAGAGTATATGAAAAAGGACATGGATCTGCTGCATAGAGTAGCAATAAAGAACATAAGTGGTTGTAATAAATGTGTCCTTTGTTTAATTTTTTCTTCCCCCCACCTCCCCAAGGAAATGGAATAAACATAATAAAGTACCTTTTACAGGTCTGCAACTGTACAAATTCAACAAGCAACTATAGATAAGGTAACAATTTTCCAATTTGGAGTAATTAAATAATGCCTTGAATTTATGCTAATTGATAATACTTTTAAATTAAAATAATAAATCTATTTTCTAATAGAATACATTCACTAATAGCACTTTTCAGACTTCCTTGAAATAGTCTAATTGCAGGAATTAGCAGGTTCCTATTCTGAAGAAGTATAGTCTTCTTGGAAATGTTGTCTAACCACCTATATCATAATTATGTGCTGAGCATACAAATGGATTTGCTCATTACTAAATTTTACTAGAATTATACAAAAGCTGATACTACGTTTGAAAAGCTGGAGATTTTGTTAAAGCATAGTTTATTTTATTTTAAGAAATTTTATAATCAATCATTGTATTGTTGTTCATTATTTACTACCAATACAATACAAAGTACTTTACATAGAACTACAAGAATAAAACAGATTGTTCCCCACACATATTTCCCATTTAGTACAATTTTTGTTTTTATTATTATATCAATCATTCGTGGTGCATGTTTCAAAAATTGCTTTTAAGAGCAAAAAGAATCTCATGAATGCACACTAAAATTCTGTCCTCCTCTTTGCCAAGGTCTGCCATTCTTGTTGCTGCTCTTCATTGTGAAGTTACGTTGCCACCGCTGGATTCTTTAGGACTTTGTGCTGACCTCTCCCATGTTTTATTATTTTAGCTACAAACATTAATAATCATCTTTAGCAAAGTATCAGATAAAATGTCTACAAAAAAATTAATTTGGAGTTTGAATCTTGCAATTAGTAAATGCAATTAGCATAGAATAAAGTGTCTATGTTGTATGTGTATGTATCCCGAGTGGTGTGTGCAGAAGAAGGACCCTGAATCTATATGACCTCCATCACCTCTGTATTGATTTGTTTTTGCTGCTTAGCTCAGAGGTTTTTGAGACCCTTCTCAAAGTACTACATAATTGCTAAATTGCAGGTTGGCAGGTATCAATATGGCAAGAAGGCCACGTACTTGCTGTACTCTTGTAATTGGGAGGTGGGGAATGGAGGTTGTATGTCTGCTATACATAACTGCAAATCTTAAGGGAACAAGGCATTTTATTTTTAATAGGAATGTGCAATACATTTGCAGGGAAAGTGACAATGGCAAGTGGTTGGAGCAGTAAAATTCCAACTCAGAACAAAACTGTTTGGAAGAAATCAGAATGGATTCAAAATTTGTATTTTTTAAATAAACTCTACTATACCTTTTAATGATAGGTATAGCATGGCTTAGTTATTCAAGCTTCTGGCAGCTGCCACTGTCCATTGGCCTACTATGACTATCATGGTCAATGACAAGTATTGTAATGATGGATTGGAACTCAACGGTTTGACAACATCTTAGTTCTGATCCAAGGTCAGAATATTCCAGTATGAATCGGCATTGACTCTGATGAGAACTGTCTGACTACCTCTAACAAGTAAATTATTTTTTTGACCCACAAATATGCTTATTAAAAGGCAAATATGGCCTGCAAATTGGCTATTTAAATGAGTTCTGAATTAATGTGTTTAGAAATATTCCCATTATGCTCTCATACATTTCTCAACTTTTTAATAATAGGAAACCCCTCAAATACCTTTCAGGTCTTGGGGAACCCCTACTATAATTACTGTACCCACAGATCACAGTATATCAGTGAGGCGGTAAGGAATGGTGGAAGAATGCCTCTTACATTGCTGGTTATTGAGAAGAATGTCACCCTTACAGATAGCCAAAAGATCATTCGTGTCAATTAAACTGACCTGAGAAGCACAAATTGCTGGTTGCTCAAGGGGCCTCTAGCAACCTTTGAATGTACACCGGGGTCCTATGGAAACCTTGTTGAGAAATAGTGCCCTAAAGTGGTTGCCCAGCAAAAATATTTTTTTTAGTTTTAAATAGAGTAAGGAAGCCTAATAACCCAACATAGAATTTTATTCATTTCTTACTTCATCCAAAACTAGGAGGAAAGAAAGAAGGAAAGTTTTTAGAGTTAACATACACTTTAAAACAGCCAGAACTTTTCATCTACTGGGTTATAGAATAGGATGACAGTTGATTATTTTTTTTTTTATTTTTCCCATGTCATTGTAACACAGGGTAAAATAACATGATTCGTCAGATGAACATTTCTTGATAAATTGCTAGCTGCAAAAAGAAAAAAGAAAGTCCCTTATTTCTGATTTCTTCATGGCTTCCTGACAGGTCACGCTGGGCGTGTCAGGGAAAAGGTTTTTCTGTAAAATGTTGTTTTTGTACTTTTATTGCTGATGTTCAAATAAGTGCACTGTGAAAGGTTATAGATTTACTAAAACAACACATTGAAAAGCCAGTCTAACTAAATTTTACCTACATCAAGGAAATCTTCATAAATAAACTTAACATTTTATTTTTATCTCCTTTTTTATGCTATGGGCTGTTCACTGGCAACTACCCAATAGCAACAGTTTTGCTTAGATGGCAAACAGAGACTGAAGGCATAAATAAACTTTATTAGTTCTCTCCTGCAGGACCCACAATTAAGTAGCTATCTATGATTAAATAGGTCAAACATATTAAATATATTCTTTTATTTTTATATATTTGTTTTATTTCCAGTGGTCATATGACCATTATTTAGCTTTTATACAATGCAGGGGTGGGGTGGTGGGTGTAGAAGCTACGTGGGTCAAGTATGCTGCAAGACAGCTCTTAAAAAAAATTTAGGCTTGTATCTGGTCTGCATAATTCCTCAATATCAATAGCAAATAGAATTATTAGGTATACTAACCAGCACTTAGAAATGACTTTAGAGATTCTGAGCATGTTCAATGGGGGGGTTGGAAACACTTTAAAGGCAACATGGGTCTGTACATCATTGTTACAGTCTACCATAAAGCAGGATCAACATTTTCAATATTTTCAGTATTTTCAATAAAATTCAGGTTTTATCAAAAGGTCCATATCTTTTTCAAATTTTTGTATGAGAAGGGGTGATGTACAACTACTTGTAGGTCAAATGAACAGCATACTTCTACGTGGAAAATTTATTCTCTTTGAGTAGTTCACTGATTTGATCACAGTAGTTCATTGGTTTGCTTGTCACCTGGAATTTCTCTTTTTAAGGATTTTTTCCTTTTTCTATGACAAAATGAAGCACAGTTCATTTTGTGAAAAAAACTGACCTTAGTTTACTTCATTTAATTATATTTAGGAAGTTTTTGAAAACTCTGTCACCTTTTTTGCTGTCTGCTGTCTTGCTCCTGCGAAGAGGAACCCTTTTTTACTAGTGTCTATTGTTGCAGACAAACTTTTTTTTTAAACATTATTTATTTTTAAATTAAAGCACAGAGCACTGTACCATTACCTCATGGAGTTTTATTACTGAGCCAGTTTCTTTGGGGAAAGTTATCATGATTTCATTGACCGAGTTGTATTGGTTCCACCTGATTGCAGGAAATGATCAAAGAACCTTGCAGATTCACAAATCAAAGGTACTGTTTGGCATTGCCTAACTAAATTAGTTAACATGTCATATTTCATTTTATGATTTTGGTTTAAGACCAGTGACAGTCAAATCGAAACCTATAAAGAGCCTAAAGAGTGGCTTAAATTCTTTGAGTGAACTTTATAATAGCAATGCATGTTTGTTCACAGAGATGCATTGAATCAGGTTAGGTGGCCCATTTACTTGAAATGGTGTCAGTGGCCTCATTAATAGGCCCACAGTACCAGCATTTTTTTAACATGCCATCCTCTACATGTTATCAGTGACAATCAAATTTAACACCACAGCATTGATGGTCAATAAGGATGAGCGAGCAAGTTTTTAAAACTTGATCCTGCTGCGAATTCAGCCGTTCTTGCTTACCATCGGAAGATCGAGGAAATCATTACGATCCCCGGCGCTAGAGGTTAATTAACCTCGAGTGCCCCGGGATCGCACTGGATTCTCAGGGCTGCAGTCTTGCAGGCCTAGGAATCCTGTTTGCGATCCCGGCACTAGAGGTTAATTAACCTCTAGTGCCAGGGATAGCAGTGGAACTGCAGATGAACTCAATGAAGTTTCCCCATTTAAAGTTTATCAGCAGTTCAGTTCCCATTGTCACCAGGCTGAAAGTAGGGCCTCCAATCAACTGTGACTGCAGGAGAACTCTCAATGAAGTTTCTCCATTGAGAGTTCAGTTCCCACAGTCACCGAAATTTTGCGAACCCATCAGAAGTTCCAGGAAATTTTTGCGAGAATGCCAAAGGCCCATCCCTAATGGGCAATAGTCTTACCTAATCAATTACTTACCTGAAAATGTAGTCTTTATTTTAGAGCTAGATGCTGGTCCTAGCTTAGAACATAGTGGGCCTCATTGGGCCTATGAACCACATTTTGTGCACCAGGGGTTTTGGATCATAGTTCAGATTTATTGGAACAGGATCTAAAGTAGATGGACAATGAAAACCTTCACCACACTACACCTTGAGAATTTTACAAAATCTAAACCTTTAGATGCTTACCAAATAAGTTGGATATTTTAGTATGTTAGCCTACTGTTTACACCGTATAGCTGTGGCACTAAAGGCAAGCTTGAGCATTCATAACATACAAGAGTCATAGAAGAAAATATAATCTGTGCTAAGTATAATCCATATACTAAAGTAAAGTAATTGTGATTACTTCATAATAAGATGGGGATCAGAAAGTATTAAATAATAGGAGAGAAAAAAGAAATAGTCTCTTATACCACTTGGAGAGTTAAATCTGTTTAAATTATTCAATATGTTGACATTACTAAAAATATATTTTTAGCGGCTCCTTAAGAGATGCCAATCTCTTCTTTACTGTTGATGTACTGTTCTGTCTTCATATATATTTACGTCTGGTGTTCAGTTCCCTAGGTAAATACAATAAAATTTAAGCAGTGGATTTTAAACATTACATTTTATCATTAAAACTTACTTTCCTCTGACATGAAGTCACAAAATCCTCTGACATACAACAAAAAACAGCAATTAAATTGAATTGTTATAGCTGTGATAAGATATGGGTGGTTAGTAGAGGTGAGCAGAAGAAAACTATTTGGGTCAGATCGAATCTGGTTGGATCGGTCAAAAATTTGACTAAATTTGGAAATTACAATTGGGAATTCATATTTTTAGTTTAAGAAAAAGGCAAAAATGGCCTAGGTTTAACAGAAGTATATGCTATTCCTGTCAATAATGCCTATAGTGTATGGCTTAGTTATTCCAGCTTGTCTGTTTAGTCATCATTCCTTATGTTGGTTGTAGCCTTCTGTAAAAGAGGAAGACATTGAGGCTGGAGGATGAACACAAATTGGGGGAACCTTTGCCTGTCGGTAAGAAGTTTTAGAAAATTAGCTTGAGGCGCTCTGAGATCCAAGGTCAGGATAGCTCAGGCCTTAGTTGGAATCAACTCTGGCCAGAAGTGTCCAACCACCATTATGGACTAGACATTCCAGCACATACTGTCAATGACTTTCAGTGTCTTGGGTGGGTCTAGATCCAGGGTGCTCTAATACACAAATTCTGTTACTTCACTGCAAAGTTCAGGATTGAAAATTACCCATCTCCAGCACCTTTCTATCACCCAGTATAGTGATGGAGGCCTATACAAATTCAGGGTAGGCCAGCCCTCAACATTACACAAGGGGTTCATTGGTATTCAACACATTTAAAGGCTTGTTTAAGTGCAACTGTTTTTATTTAAATATTCAGAATTGACAAGTGCACGTATGGACAATGCTAATCCAAATTACTATTATGTATTATTATGTTTCATATTATTATGTATGGGACCCTCACCTTTACACTGAAGACATCATCTTAATATTATTCCAATATAAGATATATATGAAATAATCAGTAGTAAAAAAGGAGGAAGAAGAGAACAAGCAAGGATGATGACGGTTTCAATTCAGATCTCTGAATTGGATGTTTGCTTTCATTACCAAAATGCAAAACCCCATTCAAGTGAGATCCAAAAAATATTTATCTACAAAAAATATTACACAAATCCCTGTCCAAATGATAGTGAAGACTTTGTTCTAGAGTACATCCACACGGAGCTAGGAAAAACATTGCTGTTCTTTCTGTATTGCAAATACGTTCTTCTCGAAATCTATTAAACCCACTGGTGAAATGCTGATGTTCTGACACATGCGGAACAAAACACATATCTTCAAATGCATTCGAAAAGAAAACGCAAACCATTTTAAATGTTTATTTGATTAAACAAGGGATATCTTTGTGCTGTCAGAGCGATCTTTTCTTCAATCGACAGTGCAGCTTATTTTGTATTCATTTGACACTGTTTATAAACATTGCTGGACTGATTATCTTATTCTGAGTGCATTATGGTTTATATTACACAAAATCCTGCTGAGACTAAACAAAATGAGTGCCTGGGAACATGACAAGGGTAACTAAAAGAGAAAATCAGAATCAGGTAAATTGACCACTGATACTTTAAATGTATCTTGGTGGAATTCTAGGAACTTAGTGAATTATGACATTATCAGGCTGTATGCTCAGAATGAAGGGGTGTATGTGCCAGATATGTTGGATTTTTCCATATAAAAACCATAGCGCTGTGATTGTTCCTAGGTGGACTGTATTCGTTTACAGCATTTGCTTTGTTTTATTACCTCCATCAAAATACTTCTTAGCAGTTTTGCAAGATTATGCCCAAAAGTAGTCATGGCGAATGGCATGAATATTAGAATAAATACTCCTCTTAGAATGGGTCTATCAACCTTCCCTTCTTTTCCTTTCCCAATCCTGCTATTTTTCTTCCTTCCATATATCTATCCATCTTTTTGATATATACCTATTACATGAATACATTTTGAAACAGACAACAAATCTGCAATACAATAGCTAACACTCTACAAAGAAAACACTTCTGTTGCTACTTACCGGCCCCGAACCCGAACTTTATTTCTTGCAGTATCCAATATAGCTCACGGTAGACACCTGGCAATGTATGTTTCAATCACAGGTAATTACGGAACGTTCCATGTCACATGGGTAACACTGATTTTAGAAATTTGCCTTGAAGGTTAGGATTGCTAGGAAGCCTCTTGCTAGTGTCTACAAAATTACTCACAAGGGTGGCCATGAACATTGCTGCACCAATCATGATCATGATTTTGCAGCTTTCACAGCCAGTGATGGAGCGATTCCATTGAGGTTATTGGAATACTCTCCTGCATGACCCCATGTTACATTTATCAAACACTCTAGCCCTGCTTAGCCCTTTTACATTTGTAAAAATGTAATATGAGAAAATAGACTGCAGCACTGACCCATACTGGAAAACCACCAGCGTAGCTTGGCACATGTTGTCACAGATGACTCAAAGGCCCAAATTTATTAAAGCTCTTCAAGGCTGGAGAGAATACACTTTCAGAGGTGAAGCTGGGTGAAAACATGGAATGGATTTTTATTTGCTATTGCTTTTTGCTAGCAAACGTTTGAATCCTGGACCAGATCCATCACCCAACTTCACTGATGAAAATGTATTCTCTTCAGCCTTGGAGAGCTTTCATAAATCAGGGCCAAAGTATCGATGCAAAATATTAAAGTTTAGCAAGTTTAGACTTGCTAAACTTGTAAAGTTTAGACTTCGTAGTAGAGTCTATATTTACCTCTTTAATGATGGGTGGTTGGATGCTCCAGTAGGTCTGAGCTATTGGTGCTCTTGAGTTAAAGCATGACTATCGTATTTCTCCAGAGCACAGCCTTTCATAGGCCACTGCAGTGTTCAACTCTCAACTCTGGAGGTTACCAAGGGTTCCTTGAGCAATTTGTGGCTCTCAGGTCACTTTAATTGACACCAACAATCTTTTTGGCTGAAAGGGTTTTTATTCTTCACACTGCTCAGCAATGTAAGAGGCATTCTTCCCATTGACCACCACACTAATGTACTGTGCATTGTTATTATTGACAGGAGTTCCTAAGGACTTGGAAGGTATTTCATTGCTTCCCCCATGTAAAAAAAAAGTTGAGACAAATTGTCTCTGTAAAGCTTTGCTGATATTTTCCAACTGTTCCTCTTCTTGGGCCTACATCATTCTGAGGAGCAGCAGTTCCAGCTTCGAAGGATACATTCTGCAGACCAGCCCACAGGTTTCACCTGTAACAAATCTAATAGTTCTTTTATATAAACCAGGCTGTTGTTTAGGCATAATACCTCTTTAAGTGAAATTCTGTTCCAGTTCCATGCAAATATTCCTCAAACATTGACTTTGATGGCATTTTATTTTTAATAGACATTTTTTTCCCATTATTGCATTTGCCTTAGCAATACTTAGTGCCTGATAAATATCCCTAAAGACATCCTGTATTAGTTAGTATGCCTCTATCTGCCTTTCCTGCAGAGGAATATGTGAGTGCCTTGGATCTGTTCCTAGTTAAGTACAGGAAGAGAGTGGAGTTAAGCTGTTGCTATTTGTTGAAGATGTCAGATTCATGAAAGATCACAGGGAGTTCATCTCGTTTTTACAATGTGGTTCTGTGTTTGAATGTTTTCTGTCTCATGGAGTTCCTGCCTCAAATCCCTTGTTGCAAGTTAGGTTCAAAATAATTAGCCCTTTCCATCACTCAGAGAACTTAAAAACATATTAGTCTTTTAGAGATCCATATTTCCTACCGCAAATTCTATTGCATCTTTCTTTTCTTTGTATTTTAAGTAAATATAACTTTTAGATGTGGCCTGGCTCTTTGTGCTACAAAGCTGTAAACAGTTATTTTTCTGCTGGGTGAAAAAAAGGTTAAAATTTAGGCAAATCTATAACTAGTGAAGCATCATGTAACACAGTACATAGCTCGAGAACATGTCTGCCACAGATCTCAGACATGGACAAGTAGTAAGTGTGCTCCTAATGTCACCTAACTTTAACAAGGGGCTGGAAACTATATGAAAACCATCTGTTAGCTGGCTTTCTGCAAAGCATTACACAGCACTTTCCTCTTATAATCTAAGATGAACTCTAAATGAACAAGCCATATTCAGATAGCATTCCGCTAAAGGCACGCATCAGGTGATGACACTTTTTGTACAAAGTACACTTCCCATTTTTTGTACTTAAACTAGCCAACTTCTTCTTCCCACTTTTCAGCTACTTCACTATTGTGTAATGAAGCTTAATAGACTTCCACAATGCTTTATCTTGAGCTTGGAGATGCTTGACAGGTGACCCTATTACTTTAATAAGGATTCATGTTTCGACCAGATAATGTCACCATCACTGAAGGTCACAGATGTCAGGCCTGGCACTTATCTGTGCGTGGCACAGTGGGTTGGGTAGTTATTTGAGGGATACACAAGTGGTCGGTAAGTGTACATTTTTTTTTTGTTTAGCCTTTAACCCATAGCAATATCCTAAGAATTGTTTTATATTTTGGCCACTTGACTTATTAGTAGCATCTCTCTGGGAAATATTTCTGCCTGTTGGTACCCATACACAAAATCCCATTCACATGCATTGTTGGAGAGTCAACTTTTAATGGCCGATCAATTGCAAAGTCAAGTATCATTTTTAAGGAATAATTCACTTAGCTTAGTTATGGAGGTTAAACTTGGCTGCTTTCAGCCATCCATCATGCAGCAAATCCTATTTTATACATGTTTTACACTTGTTTTAAACTGCATACAAGAATGAACCATCACTGCTTTAACATCCATATATGTAGATCTAAAGGTATATCCTACTTTTTTCCACCTGTATTATAGTAGAAATCATATGTCTCTTTGAGGAGGCACACAGCAGAAAACCAAACAAATTCCTATATAAATGATTTTATATGGAGCAACAGACTACAGTGTCTTCATAAACATCACAAAAGTCCTTATTTTTGGTTAACAAAAAAATCTCAACATAAGTCCATCTATCATCCATTTGTAAGCAGTAGAATCCAGTCTCTCTCTGTCTCCCTGAGTGTCACCTAGTCTGAAGACACTCTCTTCTTGAATTTCTACTTATTCACACTGCCTCTGTGGCACAGTGAGCCTGATTTTTCAAAGTTCTCGAAGATTGGTGCAAATACACAATCATGGGAGAACTTGAGTGATGCAGCATTACAATGACCCAAAACGAACAGCCAAAGCAACTCAGGAGTTTATTAGAGCAAAGAAGTGGAATATTCTTGAAAGGCCAAGTCAGTCCCCTGATCTGACCCAATTGAGCATGCATTTCACTTGTTGAAGACTAAACTTCACGGGACAGAAAGGCCCACAAACAAACAGCAACTGGAAGCCGCTGCAGTAAAGGCCGGGCAGAGCAATAAAAAGGAGGAAGCCCAGCATCTGGTGATGTCCATGAGTTCAAGACTACAGGCTGTCATTTCCAGAAAAGGGTTCCCAACCAAGTATTGGAAATAAATACTTTATTTTAAGCTTTTTATTTTGTCCAATTACTTTTGAGCCCCGGAAATGAAGTGATTGTGTAAAAACAAAAAGGCTTTAGTTCCTCGCATTGTTATGCAATCTTTTTGTTCAACCCACTGAATTAAAGCTGAAAGTCTGAAAGTTCAACTGCATCTGAGTTGTTTCATTTCAAACTAATTGTGGTAATGCACACAACCAAAATTAGAAAAAAGTTGTCTCTGTCCAAACATTTATGGACCTAACTGTATATATATATTACCTATATGCAGACTAACCTCTCCTGAAATGTAAGTTGTCTGGCCATCATGATGTTTATAAGATGACTTTAATGCTTTGTAAGTTTCTGTCCGAGGCAGGTGTACTCATGCAGCATACGTGTTCCGAGCCATCCCTATTAAGCCTTCAAAGATTTGGATCAGTATGACAGTCAGACAAAGAACATTTTAAAAATGAGAAGACAGCAATGTCAGCCTAATGCAATTCACATAATTAGAGAATAATCACAGAATTTCAGACAGGGATTATTGTTCAACTTCTGGAAAAAAAAAGCTAAATATAAAGCTTAAATACTTATATGGGGCAATTTTATTTTTATGTGTCTAGTCATTCTGATGATTTACACAACCATGTTCATAGTATAGTCAGTCTGGTTAGAATACAGTTGGCATATCCATTATATTTTGTAAAATTCAGTTCCATGGTGCATGTATTTATTTATTTATTTTTTAGATACCCAATACAAAGATCACATCAAAATTATATGCAATCTTCCAACTATAATAAATATTTGGAGCCAATTATAACATAGTGCATATAGTAATAAAGCATTAATCCAATGGTTTCTTGAAATACATCTCAACCCTTTCCAAGATTAAATATGTACTGGGTGATAATCACATTGTGTATATGTGACCAGCTGGTGCCATTATAAGATGTGCTGGCTGGCATATTAGGCACAAACCGCTACCCTCATTAGCTTCTCAATTTACACATCACGCACAGGTGTCAAGCAGTGAATGGAGCTGGTCATTAAAACTTTTTCACACCTTCACATGGAACACATCAACATGGCACCTGCAGGTTGTCATTTATTGATGGAGTACTGAAACAAAAAAGAGCAGATAATTGTAATTATCTATGGAAGGGTGCTCATTTTCCCAATTGATGGGATGTGTTGGCTTTTGAACAGTTCAAGTACAGTAATTTCTTATTGGATTATTTAGGTGCTAAATTAACAGCATTCATGTTTAGAAAAGCATATGATTCTATTTTGTTTAATTCATATTAATGTGCACATGTTCATGGCAGAGATGGGGGAGGATGAGGAGACAGCTGTCGCCCCCACCTATACAAATGTTGGGTTTGGGGTAATATTGAAAATGAATGGAAATTTCTGACCAATCACTAGGTTTTCCCAGGAAGTTGACACCAGGTTTTTGCAGAGTGTGAATCTTCTAAACATGTCTGCAGATGACAAAACAAGACTCTAGTACCATTATCTCAATGTGAATGAGGTCTCATATAAACTATATGGCCAAAAGAACAGAAGGGCCTCGCCTATCGGGCTTGCGACTACCTGGCCTCCGCTTCCCATGTGTGGAGGTGAGTATAGTACTTTATTAAAGGAACTCCGGACTAGTCCGAAGTCTACTGTAAATGTACCTGGTCATCTGCCACAAAGCCAGTTCATAAAAACCCAGTGTGATCAGTTTCGTATGATGGAGCTAAAATGGACTGGGGAGACCTAACTTCAACAGTATTAAACACCTCTGTGATGAACTGGAACCTGGACTGCAAACAAGGTCTTCTTGTACAACATCAGCACCGAACTTCGCAAATGCTCTTTTGTTGAATCTCCTTAAATTCTCACAGGTGCACCAAATTCTTGTGGAAAGCCTTGAAGTGAAGGCTATTATGGCTGAAAACTTGTGCCAACTCCATATTAATGGTCATGATTTTTAAAGTTGGATGACCAAAAAGGTAATTAAATTCTACTACGTTCTAGCTGTAAGTATCCATACCCTAAAGCCATATTTAGCCCATAAAACATATACAAACTTTACCATTCATACAATAAAGCCATATTTTGACCATAGTGTACATTCTAGCTGCATACATTAGCAATCTAAAAAATGTATATTTTTACCCAGCAATAATATTCTGCTCAGACTAAGAAAAATATTTCCACCACCAGTTTATTTCAGAGAACAAATGCAGCTAAAGCATCTATACCCCAAAGCCATATGTTTAGCCAGTATACAATTAAAGTCTTGTTAGCAAAAACTGAACAAAATGCTTTTCTGTCTGAGTCTGTAGGGAAAACTTTTCTGCGTAAGAAAAAAAAATCACTTTTTTCCCACTGCCATTAAATCTAAATTTATTTTAAGAGCTTGGAGAAAACTCTCAGTACCTCAGTGACCCGATATAAACATTTAAAAATGTATTCTACTCCCTAATATACAGCAAACTGTTGATTTAACTTTTCAAAAGTTGGAAAAAATGTAAAAAAATAAAACTGTGAAAAGAATAGTGTTTTGCCAAACATTGAATGTGACATCAATAAGCAATAAAACTGACTCAATGAACAAAAACCCATTATTTGTGCAGTTGGTTTTGTTTCATTTTTTTCTAAGTATGAAAATGAAATTCAAGGCTTTAAAATTACTTTGTAAATACTTAGTATATATATATATATATATATATATATAAAAAACATTCTGGCATGTTGGCCATATCTATAGCACCGTAGGGCCTGGATTTATCATTAGGCCCAGTTGGTGGGTGCCTATAGGCAGCAGAGACAAATAGAATGTCTTTCCCTGTATAATTATTGATCCCATACAATCCAAAATCCCTACAGCCTCTTGTTCAGAAAACTTGTTAGTATAATATTCTGATACATGTAAAGAAAGTATTCTGCAGACATAGTAAAGCATAACATATACAGCTTTATCTCCCGGTTCGATATAAAAATAAATCAAAACCAAAGGTCTATACCTCTAGTTCTTGATGGTCAGGATCCGCACAACCATTCTTCTTGTTTTTGTTGAGGTTTACAAGAAAATCCTGGGCTGTATGTGGTCATCAAGGACCCCAGTTGGATTCCCCTTATCTAATCGCTGACTAGATGACGTATAGTTTGTCTATTTATGAATCTGTATGGGTAAGTAAGTTAGGTACTAACATTCCAGGGAATTTTGGCACAAGAAGAATGTGAAACTTTAGGTCTACCTATAGAATAAAATAATGGATAAATATAAAAAATCAATTATCATTTAAACAGATTTGATAAAGAACAGTTCTATTGATTTATATACATAGAAGGACCGCTTTAAATGGTGAATAATACCACAAATCAAAAAGTAACACCTCACCCACTATTTTAGTATACTTTCTTGCAGTTTAAGTATCCACTCTTTAAAGGCCTCTGAAGGAGTCAATTAGACAAAACCGGTCAAGCATGCAGCTGAGCACATTAAAGTGATGTTTTTATTGCCTTAAAAATTTTCAATAGAAATGTATTACGCTTGAAGAAGCATTTTTGCTTTTACGTCAACTTGATCCCCAGTGAGAGTGGAGAAAGATGGTCTGTTCTGTAGGTGTGAGTCATATAGGCCAAACAAGAGAGGGAGGAATGGAGGGTTAACCTGAAAGTATTGAGTGCTGGTAAGCATAGAAGAGGGGAGAACAGATATAGAATACTAGCTTTGCAGTTTCTATTTTGTATAATCGGCCATTATGTACATGAATAGTTTTGTGTGTATCTATTGAATGTATTTGCACTATATTAAAATTGTAATCTCTCTACACTTGTCTGCCATGTTGATCTTTGGCACCGCCAAGTTCCACATTTTTCCTAGTTCTATTTGACATATAAATTGTTGAAGTACCAGGTTGCCAATTGCCATATTTTTGTTTTACTGTTTTTCATCTTTTTTATCCTTTTTTGTGTTTCTCATTGTTACTGGTCTTCTTCAGTTTGCTATGTAGCCACTTCCTGTCCACATGCACTCTTTCCAGTGGCAACTGCATATCTTTTGGACTGTGGCAGATTTCTTTATGGTGACTATAGTTTGAGTATGCTTGAACAATGAGACTTATAGGGTATGTTACTACTAGTGCATTACATTAAATTATATTATTAATTACATTATAATTAATTAATTATTATTACATTATATTTCCATGCAGAAACTTCATGCATAACAACGCACATCACATTCATTCTATTTGGCACCTTAAAGGGATCTTGCCAGCAAACTACAGTACAGCATATGGCAGTGCACTGTCATGCTTTGCTGTGCCCTACGCGTCTAAAGTGGAACTAAACTATCAAAATAAAAAATTGTCAGATGATGTAACAGTGCAGAAGTTCATTCATTTCCAGCAGCCCTGGGGTATGCCAAGATACCTCATATATTCGGGCATCCCACACACATCCCAGCATCCTCCATGCACAGCTCAGTATACCATGTTTTCTTGCTGAAGGAACAGGCAAAAATCCTGCCTGCTCAAAAGTTTTGTATGTTGAAGCTTTAAAAGCACAGCATGCATTTTTTTACATATTGTGCTGATTTGGCCGACCCTAAAGTAACACACACCAACATTGGGTACACACACTCAATATTTTTTGAAATATCCTTGACTGAACGAGTGTTGTACATACAGCTCCATTCTGCTCTATAGAGAGGGGAGCGGGGAGAGCAAGCGAGCGGCACCCCACTGCACTCTCTCCCATTCACTTCCGTTGCAATCATTCGTCGTTTGTTGCCTGTGGATCCGCCAGGACTGATTCATGAGTGCTGTACACACGCCCTGGGGCGATTATCAGATGAGAATCATCTGACGTGTGTACGTAGCCAAAATGGCTGAATTTTAAAGTCACAATGCATTGCCATAGTAGAAAGTGGTCTATAAAGCATTCACTAGAAATGTACAGTATGTGACAGGGTGATGATGCAGGAGAGCAATTTGAAGACAGGGAATTAGTGTTATCATTCTATTTCAGAAAGTGACAGAACGAGGGCCTTTGGGTTTGGAAGAGCATGTATGAAAGCAGCAGATTTAAAAACATTTTTAAAATACATTTTTGTGTAAAATAATATTTAAGACCACTGTTAAAGTTTAGATTTATTTTAAGAAATCTGAACATTTTCTCTTTTGACCAAAGAAAGCTATGCTTTCAATGACTAAGTTGTTTCTTTGCTCCGTTGGTCTCTACCAGTCCCTAAGTCCCTCCAGGAAGTGACTTTGAAACTCGTGCACAGTAACACTTGTCATGTGGAACTTCTGCTGTCCACTCCCCTTCTGCTTCAGTTCTTCTGGATACATGTGGGTGATAATGATTAATAGAGCATGTCCAATTGGTTCTGTTTGTCCATGCTGGTCTTCTTTATGCACACTGAGGTCAATGGTGTATTTGTAGGTAGCCATCCAAAGAAAACAACTCACAGCAGGAGAAAATGCTAACTAAGCAAGACCAGCTCAGGAATGCAGCAAACTGTTCAGCTAAGCTTCAGCAGGCTTGATTTAGCACTGTTGTGAAAATATCAAGCTTGAACTGAAGAAACTTAAAAAGGGAAAAAATAAACCCCAATCGCCTCTAAGGTAATATTTTTGGTAAACAGTCAAAACAGAGGATTCATTTCAGTTTCCTTTACTTCTCCTGTGAAAAGGACACAAAGTGGATGTGAAAGAGAAACAGCCTATTAATAGGGTATTTCAACCTTTCTCAAATGTCCTAGATTCTCTGCAGGTAAGTTTCAAGCCCTTTGATTCTCATGTCAATGTAAACAGAAGGCACTGAAAGGTGAAATACTGTTAATGTTATTGTAATTGGTCATATAGTTCAAAGGAAGACTGAGAAATTCAAGGGGTGATTTATTAAAGGGAGTATTTGTTTGTACACTAGGGCACCAAAAGAAAATGTTGCATAAAGGGTACTTACCAAGCACCCACTGTTAAGTGGAGACACATTTTAAGCTAAAGAAAAAGGTTAGTGGTTCTTTATAATATATTTGGGTTTAGTGGTTTATGGTTTATATAATTAGGACAAAAATACTTAAAAAGAGTCTATTTATCAATGTTTTCTCTGAAGGTTAATCCAATTTTTACTCAATATTCACCAATTTTTCAAACAATTTAACCTGGAATAGGTGTAAATCTTTGGAAAAAATTTGGTAAATAAATATGGGTAAATTTAGGCCTTGATAAACATTGATAAATAAATCCATAAGAGTCACAGTATCTCAGTTTGCATGTTAAAAATGGTAGTTATTTAATGGGAGCCCTAAGGGCCATTGATTAAGTTTAATGCAATAAATAAAGAAATTCAATTTCCATGTGTTTTTGGGTCATTGAATGTATTTAGTTTAACTACTGTACTTATAGTACAACTTAACTAGACCTAATAAGTGGTCTCTTCAATGCTACCAACTAGCTTGCCCTTTGAAATAGGTGTAATTATTTTTCTTTTGAACTGATATAGTAAGGTTTTGGTGGTAGAGTAACTTTTTCTAATAGATAACAAGTGGATTGACCAGTTATTAATTTGTCTGATAATTTTTTGTTTCCCAAAATGAGCTTTATTAAAGAGCAAACACTCAGAAAACATTTGTTTGATATTCTATGATATTTGATATATGATATTGACATTTGATATTGTTATTTGATATATGATATTTTAATATATGACATGAATGGTCATGGAGATATTTTTAACAAGTAGAGGGTGGAGTTGATTTCTAACATCTAGGGGCTAAGTAGCAAAGTTAGTGCATGTATCCATATTTTAGCTAATATGTTCCAGGCTATGTTTGGGTGCCCATGGCACTGCCTACGTGACTCGGACACTACCTTAACGGTTAAGGTAGTGTCCGAGTCACGGTTGGGTCCGAATAACGGCGAATAACGGTTGGGTCCTCTCGCAATGAAGAAAAACAGTGACATTAGCACAAGGCTTTAATATTAAAAAAAATGGGTCAGGGCTAGCATTAGGGTTAGCTTTGGATTATTTTATTACCAAATCTATTACATCTGTAAATCAATGCTGACATAAGGATCTTGTTACTTTTATGTAACAGAAAGCCGTGTGATATTCTTTTCCAAGCAAATTTCACCAAAGTCGTTTATAGTTTTGGGTAGATTTGGTGACAATTCATTAAGAAGAAACCGGTTGTTTCACAGAAAAATGAATCTGAAAGAAATCACACTGTGTATCCATAGAAGCTGTTATCAGGACAAATTTACTTCACTAGATGCAAACATATTTACAAAATTTTATTGAACATATAGGGACACACTTTATTATTTATTTTTGAACAAACATAGAAATTGTGAAAGAGGGAAAACTCTTGTAGGTCATCCAGGTAAATTATATCAGATACTTAATATACCAAGTCTCATTTCTTGGATAATAAAGACTTTTTGTTAAAATTAATGGAAAATCAAGGCTGTCCAGGGATCAGCAGATGACATGGGAGTCCTACAGATACCATATGGTAGCACATTTTTAGCTTTTATAATAAGGCCTGGAGGGCATAAATATATGATTTGAAAATTCTCAACGATCCAGCTCTTTCGTTAAAGGAGAAGTATGTTCTATATATATTTATTTTTTGTTATATTTAAATATAACTAAATACTACAGGTTCACTCATTAAAAAGTGCAGCTTGGGTTCACTATAGAATAATAATACATTTCCTTTGTACAAATTTAGAACATGTTGAAAAGTTAAACTTGGATTTAGTTGTCAACAAAAAAGATTAAGTTGTTTACACATCAGGCTGGCTAATGAAGTTATTCTAGACCTAGCTGTCATGTGTATAAGTGCCAAACAACCTCCATGATGACAGTTTTAATTAGCATCACTATACAAGGAAGCTGAAAACTCATTGGTGATTTGATAGGTACTACCAGGTGTTAAACTACTTATCAAATGGTCCTATAGCTAAATTAGGATGACCCCCCACAATGTCCCTCCTTAGCGCCAACTCCAGATACCAAAGGGGAAATTGGAACTTCAGATGGCAAAACCCATTATTATGTGGGTTTAATTATATTAAATGACACCTACATCATTGCTGCCAGTTTATTCCTTCCTACCAGAGTCCACTGCAATCAGACAAACATACAGGTGTGACCTTACATGTGTATGCCAGTGACCAAATTGTTGAATAAGAACCAATTTTTTCAAAAAAAGCACCCTGGGCAAAACTAAAAAGTGCCGTCAGAAATTTATAAAAGTCAGGCTATTTTTTATCAAGGCCCGGTACAAAAGTACTCCTTATCCCCCCCCCCCCCCCTGAAGGCGGCTCTGAGTGTACATCATGAGCGTTATAGAAGAGTTTTGATGAATCATATATAAAAGCATATCACAAAGTGTTTTTATTTATTTATAAGCATAATGGATAGTGAAAACAGGAGGGAACGGTAATAGTAACGTGTTATATTTTACCCACATTTATGACTCACTCCAGGAACCTTTCTGAGAACTATGCAAAGGGGGATTTTTATAATAGAATTAAACACCAATTTACCATTTAGTTGTTGTATATCATAAACAACTGGCTTTATATCAGGATCATTTTTAATATGTTTTTTTCACATTAGTGGGGCTGTGATCCTCCACTTTTTTAGCCACTTCCTGTCTGTATGCACTTATTCCATAGTCATTGCATGCAATTGATGTGGATCATCTTCTTGTTTGGCACAATGGACAAAGCCTGTGCAGTATATGTTGGCACAGCCACTTGTAGAATCCACCAGTGGTGCACATGGCAGGTTGACAATAAAGGAGCACAAATGTCTAAGGGACCTTTTTAGTGGGACCATCAGATATTATTTTATTAAAAGATACATATTAACATCTTATATCCTATATGAGATTTTAGTAATTGAGTTTAGTGATTTAGGTTTCGAGAAACATCATCCATAACTTCAACATGTAATTATACCCTTAGATAATTTCATGATATTAGCTTTATTACAGAAGCGCTCTCCTGCTTTATCCTCCTGTCACCACTATTCCACCTTCAGTAATCTGCCTTTATTATTTTCATTATCATCTCCACCTACATTAACCTTTTGTGTAGCAGCCTCGGCTTTTACTTGTACCTGCTCCTGAAAGTCAGAACCCGCGCGGGGAATTGTGTAATGCTCGGAGAATTATGTAGCATATGTCTAGTGTTATGTTAACAGTGCAGGATAAACAGCACACTTGTCAGAAACAATATACTAAGTATGGAGATTACATACAGGGTATTATATATGACAAATGATCTCAATATTATAGGTGTCTTATTTCATCAGTGTTTGAAGAATAGAAGGATTCCAGAAAGAACTGACAAAAATGTCTTACTAAAACAACCTTTTGTTCAATTCTAATAAAGTGCTAATATGTTATGTCTTAAGTTGTAAGTTAGGCAATTATCCACTGGTAACACAACTTGGGTCTTTTGCAGTTATAGCAGAGTTATACAGAACACCCTACGCCTATGTTATGGACCGGTTTAAAGAGGAAAACTTGGAACTTTTCAAAAGCTTCAATTATTAGAATAGCAGAGGGTCCAGAGAACTGAAATACTGTACATTTGGGACTCTCACTTCTTATTGGGCCCACAATTCCATATTTTCTAAAACTGTTTTCTACAAGGAGATGTGTTCTGTTGTTGCGTGAAACAAGGATTTCAGTGCAGCATAGGCATTGTACTGTCAGTAGGAGCACAATGGATTTCTAAGAGGTCCATAGATAGATTTTGTAGTTTCAAGATGTTTAAAGGGCAGAAACGTAAGTAAATGTCTCAGATATGTACTGAATCTAAATTTTTAGCCCAGGCATTTGCTTAAATCATCATTTGACACTGGTCAGCAACCTGTTGCCCTAAGTGACTTCATTTTACTTTTCGATTGGGATTTAGAGAAAGTTCTTGGGTGTCATTTATCTGAACATCTGCTTCATTTGCCATGAAAGCCTCCTGTAAGCATTGAGTCAGCATAAGGCTGCCAGATTATGCCACTTCATTAAATATTTAAAAAAAAACATTTTTTCCCTTTTTTTGTTGAATGTGACTCATTGGCTTTGAAAGGTTGGAGGACTTTGAGAAAGATAAAAATAATACCTCCTTCTTTGCTGGTCTCCATATTCACAAAATATACAGTAATACTTTCCTTGATTTATTATTAGAAGGAGTTTAAAAAAGTTCACAAAATCTGCTTGTTGTATTTTGGCTGGACAGTAGCGTTGAATTTGGCTTACCTATAGCAGACATAGAAACCAGAACACAACATGGAATCCTGGAATCTGGAACAAGGGGTAAAATTGTAGTGATGACTCACAGAAAGGTCAAGGCGGAGAGAGTTCAAGCAAGGTCAGCAACAATGGTCAATAAGATGGGTCACCTTCCTGGAGTTGGTGAACTTGCTGCTAAAATTTAATTTGAGGAAATGTTATGTTTGTTAAGGTACACAATGGCTACCACTCCCATTTGCTGGTAGTTTTTAGATAGGAAATGTAAGTTTTAGGTTCTAAAGAACACAATAGACAGTATTCCCATTGACTGGTTGTTGTCAGATGGTTGTTTTAATTTATCACGAAGTGCCTCTGACAGTCACATGTTAAGTGTAAGGCAATAAATGAAAGTAACTGAATAAATGAAAAGCTGTTGTGTGCTGATGTAGAAGAGGATACATTGAGCAGCAAGACTCAGAAACAAACCAAAGAACATGAATGGAAAGTTGGTGTATGTTGATACACAGAACCCAAAATGAAGACGCTTAAGAGCAGCAATACTCTGACGGCAAATCAGAAAACATAAAGGGACGGCTGGTGTATATCGATGCAGAAGACCCAGATGGTGGAGCGTAAGAGAAGCAAGGTTCTGAAAGCAAACCAGAGAGCATAAATGGAAGGCTGGTGTATGTTGATGCACAAGACGGAAATGGAGGAGCCCAATGGCACCAATACTCTCAAAGAAAACCAGAAAGCATAAACAAAAGGCTTATGTATCTTGTTACAGAAAACCCAGATGGTGGAGCCTAAAGCTACGTACACACTTCCAATAATTATCGTTGGTAAACGAACGACGAACGATCCTGCACGATATTGGCGAACGATCGTATAGCACCAATATTCGCAGATATTGTAAACACAATAGATGCGATCGTTTGAGCGATACAGGAAGTGACGTGCACGACAGGAAGTGAACGAACGTTCGTTCATCACGCATGCTCAGACCATGGATGATCAATGAACGACCGTACACACGATAGATGGTAAACGATCGTCGTCCAATCCGATCCGCCGGTCCGGTCGTTCATTTCCAGCGACTATTCTCGTTCGTCGGCGTCGTTGGTTACTTTTTTTACGAATGATTTTTGACCAATCGATCGTTCGTCGTTCGTTCGTCGTTCATTTCCAACGATAAAAATTGAAAGTGTGTACGCAGCTTAAGAGCAGCAAGACTCAAAAAGCAAACCAGATAGCATAAATAGAAATCTGGTGTATGTTTAAGAATAAAACACGGACGGAGGAGCCCAAGAGCAAAAGGACTCTGAAAGCAAACCAGAGAACTAACAGGAGTAAACCAGCACTTGATATCTAACTGTGGCCCAAGTCAGCTGACCAAGAAGCAGAAGACCACTGACCACTTGGTTGAATAAACATGCCACAAGAACCCCAGTGGCATTCAGCTGATTCTGGAGGGCATATTAATGCCACAACCCTTCTTAGACTGTTTATCACTCAGCCCCTTCTATCACATTGTCTTGTCTGTGGAAATCTGAAGGTGACACATAAAAAAAGACTGGTGTGGAGGGTGTTAAGTAAAAATAAACTTTGCTGCAATTGTTAAAGTTTCACAATTCTTTACTGCTGGTAGCTTTGCAGTACTTCCCAGAAAACTGCCAGGTAAACAAAACAGTGCCTCATATCTGTACTTACAAACTGAAGTGATAATTATGCTCATTTTTCTACTACGTTAGCAGCAGATAATACTCTACTTAGAGTTTTTATAGTGAATGTAATGTGTCACTGCTGAAGGCTTGGATCTAGAAAATACTTTAGCTTTCTGGTTGGAAAAAAATAGAGAACTTGATTCTGTACCTTGTCTTACAGCACATATACATGGGGACTGTAAAAACTTTTGTAACACCAGCATGGGAAATAAAATCACAGTTGTTACTGAACATTAAACTTGCTCCCCAACTACACCAGTGTGAGATGTCTTGTTTAATAAGTGCTGACAGAGCAAACTGTCATCAGCTGTGAAGGTAAGGCTAGCATGTCTCATCTGTTCATACCATCCTACTGGCACTTGGAATTCATTAGCAAATCTGTCAAGTCCAGTTAGAAATTTTGGACACTTTTACTAAAAAACTGTACTTTAATTCTGTTGTCACCCTTTTGTTTTGTTTTTTTGACAAAAAATGTTATTTTAGGTAGTACAATAAATAATTCAACTTTGTAATAGTCTTAACAATCCATTTAGGCAAATTCATTTGGTTGGAGGTCTGACTTTCCTTGACTTTATGCAATGCTGATACTATTTCACTGTCCATTAATACCACCTCCATAGCTAATCAGGGGACTGAATAAAATAATAACAGTTTAGATATGATAAGAGGAGGAACACAGATAAGACTTTGTTTCAGACATGGTTTAGAGAAAATGTTCTCAACCAGGGTTCCATGGAACCCTAAAGCTGCGTACACACTTGCAATTTTTGTCGTTGGAAAGGATCTTTCACGATCCTTTCCAACGACAAGGGGCTGCAAGATGCATGAACGATGCTGTACATACAGCACCGTTCATGCTCTATGGAGAGGGGAGGGGGGAGAGCGACGGAGCGGCACCCTGCTGCCCGCTCTCCCCTTCCCTTTCATTACGATCGGCTGTCGTCCATCGTCCGTGGATCCGGCAGGTCGGTCGTCCGGACGATGGACGACACCGACTGTACACACGGAAGATTTTCGCGCGATAATTGGCCGATGCCGATTATCGGGCGATAAAAATCTGCCGTGTGTACGTAGCTTAAGGCTCTTCAAGAGGTTGTTTGGGGTTCCTTGAGCAATGAGCAATCTGTGACTCTCAGGTCAGTTTAAGTGACACCAATGATCTTTTTGGATATCTGTAAGGGTGACAATCTTCCCAATGGCCAACAATGTAAGAGGGATTCTTCCCATTGGCCACCATGTTGACATACTTTCATCTGTGGGTATAGTAATTATAGAAGGGGCTCCCTGAAGACGTGAAATGTATTTCACACATTACCCCAGGTTAATAAGGTCTGGAAACACTGGTTTGGAGAATATATAAGCAACTTTAGTGGCCAAATAGGAAATGTGCACAACGATTGTAGTACTTTAGTACTACTTTTTCATATTTACATTTTTTTATCCAGCATGGTCAACGAGCCTATAAAGTGTGTTGGACAAGGGTTACTATGCATAACTTTGTCCTTAAAGCCCAACTTTATATTACTCTACTCAATCTCTACGGCGTCCTCATTTTTATACTTATCTTTTATCCCAGAATCATTTGGCTGCACTGCTCATGTCACAGGTGCTTCCTCTTTTCTAGCATCAGTGACTTTGGCCAGTTCTTCTTCCTGGACACTGAAGTGTCACTTATGGAATGATATGAGGGTGATGTGATATCTAGGAGTACTGTGATCCCAGGCCAGGATTATGTTGCTTTCCCTAGGGGCATGCCAATGATAGCTGGATCTCAGCAAAAGTAGATTGACTGATGCTGAGGGTCAGGACTGGCACTGGTTCTGGAAGTGGAGAGTTTGCAGGGGACTGTGCTGTGGTGACGTTGCTGCTCCCACTGCTGTTTTTGCAAATGTTGCAAATTGAATTTGTTTTTACCAAACATGGATGAGCTTTGGGATTAAACTAAAGCTTTTTACTTTTTGTTTAAGTATATAGTAAAAAAATATCTAAATGCATTGTGACAACCATTGGGCGTGCTCATTTCAGTGCTAATTGTAAGCAAAAGACAGTAATGATTGGTAGCCATGGAGCATGTGATCCAAGCTGCCTAGTCTAGGAGCCAACATTGCAGTGTCTTATTCATGCCAAGAAATGTGATAAGGTAATGTTGACATATGCCCTTATCAATGTGTCCAGGAAAAGGTCTGTTTTAGCACATTTCATTCGGATGACACTATAGCATTTTAACAGAAAAGTGTGTCATTTACCACTGACCCCTAACAACCAGCTTCTCAGCTAATCTCTGATTTTGTACTTGTTGCACACTGATTATGGATAGGTGTCTGATATTGCAGACAGAAGGATAATTGCATAACTGTTATTCTCACTGATGCTGGTAATGGACATAGTCAGATAGTTTAAAAGACCTGTCCGCATTACTATTGTACAAATTAGGTTAGGAACTGTGCACCACTGACAGTCTTTTGCCATTCCAGTCAGGTCAGGAGGAAGCCATTGGCCACTCTCTACGCGTAGTGGTTTCTATGTGTTGATTACTCCCGGTAAGTGGTAAAATCTGTAAAACTGTGTAAAAGAGAAAATGGACAAAAATATGTTACAGATTGAACTTCAAGGTAAAAGAAAATTTAGGCCTGGTAAAATTAAAGTCATTTAGTCTCAAGTTACCGATATTTGTTCATAACTGCATATAATTGCGTTGATTGCGTTTCGTCTCTCTTCCTTGATTAGCAAGGCATAAAGACTGATGATTTATTATCCTGTAGGTGTTTGATTTTTCAGATTCAGGATTTTCAAACAGATAATGTCATTGTGCTGAATGAGAACTGAATGTTACCCATGTCTCATACTGCGTTTTCTCAGCATGGCTAATGTGGGAGGATTGTTTTAATATTTATTACAATGACTTCATCTCTTGCTGGGTTTGCAGTAACAATTTTGCTTGACAAACCACTAGATAGTCTTGAAGAATGTTCATTAACGTGCATGTAAAGTATCTGCAGCCATTAGAGAATTTTTTTTTCTAATCAAAGTTCATCTGCTTTGGCAGCAGATTTGGGTAGGCTTGAAGAATGAAATAACATAATAAAAGGCATCAAAGGTGAAAAGAGGCTGCAGATACAGGAAAATACATTTAGGGCCCATGATGTGTCTGTTATGATGAGCTCTTGCAATGCAAAATAGAAAGCTTGGGTGAATAAAAAACAATGTTTCACAATTTTAGGTAAAAAAACACTTTAACTTTTTATCATTATAAATTTATGTGCTTTGACTTCATATCTGACTATATTATACATACACACTGCTTGTCCAAAAAACATGTCACCTACTCTAACACTTCATTGGACCACCTTTAGCTTTGATTACAGCCTTTTGATTTGCTTATGCAGTGTCACAACATTTATTTTCCTCCAGAGTTGCATTATTTTTTTGCCAATCTCTTGTATTGATGATAGGAGAAATGGTCTGCTGTATAAAGTCTTCTCCAGCACATCCCAAAGATTCTCAATGGAGTTAAGGTCTGGACTCTGTGGTGGACAATCAATGTCATGCTTTTTGAAACATTCATTCATGATTTGAGCCCAGTGAATCCTGGGATTGTCATCTAGGAATATGCCCATGCCATCAGGGATGAAAAAATCAATTTATGGAAAAACCTGGTCATTCAGTATATTCAGGTAGTCAGCTGACCTCGTTATATTTGAAACATACCATTGCTGCTTTTTTGTGGCAGGTAGTATATCTGTATAGTTTGGTGAGAAACGGGCATAGCAAATAAAATAATATAAATAGAAGCTATTTTTGACAATGCTCTACCACGTGTTGCATAGCACTGCATGTCAGATTTTCGGTTATAGTGCATTGGAAGCCCATTAACATGCATGAGTTGCCTTAAACTAACTGATACTAATCATACTGGGTATGTATAAGGGTTACATTCCACCACCACATTAATGTATTTTAAGCTGTGGATATAGTAATTTAGTAGGGGTTCCCTAAGATCTGAAAGTTTTTTCAGGGATTCCCTCTTGTTAAAAAGGTAAAAAAAAGGCTGCCGTAATAATTTGTAGCACTTACCTTCACTGTACGTGGTACACCTCAAGACGCCTGATTTATGTGGCTTTCTTCCATGCAAAAGGATATCCCCACTCCAAAGGCAAATTCCAGTGACAGGTATTGAGGAAAGCATATTGACTTAACCCGTGCCTTGACCTCATCCAATACCTTCAGGAAAGGTAATGTCATTGTATCAATGGAGACTGAACATAGACAGACGTTTGAAGGTAAACTCAATCTGTACACAAATGCTACCCTCAGTGTGCAAACAACAATTATTAAGACCAGGGAGATTACTTCTAAAATCTATAGCAACCACTTCCTAGGAGCATAAGAAATGCTTTTTTAAATTTCTGCATGCACCATTTTTTATTGTAAATTTTCATGTCATCACACTTATCTCAGAGCTAGTGATTGCAATAATCCTAATGTACCCATAAATAGTTGAAGAAAAGGCAGCATTAGCAAAAAGTCAACTCAATATTTAAAAGGTCAATGAAAGGAATTCCCTCCAACGTGAACCATATTTTTATCCCAGAGATTCGACAGGAAAGGTGTCTCCATTGGAGGATTTTCCCTAAGAAATAAATAAGTTTATGTATTCCGAGAAATTGTTGGGTTCACTATTGTGAAGATGTGTTTATGATGGAGGCAGAAAGTATATGCGGTACATTCTGATTTCACAGAAATGCTCCAATGTTTTCATACGGTTTAGGAGCAGCTAGTGAAGAGTTTCCGCATTCCGGCAAACTGTCTTTACCGATTTTCTCTGTCCTTTTCTGCTTCAGTGATTGTCTTAAGTCTTTCCAGTAATCCATCTGCTATAGCTGTTGCTGGAACACAATCTCTGCTTCGCCTTTCTTCTTTTTTCACTGTAACCCAAACCGTGTCATCCGGTCAAATGTCAAGACCGGTCAGCTGAGCTTTGTATAGAAGAACAGTGCAGTTCAGCAATGATTAAACACTAAAAAGCCTTGTAAACAAAACTGTACACAACTTCAGTGGTTTCTTAACTTGTTTATGTACTGAGTATTTGTAAAAGCAAACCAAAAGGGCCCAACGCTATGGCTTTCCCATACTCTCGCTGGGGATATTTCCAGTTTCAGAAGTATAGTAGCATTACAGTTGTTAAAGTAAAACATCTGACTATGGAAATTTAATCTTATCTTCTGTCTAGGTGGCAGAGGACATAAATGGAAAAAAGAGTGCAACAAAAAATTTTTGTTTGTTTAATGTTGTTTTCCTAACTTCTTAACTGATAACAAAGTGAGTGGAAATCTCAGACTACTTCTCTCAACCTTGGACATAGCAACAATACTTTCAAAAATAAAAACACATTTGGCTGGAGTCCTACTACAGTCCTTTTTTACAGAAGGATGATAGTAAACTTTCTAGTTTGCAAGACTATTTTGGGCATCAAACAAAGGTTTATGTTTCATTTACAAATCATAAACAATAAATAAAAGTCTTACAAAATTCAAAAACCACAATTTTACAAATTCCACCAATCTTTTTATACAAATAGTTATAACATAGGCAGAATCTAAAAAATCTACATATGCTATTTTATACCATACCCTTGCTATATTACTTCTAAACAATCATATAGCTTACAAATATTGAAGTGACGATATCATAAAGCTGATAACGCGTTTCACAGGTCAATGTCTGCTTCATCAGATCTATCAAGTCAATCCATCAAATTTCACCTCCTGGTTTGGAAGAAATCAGAAATGCCAAAAAATAACTGATCCAAACTGTTCTGATCTAGCAGCGTTTCCTAGGAAAAAAAACTTTGCATATCTGGGATTCAAGTTATTATCCCGAGACTATAGGTCATGGTAATAGGACTCCGTCTTGCATGTCCTCCAGCGTGGGAAAGTTGCAATCACCTACACCCCTACAACGTGTATTTTCTCTTGGGGCACCAATAATGTAGAAAAGCTTATTCCTTTCAGCAGTGGATCTGTCAATATTGGGGCAATATGTTTTTAATTTCACTGAAACATCAGCTAAATATAAGCTAATACTAATATGTGGATACATTTTAAACATTTTCTACCCATTGTAAATCTCAATAAAAAACTAAAATACTATAAAAAGTATTGGTGAACTAATACCCAATTGCTGGTGGAAGGTAGTATTTGCTCATCCCAATCGGGAGCCATAGTTATGTGATTGAAGTTCTCATTATCAGATAGTTGTAAAAAACACTTTTCTCCATGCCTAGGCATGCTTTATTGTGTCAGATCAGTGTGATATGTACAAAATAAATATATACCTGCTTTGTTGCTTTTAATGGGCACTGTACCAGGTTGAAAATCTCCAGCAAACAGCTTTAGATGTACTCCAGTATATTCCTCTCCCTTTGCAGTCCATGCCATTGCTCCTGGAATCCTCATAAAATGCTTGTAAAATGCATGTTAAGATGCTAGCAAGTGTTTCCAATGCCCAAAAACATTGATGTGCTTATAGGCATGAAATTATCCATAAATGCTACAAAATGCTTTGAAAACTCTCATAAATGACTGTGCATGAACACTGGAATAATCCTGGCATTTTGGTGGACAGGACTGCAATAATATTAATAATAATAATGTCTAAAAAGGTAAAACAATTTACAGTAAAGAATAAAATTAGTGTGATTTTAGTGATTCTTGAGTATCCTACCTAAACAATTCAAACATTTAGGAGCTTATTATTATTACAGCCAGAGACACATAAAAGTCGATTTAAAACGCAGTGAATCTGACATTCCCTGATATCCCCTGACATGGACCTAGGAGATTTCCTATCAGGGAATATCTCAGGAAACGTGAAATCTACTGCTTGAAAAATAGACCCAATAGACCCCATACAGTATATTGGTTCAAACAAAATGGGCCTTATGTAATAAAGCTTTCCAAGACTGAAGAGGATAGACTATCACGGGTAAACCAGCAAACTTGGAATAGATTTCTTAAAATCACTTGCTATTATTTGGCAAATGTTTTTAATTCTGGACCAGATCAAATCCTGGTTTGCTGGATTACCCAGGTTTTCCTATGACAGTCTATCTTCTCTAGTCTTGGAGAGCTTTAATAAATCAGGCCTATTCTCTGTATAATCAGAAACTAATAATATATGTTCTTGTCCTACCAAGTGAGATAGTTTACCAAGACAAATAGTCAACTGGAGTGGAGCTAGGTCCTTTCCCAAGAAATCATCACCCACATATCTTGAAGCATATAGTTAGCAGAACCCAGCCACAGCTCCATGACTTATCCTTAGAAATAAATGTATATTACAGCCCCTTATAGCACCATACCTATTTTACTTAACTGCCTTACCTCTACCTTTTTAGAAGCCTAAAAAGGTGGAAGTAAAACTCTCATGAACAAAATAAAGATTTACATTGTTCTCATGTGCTTTGACCCACAGAACATCACATTCAGAGGAGATAAAATTCTCTTAGATTGTAAGCTCTTATGGGCAGCGTCCTATTCTCCTCCTGTGTCACTGTCTGTATCTGTCTGTCATTTGTCTGTATCTGTCTGTACATAGGCAACCCCTATGTAATGTACAGCGCTGTGTATTTTGTTGTAACTATATAAATACAGTTTATTAATAATAATAATAATAATAATAATAATAGTATTCTCTGTTATATTATGGAAGCAAAGCCTGCAAATAGCTCTCAGTGGAGGTTCTCTTTAAAGGAAATCCCTCTCGTGAATCAGGGGGTGTAATATCTTACACCATACTCCAAATTACCTCAAAATATGATTAAAGAAATCCTCAGAACATGAACTGCCCAAGGGCACAGAGATGAAAATATCTGCATTATTTATATGCTGGATGCAAATATTACATTGTACCAAAATGATGCATTCACTCTTACCATGCAAGATTAACTAAATCTATCTGTTCAATATAGCCATCACAAATCATACACAGAACTGCAAGTCTACCAAACACACATGTCACAACATGAAGAAGTAACACAGGCTACAATAAAATCTACAGATAATTAATAATTTAATGTCATTATTAATCCTCACAGACATGGCCAGACTGAAAACATTCCTCGCAGTGAATACAATTTATCATTAGTATGGCTGCAAGGCACCATTTTTCATTGTCCTTCCTCCCATTAGGCCAATGCCAGCTGAAGATTGCGGAGTAGCTGGATGTAATACAAACAATACAGGAGGAAATTGTACAATAGTTTGGAAGGCTTTTTAGATTTAATACTTAATAAATACATTTAATGCACTGATATAGTAAATGATTCTCCTTTAAAGGCTTGTAATGCGAATTATCTTATGATCCTCCACCCCCGTTGTGGTGTAAAAGTTCAATTGAAAATTCCAATAGCAACCAGATTGATAAGTGAATACAACAAGTGTATTTAGGCAAAGTGGTTGACATAATGGACCTGATTTATCGAAGCTCTCCAAGACTGAAGAAGATAGACTATCATGGGTGAACCCGGATGATCCAAAAAAACTGGAATGGATTTCTTGAAAATCAAGTTCTTTTAGTTGGTTAAGGTTTTCAATCATGGAATACATTCATTGTAGGTTTTCTGGATCACCCAGGTTCTCTACCTTCTCCAGTTTTGGAGAGTTTTATGGGTCAAGGTGCTAGTGCACTACACTACATCTCATTTCCTTCCATCTCTGAATTCTGCTGGTTGGAGGGTCAACCACGTGTGACCATGTGACACCCAAAGTAGGAAGACTACAGTTTCCCTTTCCCCACAAATTTTTATCAGGAACCATGGGGCTAATCTACAAATGGAATTTAGGCTGGAATTTAGGAATTTAGGCATAGTTCACTTAGCTTAGTCTCAGCTTAATGTGTTGATAGTTCACATTGCAAAGTTTACCCAATCACATGCAAGAAAATCCAAAAAACAACAGGATTTTGCTTTGGATATAATGAAATGATGAAGTCAGCAGAACTTCATCTCATTTGCCAAGCTAAGTGAAATATCCTTTGTACATGATAATTCACTTTGCTATGTGAATGACCTCTATTCTTTTAGTAAATCAAACCCGTGTGGCTGCATAAGAAAACAGAACTTGTGGTCACAGAAAGTAGGTGATGAGCACTTATAAAACCTCAATTTGTTACTAAAATGTAGAGATTGGATAGCTGTGGAGTTTTAGGCAAACACAGGTATACCATGGGGTTGATTTACTACAGGAAGATCAGCTGTTCACTTAGCAACGTGAATTTAGAAGTATAAAACTCATCCACATACAAGGAATTTTAGAAACAGAATGTTTGCTTGCATGTAATTGAATAGGAGTGAGACTTCTCGCCAGTGAAGTATCCTTTGCAAGGTTATAAGTCACTTTGCTAAGTGAACAGCCTGTATTCCTTATTAAATCAACCTCAATGGGTTGTGTTTTATCCAATTCAAAAGAGAACCCTTAACATTTACAAGATTGCATTGAGAATTTGCTTTGTCCAGTTTTACATGATTTTTAAGGCATTTTTTGAGGTATAATTTCACCGGGCATATCTTGGTGACAACAGCTGTGCCATCTCTAATACCCTTTCCTGGCACCCCTAGTGGGGACTTCCCTGCACTGTTTTCCAGGCAACATCCTGATTATGAAAAATGTTTATGCATGGCTGTCATTGAAGCATCCGGAGAATTTTTACTTCTGGTCACAAAGGGAAACAACTTGTTCATTTGCAGTCTGCTGGGAAATCACTTATGCATGTTGCCCTTTCCAACAAACGGATGCCAAAAGCATTAGTTCTCCTCTGCCAGCTCGGCAACACACATTGCATATTTAGCACTAATATACTTTACTGTACCATACGTCATATCAGAGCCAGCCTTCAGTGTATTCTAACATTAGCCATATAGCATTGCTTAAAATATCATTTCACTTTGGACCTCTTAGCACATCCAGTGTAATGGGTAATTTTGCAATTAATGATTAAAGATTTTTTTCCCTATCTTCCAATAAACCTTGAAAATAATGATTTATGTGCCAAATATGAAGTGTATCCAGGAACAATCTGCATTTTCATCCAGGAGCAAAATTATCTTTAATTTGAAGTCGGTCCCTTGTGCAATCTTTGCAATGCAAATGAGATATCTATGAATTTGTGATTTAGGCTGCTCAATTTTCCGGAGTCATTCACCCTGCCTATAGAATTCAGAATGCCAATGGAGATTACTTCCAAAAATGAAAGATTTTTTTCTCAATTAGTGTATGTTCCTGTATTAACATTATTTTTTTGTTAAAGAGATATTCGTTTAATATTCCACTGGATATTCCCTAAACCTTTGTATCCAAAAATGGACAATTATAACCAATGTTTCCATCAAAACGTATAACCTTGCAAAATGTATTTCCTACCACCTGATTCATTTGGAATTCTCCATCTGCTACACAATGGGCCTGATTCATTTAGCTTAAAGTAGATTTAAATCCAATCAGTATAATCATTAACATTTCTAAAGTCATTTTTAATATTTTTGAATCTGAAGCTTTCATTATAATAGTGAGTGGTATCCCTGCCACAAGGATCCTTACTGTGCCTTTTTCTTCCAGTTGTTCCCCCATGTTGTCACATGTGCTCCTGGTGGAGATTATATGTGATTGTACTGACACTCAATAGACCTGATTTTTTAAAGCTCTCCAAGGCTGGAGAAGATAGACTACCATGAGTGAACCAGGGTGATCCATCCATCAGGCCCCTTGTGCCTTGCTGTTGTCACTATCATGAAGCTATCCCTAAGCAATAACTTTTAACTGCTGAATGAGCATATCCATACATATTGTAAGTGGTAATAAAATGATACACAGTGTCCCCTACCCCATAGGACCTGCTCTGTATTTATTGGAGATAGAAGGCTCAAGGGCCACTAAGTCACCTAAGGGGGATGGAAAAGTGAGCTGCCAAAAAATACCCTGACCTTTTTTATTATTAATTTTGAAGAGCAATTAATCCACAGTGCCTGTAGCTACACAGGTTTGTACTAGCCTTACTATGTACTAGTTGTTAGGTCTGTACAAGAATTATTTCCTTTTTTTCACACCACACTAACTTATCACAGTTTGCATTAGAAGTTGCAGCAAGTCAGATGGAGCCAGTTTCATTACCCGGTTGAAAGACATCCAGCATCATCTGGCCCTTTCCCTCCCTAGCATTACTGTTTCTGGCTCACACTTTTCATTAATTAGATTTCAGTTTTATTATGGAGGTTCAGTGTGAACCATGATGCCATTATCTCCCTGGAAATGTATACTGCCCAGGAATGCCCACTTCCCCAGACTGACATCCAGCCTTCAGGGCATTTTGACATTTGTACAACCCTTCTGAAAAGGTAATCTATTGATTGCTTCAGGGATGTGGGCCCTTGGGAGAAGAACTCAAGGCAGGGTGATATGATGTTTTCATAAAATTTAGTACAGTTGCAGAACAGCCCAGCTCTTAAGATCACACACAACCTCAGCTGTGTTTGGCGAAAGCTTTCTTCTGCAAATCATTCAAACTGCCCCCTCCCCCCCATCAAACATCCATCCTGCACACGAGCGAGCAGGGAAGCCCTGTTCATATTTAGAAGTCGTCTATATGTCAGATGTCCTTAATTCGGGACAACCTGTATAGATTTCTGACTTTTATCTGACTTTCCCATCCAATCCTAGGTCAATGAACCAGAATATGTTGATGCCAGAAGATCAGCTGACAGCCAAGCCAATAGCATTTCAGTTCTAATATTATAGTAAACTAATATATTTAGTTTACTATAACAGGTTTTCTAGCATACGAATTGATTGTTGCTCAGTGATGCAATCAAATGAAAAAATCTGATATCATTTTTTACCTGGTGACACAAGCAGACTAGATGTGACCTCCAGAAATTTGACTCATGTCTTCTAGTATGGATAGATTGGAAGCAGTTTAATGAGTTTAATATTATTTTCCTGATTGTAATGTTTTACCTATTTGAAAACAAAGACTAAATGAAGAGGTAAATGAAGTGAATTCAGCATGTTTTTATGCATGTGCTGAGTCAGAAAACATCCTAATTGAATTGTCCCTGCATTTAATGAACCCGTTTTTTTCTTCTTTATCTTTATTATACTTTGTATTTAGACTTCTTTCCAAATGTTTAAAACATAGCAGTGATCTCTGGGCTTTATGATTATAAGTTTGGTATTTGTTTGGTATTTTTAGTATTTTAGTAATAAGTATGGGGTATTGAAATATTATTTATAATTAAAAAAACATATCCAACTAATAATTGTTTTAAAAAAGTTAACAAATGTGCAGAAATGCAATGTAAAATGATTTTATTAGTAAAACACTGACGTTATGTACACACCTCAGATAATAGTTGCCTAAGATGAATGGTTGTGCTAGTTTCTGGAGAAAATCTAAGATGTGTATAACAATCCAGTCATTGCTCATCAATCAACCATTAAAGGATTGGAGAACAACTGATTGTGAATGACTGCTGTGCATTTCTATGAAGAAGAACACAGTGGGGTGAAAGTCACTTGTCCTCCCTCTTTCCTTCACCATTGAATAGAATAGGTACTGTGTGTACAGCTCCCATTCATTCATCTGTCAATGATCAGGAAATATTGGTACCAGCAACAATCCTCTAAAGTCCATTGAAAAAAAAAACTGGAAGTAAACTTTAAATATATGTAGTCTCAATTTACATATTAGCATAGGTGCACGCCTACTAGATTGTAAGCTCTTCGGGGCATCCTTCCGTATCATTGTCTGTATCTGTCTGTCATTTGCAACCCCATTTTAATGTACAGTGCTGCTTAAAATGTTGGCGCTATGTAAATACTGTTTATTATTATTATTAATAATAATAATAATAATAGATGGGACAAATGAATAATCTATAATATGTGCATATCCAGGGTTACTCTGCATGGTTGTTGTCTAGTCTAACTTTGCCAGATGATTTTATCATGTTCTATTTTGCATTGTTCAATACTTAGCTGATATCACATAACCTTCAAACATTCTCCCATACTGCATGTTCTATATCTGGATTTTCAGAGGCTTACCCTACCTAAAGATAATTGAAAGTAGGTTTTGTTCTTGGACAAAGCATATATTTTCTTCTAACCCTCAGAATTCCTGTTGGAAGTCGGCTGAAGGACACTGCGGGGATCTTCCCTGAGATTAAAATGTCTAATAGTGAGGAGGAAGGTCAAAATATGTTTCCTGCAATAATGCGCAGCATATGGCTTCTTTTACAGAATGTGGAAAGAGCAGCAGTGTATAGCAACTCATCAACTGACCAATCACAAATCTGTATTCCTAAGAAATGTGTTTTCCCAGGTATATGAGAACTTTGCTAACGGTAAAATTATCATTTGCACCAATGTGCTGAAAGATGGTAAATTGTCATTGTGAACCAAAGATTTATATTTCTCTTAAAGAACTTTTCTTTTCCCTAAGTTTATATTAATTGCATTCATTAGGATGCAATTATAGACGCAGATTTAACACCACTCTGGGTTAGACATTTATTTTTATCAATTCACGTTTTCCTTAAACTTCTGCAGAAATGTAAGTGGATTTAAATTTAGGTTGCTGACTGTGTACCTTAACAATGGGTTTACTGGCAATCCTTACCTGGCCAACTGCAATGGAAGCCTGGTATTAGGGTGCACAACAGGCAGCTTTCATCTGCTCAAATGTCCATATAAGTGCACAAGCACAAAAACTTCATAATATAGGATGGCATGATATGTTGTTTACATTTTATCACAGTGGTTCTATTATATCAAGTTTTGTTATTTCTGTTATTGATGTGTGAAATTTGTGTTAAGTTTTTGTTTTGTTGTTTTATAACCTTTTTGTTTCTGTTTTTGTGTCTTCTTTTTGTTATTCGAAATTGCCAACAATTTTTTTTTTTTTTTGAGCATCTGTAACATTGTAGGTTATTCAATGAATATGGTTTCTTTTTTTTTAATGTTGTTTTTGTTTTATTGTTGTTTTAATAAAGGAAGTTCCCCCTCCTCCCCCGGAATGTTTTGTTCCATCCCGACCCCAGTCACTGTCACTTTTTATGGACAGCCTGGTCTGCATGTAAATTAGGAGAAAACTATACATAAAGGTGAATAATAAAAGAAGAAATTCATACAGGGAATATTGTAATTACCTAATAACTACATAAAGCTATTAGGTTTTTCCATGAACCTGCAGTCTCAGTCACTGCTAAGCCTGTACAATTCCCTAGTGAAAGGTAAACCTTACTGGCAGAATCAGTCACTGTTTTTGCCACAACAACATGATGCCATAATGACAGGTCCTCTTTACTGACAGCTTCAGTCGCTGATTAAGTTGCATGATGCTACAATTACAGATTTTCTTTACTGGCAGAATAAATTACTGGCATACTATCATCATAACAGGTCCTCTTTATTAAAAGAGTCAGAAATGAAGGGTATAATAAATGTTTAATTGGCATCCTAATGTCTTCTTGACTTCTAGCTTCAGTGACTAACACATTTAATGAAATATTATTATTATTATTATTAAATAATAAACAGGATTTATATAGTGCCAACATATTACGCAGCACTGTACATTAAATAGGGGTTGCAAATGATAAATGAATACAGACAGTGACACTCCCTCGAAGAGCTTACAATCTAGTAGGTGGGGGAATTAACACGCAATAGGAGGGTCCTGATGTCACAAAGACAGGTCCACTTTAAATTTACAGGTACAAGAGGCACAACAACAGGTGCTCTTATTTTATTATGTGATCATGTGTCTTTGAATGATGTCCTAACCTATGGACTCAACTGAGATATGAAGAGGTCTCTGATGACATAATGCACAATGGTTTACTTTTTGTACATGTGCCATTATTATTAGGATAGTGCTTGGAACTTTATTTCAAATAAAAGTGTTCTTCCTTTATTTTGGACAAACCATCTCTTTTCCAGAATGTTGCTTTTGGAGGCTGGGTCTCCTACAACTCTGTTCCTGATTGGCTTTTGTCCCCTTGAACCTATGCATTGTACTGGGAAAAGAAATTATATCTTTGTGTGAACTGGTCAGGTGTCATTAGAAAAAGATCCAGTTGGGTATGTACAGACAGAAATTAGCATTACAACAACATTTGTGATCATTTATGCACACTTATGCAAACCTTTCATGCATGCACAATAAAAGCAAAAGTCATCTGGAGCATTCATTGTATACCTTCCCACTAGAGGATTATTGGAGGAATTTTTTAACCTGTTCTAATTCATTTTTTAAAATAAATTATTTATATCAATCTATTAGTTTCAATCATGTTTTTTGATGGACCCCTGCAGCCATAAATCAATTCCATTAGTAATCTATAGTTTATTATTGTAGTGATCTGTTGCTGCAGGGAGACGTAGGGCTGAGCTGACGCAGCTATGTGCTGCCTTGTTATGGCCGTCTTACTCAAAGGAAGTGCCAATGATATCATAGATGTCATCGTGGTCATTTCTACAGTACAGCCCATTGTGCTCCTGATCTGATTGGAGGTCTCACAGAGGTTACATGCTGAGCACTTGGGTGGCACTTGTTGGGCTCTAAAGGAAAGGTGCCCATGCTGTTCTCTACGGAAGTGTTCCAAATTAATTGGACTGCTTGTAAGCTCTTCGGGGCAGGGTCCTCTCCTCCTGTATCACTGTCTGTATTAGTCTGTCATCTGCAACCCCTATTTGTTGGTACTATATAAATCCTGTTTAATATTATTAAAGGACTGGAACATAGTCCTTTAGACTAATTTTACTTGTTCACTAATCTGCATAGTGGGTACATAATGTCAGGAAATGTTCTTTAGGATCCAAGAAGAAAAGGCCACAGCAAAGACCTACCTAGCAGGAGTGGGATCTGATTTTTCTGTGATTGGGCAATAAAAGAGGAAGCACACTGCTGGGCATCACTCTTTCCTTAAAAAGGCACGCTTCTTCTCTTGCAGAAAGTCTATAAACATAAAATACACACTTACCTCTTTATATAGTCAGTGAAATCTTAGTCTTCTAATGTCTCTGTACTTTCTTTTCTTCCCATGCTGCCATCACAAGTACTGACATCTTATTTTGCTCTGGAGTGTCCACCACTGATAGCTATTAGGAATGGGTACTCTCCCCAATTCCCCATTGGGCTTGATGTTAAGGAACACAGCAAGGAGAACTCCCATTGGTTAATGACTGTCAGAGTCAGCTGTGTAACTCCTTGCCATGAATGGTAATAAAAGATGTTTGGAACAAACTTAAACTCGGATCAAATTTGATTGGAATGTTTAAGAAATCTGACCAGGTTGGTAAATTGGAGTTGGAGTCATAATTTTTAATGAGCCATGCTATACCTGTCAATGTCCATTATAGTCCAGCAGACAGATAGCCCTACTATATATATCAATGGCAGGTAAAACAGGGCTCAGCCAATCCAGCCATGGGATGACAACAGCTGTCTTTGTCTGGCCACCTACTATACCTGTCAATGACAAGTATAGAAATGTCAGATTGGAACTCCCATTGCTCAGATTTGCTGTTCTGATCCAAGGTCAGAATAGTCAGATCCAAATAAGTTAGAACTATTCAATCACCACTAATAATAATAATAATAATATAATAATAATATAATAATATATAATAATATAATAATAATAATAAGCCAGGTGCTTGCACTCATCCACCAGCATCCACCATTTTAGCTTCTTCAATATCCTGGGCCCCAACACTGTGGGATGGGGAAAGACCAAATACATTTACTTTTTTAGGGTAAGATTTCAGTTTTTTCTATCAATATATGTTTTTAATGTTAGAAATACCAGTATGAATATAGATTATAGCTTTACTCTGTAGTCTGCTTTAACCGTAATGTCCTTGCCAGGTGCTGCACAGAACAAAAAACCGGTAAATACCTATAGCTATAGCATACATATAATGCAAAGGCGTATTACTACTCCAGCCATCAATTTACTTGTGCCTGCCTGTCATTTTTAAATACAGATCATGACATTACCTCATTACTTTTGAACAGCTTAGAAACAGCCAGATAATTAGAAGAATTTGTTTCCTACATGTGTTTCCAACAAGCCTGCAGTTGTCCCGGGAAGTTGAAAATGAAGAAAATAACATGTTTGATTCTCAGTGCTTAGACTTTCCTTTGCCTTGAATTTCCTGTCCCTTTGAATCAAAGCAAATAAAACCTCACAGATAGCCTTGCCTTCATTCCCCAGACTTTCCTTTTTTATATATATTTCTCTTCGAAATGAAATAATTATCACAAAACCTGTTTTAGCTGTGCGGTGAAAACAGCCAATTGACTCCCACTTCTGCTTTTTATGTTCTTTGGATTGCTTCCTTTAGCCCTAATTTAAACGTGTTCTTAATCTGCAGTATAGCACCCTAGAGCAGTGAAAGGATGTGGTACAGTGCTAATGTATTCAGTTTGGGAGGCATACACTAATCCTTATGCCAGAACAAAGGAAAGAGCCATTCGGCTCAGGGTTTCTTGCATATAAAGTGAACAAGGGCATGTGATTAAAAGAACACTAACCTCGCTTAATCAGGTCTAGTGCAGGGAATGTGTACACTGGATACGTTTTATATTACCCATCTGTACAGTTTATATAAAAATAAAGGGTTTATTGAAGGCACCTCATATTGTGTTCCAGTTTTATTTCGGAACGGTCATAGCAGGACCTATTCTGACCCTCCACGGAGGTTGCTTCACATCTGTGTATATACAGTAATATGTGCTAATAAGGCTCGTATCTGCATGGGTTTTACTGCTAACATTGTTCCTATGGGCCTCCTTAGCGCATGTTACCCCAGAAATACTTTTTTGATTGCATGTCATACAGAGCCACCATTTGTAAGGAACCTGGAAGAGTATTTTCTCCTAGACAGCTATTTCAGCTCATCTGTTATTGTTTATCCACCTTAAAATGACCATTGATGTACTAATATTAATATTAAAGTACATGTATACTGTAGGGGGTCAACATACATTTTACCGGTGCAGTTGTGTTGTTGTATTGGAGCCCATCTATTCTTTATTTATCCAGCCAAGAAAAACTATTGATGTACTTAAAGGTAATATTTGAGCAAATGTCCACTGTAGGAGCCTTGTACATTCTACCGCACAGGTTCAGTGTGTTGTTGTATGGAAGCCCATTTATTTTTGAATGGGCAATGAATAAAGAGATTGTTGCATTACTATTCTTGCAATGCACAAAGTATAGTGTGTTAACAAGCAATATGTTATGGTGACGTAGAATGCATGTTTTACTGCAACAGATAGGTGTTTGGCATGTGATAAAAACAGACATAATATATATTGGTGGTACAACTATATACTTAGGGGCCTTCAAGCAATCTTGGTACTTGGAGCTATCTTTCAAAATGAGGACCCTGTTATTGGGCAATGTCTCTTTCTGCCCTCTATTTTGTCTCTGAAGAACATACAGCCCAGAAGAACATACAGCATGCATGCCAGCTGTTGCTGCAGGAAAAATAGAGGGGAGTTCTGGGCCTGCATTAGGTATGGGCCTGATGGTGACTACTGCAACCCCTGCTCCTTTACCATTATCACAGGTTTATGTCAGAGAATGTACTAAATATCAGCAGATTCAAAAATTATTTGAAGCTGAAACTGAAGTTATATCTAACGCTTTACTCTTTCCTTAAAACTATGTACAGATGCTGGATGATTGATGTCCTTGATGAACAATCATGATGATTTTGGGCATTACCTATTATTTGTACAGCAGTCCCCTGATGTTATGGATCATTAAATAACTGATTGGGGTTGACCACTCTCTTTTTTTATGGGGGATGACGCAGCGGGGAGCCTCCGTCACGTGTCCTCCCTTCAACACAAAACTGAACACTGTTGTGTGTACCATGCTAATTTGTTTTACTGCCACTGAAAACAATCGTGAAACAATTAGCTACAAAACTGTATTACTGTAAGCAGCTTAAATTTTTTTGGACTCAACCCCTTTCTTTGTCGCCAGGGCTTTCCTATTGTCATAAAAAAACAACTAACAGTGAGTTAGTAGTGAGTAGGATGTGGAAGCCCAAGCTTAAGCTTAGCTTTGCCTACAGCAGGAAACATTTGCAAAATGTTTTTGGCAGTCTTGATTTCTGAATCCCCTGGTCATTTTTAATAGTGTTGTTGCTTGGATTAGGGTCAATTACACATTTGCTGTAGTCAGGAAAGGATTGAACTACTTTAAACTCAAGATAACTTTGTTGCACAACAGGGAAGTACACAGTGGAGAGAACTCCCATAGGACTACCCCTGATAACCACTAGCCTATGTGTAGTTTAACAATCAATGCAAATATTAAGGCCTATTGTTAAGGTACACTGTGGGCTAAGTTTCTATTGGTCGATAGTTGTCAGGGGAAGGAACTATCTTGACAACTATTAGCTAATGGAAATGCAGCCAGCTGTGGACCTTAACAATGTGCTTGATGTACAAAAAAAATAGTAATCAATTCTGGGTTTGTGGAAGTCTTCCAACCACTCAGATTCTGAATACACATTCCCTTTAGTAATGACATAATGAGTTATTTAACTTTTCCTTATTTTTTCTTCCAAATTCTCTCATAAACAATAACTTAGAATCAGTCTATTATGGACATACTCTTTTTTTCTTGTAATTATGGTACATAGTCCCTGTATGATGTGTCTCCATCTGTAAAAACTTCCCTGAAGAAGCCTTTCATAGGCAAAATGCATCAGGTAACAAGACCTGCCACTCATTCCACATTCTTTGTATACTTTGGACTCAATAAAATCTGTATATGTAACTGAAATAATGGTACAAAACTACTTGTAAACCTTTATGCCCTATTTATTGTACAGCGCTGCATAATATGTTGGCGCTATATAAATCCTGTTTAATAATAATAATAATAATAATAATAATAATGCTTAATATTTTACTGAACTGTGGTTGTACATTTGCCAAGTAAATCCCTTCCTTGTGAATACCCTTCCACAAACCCTGGATTGAGTGCTAGTTTTTTTGTATGTTTAATGAGAGGCTGGCCTTAATTAGACCCAAGGACTGGAATAACCCCCCCCATCCCATTAATCTTATGTGATTGATGTGAACATTGCATGTTGAAAAGGAACACTGCAAGGAGCTTTTCATTGGCTGGTGGTTGTCATAGGTGGTTCAGCAGTACGATTTATCTACTCACTATATACCTTACATAGTTACATACTAAGGTTGGACATAAGTCCATCAAGTTCAACAACTAGGGAAAAAACATACCAAAAACCTGCATATTCCAGATAGAAGCATAAATGCACAGTTGATCCAAGAAAACATGGTTTCTGTTCACCTTGTACCAGTTTTGGAATGTTAGTCCAAACTCAGAATAAATCAAACACAGCCGTGTTTCAGCATCCTTAATTTTGACATATGGTTTTCACTAAAGCCAAACTTTCTTTAGACATTTTAACATCCTATCAGTTTGCATTGCCCAGGGTTGTGACGGCTGTACTTTAAATGCAAAGTTTTCATGAATTAATGTGCTGTCATTGTAATATTAAATTAAAAAGAAAACAATGACTGGCTGCCGTCTAATTTCAGATCAGCCAAAAAAAAAATTTCAGGAATAAATACATGGGAACTGGAATAAAAAGCGACACATCCATATACATTTCCCATCATATAGTATGTTTTTCTTTTTTTTAGCTAAATAGTTCCAGTGCAGCCTTTCCTAAATTAATCATGAATTAATTTTCCAAGCCAGTGTCCTTTAATATATAATTTAGCATATAAAAACTCCAGCACAGTCAATCTTTCATTAGACGTGGGGTGATGAGGGGTCAGCAGACACTCCTTGCAGTACTAAAAATAAAAGCACCACATCTGGTATGAAACGACGTCTGGAATTGTAATGCATGTGCATCCACTTACTGGCCCTGCAGAAACTTCGGCCCCAACACAGAGCAGCACATTGAAACATGAACCAGTGCAATAGGAACTTAAACACAAGTCCAGACTGTTTGTATATGTATGGGCAGTTTATTAGAAAATGGGAAGGCTGGGAGACGTAGGGAAACATTGGCTGGAGGAGATCTGTCACACATTTAACAAGCTGTTTGTAATATAGTCCATTTCAAGTTAAGAGGGTAAAATCGCTCCCAGAAGCCTCGGGGAATCGTGATACTTAACAGGGGCGCATTTTCCAGGAGTTGGACTCAACTGCCCTCATTCGCCGTCCAAAATGAGTCATTTTCATAAGGGAAAAGGAGGATTCGAAATGAAATCAATTTCTGGATTTGTCTTATTTGGTTAGAATGATGTCATGAGGGAATCCTTGGTGGGTTCAACTTCTCTAAATTCTGAGGTGGGAAAGGAGAATGCATTGTTAGTATCAATGATTGTAGGCTAAAGGTGCTTGATGAAGGGCTAGTTTTAATTCCCTCTTTTAGGTTTAGGAAGTGGGATCATCACTTTTTTTGCACAATTTTCAACATTAGCAAAAAGGGACCCTGCAGTAGCAAAAAGTGCAAGTCGAATGCATACTTTGTATAGGAATCTGTACAGGTTATCTAAAAGGTTATTCTTCTGCTTATTCTTCCCACAATTTTCAGCAAGTCCCTTATCTGCACATATGCACACACTTGAGTCTCACCGGACCTTAGCCCATTCACTCGAAACATTGATTGCTTTTTACCTAATAATTGGCTGGGGGGCTGGTTTCTAAAGTTAGCAGTGCTTAGGATTCCCATTGGCTGGTGTTTTTTTCTGAATGCAAAGTAATAAAAAAGCAATACAAATACAATACAACAAAAAAGTAATAGTGTAGGTCTAACTCCAAGGGATAGCTGTATATTTTATTATTTAGTTGTATTTTCCCCTTGTCAGGACAGAAGTGTCATCCACATGGGCTGACTATTTTCCTCCATGAGCTCGGGGTTGATAGGTGGCATTTTCCCTGGCTGCTGCAAAAGGGTAAAAAGGGATCTTTCGTTAGTACTTAGTTAGTAGATAGGTTGACCAGACATTTTGCCACTCAGTCCAATGCCAGGGAGAGAATACAATTAAATACAATGTATATATATATATATATGCTATCCTTGAGAGGCTTTCATATCATTACAAATGCCTTCTGTTCAGTGATTACAACACACTCATTTGCCTATACATTCACATTGTATAAACTATCATCATCTGTATAGGGATTAACAAAACCATACATGACTGGTTGCTTTGGGCTGCATCTTGGATTTTTGTTGTTGTTTGTAACAACAAGCAATGCAGTTCCTTGTTGAATGAACACCAACATATAGAATATTTTTAAACAACATGGTTTCATTTGGTAAAAAAAAAATACAGCGCTGCACATGAAAATAAAAAAAGGTGGAGGTCTGGGATAAATACCTAAAGAATGTATTGGAAGAGAAACTGACCCTCCAAAATGGGAATATAGTAATGTTTTTTTTACAATAAAAGTGAGTTTGCTTTAAATAAACTTGTAGTCAGGCTATGGATATTCAACTGTTTACATATCCTTAACAAGCTGTAAGTATGCTTCTAAACACATGGCCTGCGGGCACTGTGGGGCAATTCATTCTCAAAGTTCCTAGCAAAAACACTGAAATTGGATTTGTTGATCCTAGAACAACAGAAAACTGAGAAACTGACTAGAATCAAGTGCCATAAACTTTGAGAATGAAATGCCCAAATGCCCAAATTACAGAGATTAGTTTTAAAGTCCATTTACAGCTTGTTAAGAATATGGTAATGATTGAGTGCCCAAAACCTGGCCACATAATATGAATTATTATTTTATATAGCAAAAAAATGCAACTGGATGTCATTCTTGAAGATGCATAGTCGCTGACTTCTTCAAAGGACAATATAAATGAATATGACAAAATTTTTGTTTAAAAAAAAAACGGGAAAAGTCAATGCAAAGGATCCATATTGCATGAACCCATGATACATTAGCAGTGCCTTCACACTGCTCCTGCCTACATCACATTACAATGACAATACCCAGTGCTTCCAGGTATGGGGTGTACAGTATATAAGATCTTCCTAATGGCAATGCTCTAGGCTAACAATCAATCAATACTTCTCCCCTTAGCATCCACCATGTGCCAAAACCAGGGATTTCAGATTGAGGCATGCACAGGGGGAGTTCCAGCAAGGTGAATATATGTGGTTTTAGTGGGGGAAACACCTTTATAAATACACTGTGACCTCAATTAGCAAGGTGGCAGTGCCTCTTAAGGTATAAGTGTCCAATTAACACATAATTGCAGTGATTTGTACTTTTGCATATCTGCCTGGAGTTCTGCTCAGAGCAATTACCTTCTCTTTCTCTTGTAGGTCTTTGAAAAAAAGATCTAAGCCATATAGGAGGAGCACTGTTTTCAATAAAGTTGGTACAAGCAACCTCTCTTCTCGCTTTATTGTATTTTTGGGTTTACTTTACAAACAGGCGAATTGGACAACACAAAAAAAATGCTAAAAATATTTATTAATATAATCACCAAAGCATCATGACCATTGTAGATTCCAGTGCAATCATTACCATTTTAACATTCGGGAACCCTTGAAATAATTTTCAGGTTTTCAGGGGACCCCTACTATATCCACAGTTCCATTTTTTAGGTACCCAGAGTGTCCTCAGGCTCCCTTTCACCCATGTGCCACTCCACCCTCTGGGCCACTCCACTACTGCCCCCTCCCCCTTTCCATCCCATCATGTAATACATACACCACATATTGAAGAAAATGAGCAGATGACTGTTTGTTAACAAAACATAACAAAGCCATACAAGGAAAACATTTGCATATATGTAACATCTTCCTATATTAATACCTCATCCACAAATGTATTACCCCATAATATAAAACAGTAACATTACTCTTCCCAGGTTGCAGGTCCTCAAAGGCACTGCCCATACCAGCCTGAGAATGTCACTTCCTCACTCACAACCTCCTCTACTCCCACTTTTAATTTTGAAGATACCACGCCTGAGATGGATCTCCCCACCTAATGAAAACTAACCGCAAGATGCCCTCAACTGCCCCTCATCCAACCTGCCCCAAACCCAACACACCACTTTAATGTCCCCTATTCACAGGTGATTGGGAAGGAAGCTCACAACTCTTCAGCTAATATTCAAACCCCCCACTTCCTGTTTCCCTACCTCTTAACCCCTCTCTTTTTCCACTCCCTGAAAATCAAATCTACCAATCCTCTCCCTAACTCACCGCACTTCTTCCACCTTTGACTTAACACTTCAACTGCCTGATCTTCTTAGTCCCTGGTCATGCCATGTCGGTGCGGTGGTCAATGGGAGGAATGCTTCCTAAAATGCTGGGAAGAGGGAAGTACATCACTCTTACACATAGTCAAAAAGATCATTTATGTCATTTAAAATGACCTGAGGGGCACAAATTGGCACACTTGGAGGCACAAGGAACCCCTAGCAATCTCAGGAGCATTCTACAGATCCCATTGGAACAATATTCCTGATTTATTAAAGCTCTCCCAGGCTGGAGAGGATACAATTTCATCAGTGAAGCTGAGTGATCAAGCAAACCTGGCTATTTGCTAGCAAATATTTTAAATATTGGACCAGATTCATTCCAGGTTTGCTGGATCACCCAGCTTCACTGATGAAAGTGTATCCTCTCCAGTCTTGGAGAGCTTTAATATATCAGGCCCAATGTCTCAATGGGTGTCACTTTCTGACCAAGGGTACAAATACTATATATCAGAGATAGAACAAGTCTCTACCATTCAACATTTCAATTTTCTCTGAATTTCTTACTTTCCTTGTTAAAGTTCCATGTTTTATACCAGGAGGGATAGTTGATAAGACATGCTGCTAAGATCCAAATATCGTTGTGGATGTGGATGTCAGGTGCCAGTGGTATTTTTGGTGCTTTGTCACTGACCATTGTCATTCTGATGACTTTCTTTTCAGTTCCTGAATCTTCATCTCAGCTGGAACAGCGTTCCTTTTCTGTTTGAAATGACAGACTATTGATGGAGTGTAATTTTAGAGAAGAAAGATTATGAGACTCTCTACATGAGCTTGGGCACTCAAGCTATTTTACTTTATTGACAGATTATTTTCCCTGGCTAACCTAATTTCTTCAAATGGCCATTTGAGTAATCATAAAACTCTTCATAGATACATTTTAGCCATACCATAATGTACAGCAACAAGGGTTTTAAAAAACACCTTTTATAATTAGCAACAGTTCTTATGCTCCATCACAGTGAATTTGCCTATACCGTGATAATGGGGGTGATTTACTTAAGGAATACAGGCTGTTCACTAACCAGGGTGAATTACCATCTCACAAAATATAAATCACTGACCTTATGGTGAGGGTTTAGAAAAGAATACCCAATCACATCCATGAAAATCTAGAAAACAGGATTCTTCCTTGCATGTAATAGCCCTGATTTAATAAAGCTCTCCAAGACTGGAGAATATATTCATGTGAACGTGGATGATCCAACAAACCTAGAATTATTTTGGTCCACAACTGAAAACATTTGTCATCTAATAGCAAATCTAATTAAGCTTTGCTGGATCATCAAGGTTCTCCCTTGGTAGTCTATATTTTATGGTCTTTTATATATATACATAAACCAACCCCAATGTACCCAGTCTGTAGGCAGGAGGAATACTTTCCTTGCAATTTTAGCAAGTACTTAATAGAAGCTGTCAAAATTAAAACATTTCAAAAATGTTCTAACGACTTCCTGGAGGTATCTTGATTAAGACAGACAGTGGCTCTAGGCAAGGAAGCAGCTTTGGTCCTTCTCATGTCTTTGGCTGCCATTAATAAAGTTTGCAGTAGGCACAGAGAAGCCCCATTTGCATTGTCATGGCCCATCAAACATAGACTTCCTACATACATGTGACAGACAGTTGCAAAGCTTTTTTTGAAGGGGGGGGGGGGGTAACAATTCAAGAGGCCTCTGCAATAGCAGCATTTTGGGGTATTGAGATTATTGGCGTTGAGTTAGAGAGCTCTTTGAAAATGTTTGTCTATCAATACCTAACTTCTGTCTTGCTGCTTTCTTTTACAATGTACACTAAAATACAATTTGGAGTATCATTGGTGTCATGGCAGCCATAACCCCCTCCTTCACCCTTAGCACTGGTGTTAGTATATTCCAAAGCCCCCTCCAAAAAAGCACTGATGGTCACAATATTACCCACTAGTATTGGTGTAATTGACCACAACAATAACACCCAGCATTGGTGTCAATGGAAACAATAAGCTTCCCCAGAATTGGTGTCAGAGACCTGCAGCACTGGTGTAAATGATCACAATAATAACCACCGCCATTAGCTTCAGTGACCACAATAATAACATACTGGTTAGTGGATGCAATAAAAACTCAGTAATCACAATACTAACTCCCATCATCACAATTAAACCCTTATATTACTGAGACCACTGGCATAAGAAACTTGGCTCCTGTCTGGTTCCTAGGTAAATGGTAGTCAGTCTTTATGATGGCTGGTGGTTTTCAGTGGTGGTAGCACCCCTAACACCCACCATCCACTGCCCACTGCCCTTTATTTGCATAAAGATCAAAGCTGCTAGTCAGTTGTAAAACATATTACAGACGTCTATTCCAAATTTATACCTTAGAAATGGGATCTTATTGAAGTTTGCTCTAAAACTCGCTCACATGGGCTTGCAGATTTTTGGAATGTTAATTAACCTGGAGTGTGTTGACCCATCACTAGAGGTAGTGGGGGATGTATCCCTGTGCAGGACTAACTTGAGGTCCCCCACTGAAGCGGTTTAGTGCCCCCAAGGTGTCCTTTGTGGCATAGCAGGGGCACACTTTGCACCTCCCTAAGTTTGGCCTTGACCAGAGGGAAATCTGACATGTAGGGAAAGAGAAGACTTTGTTATGGAAATGACTGCTCTGGAGGTAATCAAATAAAACAAATCAAAAGTACATTGCTCGTAAAAAAAAAAAAAAAAAATATTTTATGGAAAGCATAAACACTGGAAGTAAGCATTTAAAAGTCTTGATTTTTCTGGTAGCAGGATCTTTTTAACAATAGGTGTTTTTATTTGTATTTTTTCGGAGACTAGAAAGAAATATGATGGACATTGTTATCTAATGTTTATTTTAAAAGCATGCCACGGCTTTATTAATACCTAGTTAATATGTAAATGTAATATCTAGTTGCAAAATAGTCATTTTAGATCCAGGTCCCAATACAGCATCCATTGCCTTTGTTGATTTTTGTAATGCATATTGAATGTAATTCCTTCTAGATTAGAATAGTTCAGATAACATTTTTCCTTTTCTTTGGTTTTTCACATCCCATGTTTCCTTTTCCTACAGCAGCAGAGGTATTTAATTAAAATTACATGCTTAAAATTGTCTAGGGGATGTATGTCAAAGGACGGACTTGCAGCTTCTATCTAATAGGAAAAATGTGTGAATAATTTTGAAATGTTCACACTGCTGTTATTCAGGGGTGTATACTGATATTAATCAGGAGCATCAACTGGCCCCTTACACAAAAGGTATTCTCATCTGGGAAATAAATCAAATAATTTGGAATAGGTATTGTACTACTGTGGCAGAAGTATTAATTCTGTTATGTTCTTTTTTATAGGAATTCCACTGTCATGGCAGGAAAATAAAACCTAATTTGGTTTATGGGGTCCCCATTCAACTAACAAGAAGAACAAGTGAAAGGACTAAATACAACAGGACACGTGTGCCCCCCCCCACCCCCCAATCTCTTCAACTGACATTGATAAGGATTTCAATGGAAACAAAAGAAGCCTCCTTTGCATTTTATATACTAGTGTGGTGGCACATAAGTCCATCCTCTCATGTGACAGAAAGGTACATGACAGGTGTAAAGGGAGATATTAAAATGTTCTTACCTCTGCCGGCCAGTCCACCCGAAACCTCCCGTTAACCATTCCCTTTTCAAAAAATTGCACAAAACCTGTTTTGGATATAACTGGCCATAGCAGCCTTTTTATTAACAAATTATAAAAAACATTAATAACTCTTTATTTTTTTAAAATACACAACATCAAAAACACCATATAACAATTAGATTCATGTAAACATGTTTTTCTGGATGGTCCATAACAGTACCTGTCACCTGGATATTCCTGCATCCAAAAAATAGGCCCCCCGCCGTTAACACACCAGCTCAGGGACAACCCGCAGGTATCCCTCCAAACCCACCGGGTCTCACCACAACCCAGTGTTCCAAACAACCCCACTATCATGGACCACCAGAAAAAACCGCCACCGCGCCCCAAGCCTGACCCCTTAGGCTTGAGCGCACCTCCATACCCGAACACCACGCTGCAGGCCATCCTGCAGACCCAACATCCACAAGTCCGTTCCTACAGCATTCAGATGGACACCATCATTACGCATGAATAGATGTGGCTCCCCCTCCAACTCCCCATGACGGACCGCCAGACCTCCAATTCTCGTCAAGAATTTACTGACTGTCTTATTAATTTTTATGCGTGACTTATTCAATCGAGCCACGGATCGTGCACGCCGCCATGTAAGTCTCGCCACCATCTCTGACCATATAAGGACTGTGTCAGGCAAAGCAGCCCTTAACCTCAAAAAATCGTATTTGATATCTTTTAACAAATTCCGTACCGGCCTAGATCCCACATCATTACCCCCAGCATGAATCAATAACACATCCGGTGCACGATCCAACTGAACATAACGATTTACTTCCGGAATCACACGGCTCCACTGCAGGCCACGAATCCCGATCCACCGAACTTTCGCTTCTCCCTGCTGAAAACCCATCTGCCTCCCATTGGGACGCACCTCTGCCCTTCGGGCTCCCCAGTAAACATAAGAATGCCCCAGAATCCAAATCAGGCATTCACTAGAATCTGTAATGTAAAACAAAAAGAAACTATACCACCAGACCCCACTGTATAGCTTCTCCCCCGCACTATAGTAAATGTTACCTTTTTACTGTACCTAACACCAAAACCAAACGCACCCCCCTAATGAAAATACTCACCTATAGCAGCTCCGGCCGAATGTACACTTTAAATCGGTTGGACTCCCAACGCCCAATCCTTTTTATAGCTTCATCACTCAAACCCCATCGGGCCGCCTCAGTAGCTGCACCAATGCGAAATGAATGCGAGGAATATTCCTCAGCCACCCTGCCAGTAGCCCGCACACATTTTTTAAACACTGCTCAAAACTGAAACCGTGTCAGTGGGGACCCCCCCCCTATGTATAAGGAAAGGACCCTCCCCAGAGCCACGCACCTCCAAATACTGGCGGACTGCCCGTACAGGGCAAGCCACCGAACCCGGTAACTCACCCAAGAGCAACCCAGCGCCCTTCCCCTCCTGATCAGTCTTCGATCTTCTGACCCAAATCTGTACCGCCCGCCTTTTTACCCTAACGTCACCCAGAAACAAGCCACCAAAATGAGCTCTGCTTGGACTAACCACTTCCCCCACTCGCAGCGCTGCAAAAAAGGTATCCGCAAACGCTGCCCTAAATATTGCCACCTCAAAGGAATCCAAACAAACCTGATCCAAAATTCCTAACAATTCAACCAACATAGCAAAAGAAACCGGCCTTCTAGTATCCTTCTTCACCCCACCCCTGCGATAACCCTTCAAGGCTTGCCGAACCAAAAAATTCTTAGTGTGATCCACCCCACC
>NC_092861.1:23795623-23861529 GCF_032062135.1 Pyxicephalus adspersus
CCGAATACCTCCAACCACCAGTCCTAGACGATCATCCAAAGGTCGAGCGGACAAGGGATGCCCTGACGATCCGCCCCTGGTACCAACTCCCGAAACCGCACCCACTGGGAATGAGAGGGAGAATCAGCCACATCATTAGCCCGTCCAGGAACGTGCACTGCCTTCGAGTAAATATTATGCAACAGACACAGTAGCACCAAATGGCGCAACAAACGCACCACAGGAGGCGAATTAGCAGTGTTGGTATTAATCGCACCCACCACCCCCAAATTGTCGCAATGTAAACAGACTTTTTTGTTCCCCAGCTCCTCACCCCATATTGCCAATGCCACCACCACTGGGAACAATTCCAGCAACACCAAATTCTTGCAAAATCCGGCCTCAATCCAAGAATCTGGCCACCGCTCTGCACTCCAATGGCCGGACCAATAAGCCCCATAACCCGAACTCCCAGCTGCATCTGTGAAGAGGTCCAAGGCCACATTGGACACCCCCTCTTCCATCCACAATGTCCGACCATTATAACAATTCAAAAACTGCAACCAAACACGTAAATCCTCCCGCAGCTCACCGGTCAAACGAATGAAATGCTCTGGAGACCGCACACCCGCCGTAGCAGCTGCTAACCTCCTGCTGAACACCCTCCCCATAGGCATAATGTTGCATGCAAAATTCAACTTTCCCAACAAAGATTGTAAATCACGCAAACTCATTTTTTTTAAACCATATGCCCGGCCCACCGTCACACGCAAATCTTCCAATTTGTCATCCGGCAAACGACATTCCATTGCCAAAGAATCCAAAACAATGCCCAAAAAACTCAAAACCGTCCGTGGCGACTCTGTTTTTTTCGCCGCCAACGGAACACCAAACGACTCCGCCACCTGCTGCAATGTACCCAGCAAGGCCGCACACACCCAAGACCCCGAGGGTCCAACACACAAAAAATCATCCAAATAATGGATAACCGAATTCAAACCAGATACATCTCGCACCACCCATTCTAAAAAAGAGCTAAAAACCTCAAAAAACGCACAAGAAATAGCACAACCCATCGGCAAACACTTATCTACATAATAAGCCCCCTGCCATGCACACCCCAACAGCCTAAAACTGTCAGGATGCACTGGCAACAAGCGAAATGCCGCCTCAACATCTGCCTTGGCCATCAAACAACCCCTACCTGCCGTACGCACCAACGCCACCGCCGCGTCAAAAGAGGTATAACAAACCCTACATAACTCAGGATCGATCCCATCATTCAATGACCCCCCTTTAGGGTGGGATAAATGATGAATCATCCGAAATTTGTTAGGTTCCTTCTTGGGCACTACACCCAGCGGGGACACCACTAAACCACACAATGGAGGCTCTGCAAATGGGCCTGCCATGCGACCCAACTCCACCTCCTTCCGCAGCTTGGCCGTCACCACCTCACTGTGCTCCAATGCAGAACGCAAATTCCTAGGTCTAGGGGGGCAATGGGTAAAGAACACGGAATACGGAACCAACAAATCCCACAGACCCCTCCCGAGCCTACCTTCTGCCCCCCCGCTAGGCTCCCCCCCTGACTCCCCAGACCCAAAACCCCTAACACAACAATCCCCCACATTTTGCATAGAAAAATTTACATTCACCCCCACCCCCCCAAATGAGGACCCCACACTGGGTGGGACTCACCCGGCTTCACAAGGGGCCTTCCATGCCCTGCAGCCGTTTGGTCCTCTGGAGTGCTGTCCTCCTCCTCCTCTTCGGAAGCCGAGAGCTCCCGTTTCTGACACCGGCGACTTCCGGATCTCCTCCTCGACTTCCGCGTTCTGGACTTCTGGTCGCGGCTTCCTGACGTCACTTCCGGGCGCCGCCGAAGAACCGGAAGTGCGGCCTGGAACTTTCGCTCACCGGGGACAAGCTCAGCCGGTTCCCGCACTCCTCCGGACATCCTCTTTCCACTGGCCACCACCAATGAAGCCCTCTTCTTCTCAGGAGGACCGACCGACGCTGGACCACGGTCCGGTCCCGCCCGCCTCACACTCCCTCGTTGGGCCTCCTTCCCCTCACCGGCTCCAGATGGGGAATCAGCCGTCCTGGCACTCCCAGCGCTGCGAGCAGAGCGGGCCCTGACAGGCCAGCCCGGGGACATATCTACTCGGGGGTCCCGCCTCTGCTGAGGATTCCTCCCGGCTCTCCCTCCACTCACAGGCGCCTGTTTTGAGGAGGGTCCCTACTGGGGCTCCTGATGTGGCGCTGAACCCCACGGGCCAAACTGGGGCTGAGGCGCCCCAGCAGCCTGGACGGCCATGCCCGTCTAGAGCGTTGGGAGCCCGCCTGGCCCTCCTGCTCTAGCCCCGGCCCTAAGGTCTGCATCTGGGCCTCCAACCACGACACACCGCGGACCGCGGCAGCCGACCGGATACGTTCAAGCAGATCCTCAACGGACGCCATAAGGTAAGCAACTTTTCTCCTCTGCCTTTTTCAAATTTCTGACCTATGCCCTCCCACCTTCTCTTCCATATATCCCCCTGTCCTTTGACCCCACCTTTTATTTACTCCGCCCATCACACCATATCTTTTTCACCAATCACTATCTTTAACCCCCTCTCTCCTGATTTCATTCCCCCCCCCCCCTCTCCCTGTCATGAGGCCCTCCGCCCATATATTTTTTTTTTTTTTTTTTTATATATGGCTCTGGGCCAACTTAACAGCTGCACTATTTATTGGTTCACTACCGGTAGACCACTACGTCTTGGACTCCTGCTAAGGATGGTCCAACCCTAGCATCTACACTACTTCAACATGCCATCACCAAGCAAGTATGAATTAGGCACATACTTTTTCTCCCATGTAGCTTCTCTTGTTTTCTTAATACAAACCTAATGCGAGGAAACTACTAATTCAATAGGAAGAGGTACGTAGGAAAACCATTAAAAGGTTATTTTAAAAATACATAGGAAGGTGCAACTTACCTCCTCCTAACAAAAGCAAGTTTAGGAGACTGGAATGCGTACCATATAGACTTTATTTATCTAATGCATTGGAGTTGGTATGCAGTTTCCGAGTGCTGGGTCATGGACCACAATCTGGCTTCCAGCCCACAGTTTATAAAACTAGGGAAAGATGTAAAACACACCAGCTACCAAAATATGGAAATTAAAACCACAAGAAGGGTCAAGGTTCCTAAAGTAGGCATGCTATATTGTACCAAAACCTGGCCCCACCTTGACAGTGTATATATAGTTTTCCTTTCCATGGCCACCACCATATTGTATGTAGCCAGGAGGAATAAATTGTGTGCGACTTAAACCCTTTAGCTTTTTAACATGATGCATGCCTAATGTCCCATAAAATGACCAGCCAATGATGAGATTATATAACAGTAATTATGATTACTTCATTAGCTGCACTCTGTGTGTTTTCATGACTGTCAGGAAAGGGTTGAGTTGCACTGTGAGAGGAGTCAGGACAAGTGATGGAGGAAAAAAAGAGAGGCCACTGTTTTGCCAACATAACACTTGGAGGTCAATTAAGAAAGCAATGGTTTGGCACAAAAAGCCTAGAATGGGGGGGGGGGTTCTCTTCTGGATGAGAAGCTCAAATTCCTGTATTAAGCAGAGAGAACTCCATGGAATGATGTAGGCTCTACAAAGTAGCCCACATTTTATAAATGGGCCACAATATAGCACATAACATACCAGAGTTATTAGGGATTTCTGCAAATTTAGTTATAAATAGTCATTTTTTACTTTACTTAAATAACAGCTTGCACAAACTAGGTCTGATTTATTAAAGTTCTCCAAGGCTGGAGAGGATACACCTTCATTAGTGAATCTGGATGATACAGAAATGAATCTGGTCCAAGATTCAAAAAATGTGCTTGCAAATAGCCAGGTTTACTGGATCACCCAGCTTCACTGATGAAATTGTATGGAACGGATTTTTTAAAAGTAATTTGCTATTTGTTAGCAAATGTTTTCATTCCTGGACCAAATCCATTCCAAGTTTTCTGGATCTCCCAGGTTCACTGAATAAAGCATATTTTTGACCTGTTCATATGACACTGCCAGGAAGAACTGCATTCTTTTATGTGTTACGTTATGTTTACATGCCAAGCACCCATTCCAGCTGCCCTGGGTTGCACCCTAGATTGGCTATCCAGAAATCCAGTCCAGGTCGCCTTGCAGGCAGTAAATAAGTACTATATTACCTTTATACAGGACGTCTACACAGAAAATGTTTTACCAGTGTTCACATCGCTCTATACAAAGTATGAACATAAAAACACAACATTTACATTGTTCGTGAAATAGAGTTTGATTTATTAAGATTTAACATCCATAGTCCCTGAAAATGTCCTTGAAGTAAACTTGTAGATTGACATAAATGAATTTTCCTTCAAGAGAAAGACTGTTATTTACAAAATTCTTTGAAACTATTTTTTTACATTTCTCCGATATAAATGCATTTGCAGAACTATAAAAGCCTTGAAGGTCAATTGTTCTTTTGTTAATACATTTGAGAATTTCTAAGGAGAGTGAGGTATGACAACATGCCCAGCAACACCTGTTTATAAAGCATTTTCAACATGATAATAAAGCAATTGTGGTATGGGATCTGTATATTTGGAATCTTTTATAGAAACTATGAACAAAATATTCAACATTTATTCTAATTAATAATAAGCCAGGGTCGGGGGATATGCTATGCCAAGCAATATTTAGCTAATGAAGAGTCTCAAGGAATAAATTAATTAGAAAATGAATAGGAGAAGTTTATTGTAGAAGTTAATATATTCGTGCATGCTTCAGAAAAATAATTTTATTGAATGCAAAAATTCCCACGAGTCATAAAATTTTGAATGCATGCAACTGGGAGAATTACCTTGCATCAAATATATTATTTCAAATTATTACAATTTAAACTACTGAATTTGAAACAATTCCATAAACATGTGGCAAAGACAGGAATGACCACACTCCTTAACCTCTAGTCATAATTTTTTTACATCTATTATTACTATTATAGATTAATTAGTTGTCTGTTCTCTGCAGCCACAATTTCCCTGTAGCCATGAAGGTGCCTATCTGAGCATCCTCAGCACATATAATGAGACTGTGTGCAGATGAAAAAGTTTTAGAATATGCACTGCAGCCAATGATCAAATGATCAGTTTTTCTGTGCCCTGATTTGTTATACTCCTAAATTCTGTAAAAGAATATATACACCTACTTATTTATTTTCTTTCTTTGTAGATTGCTATATTATTGTTCTAATTCTCCTGAGGAACTAGACTATGTCTACAAAACGCGTCAAGAATAGGTAGGGGATTGATATAAGGCCTCCCCACCAAATAATAAATTGAACTGGGAATATCTTTATAGTATGTAATAGATGTAGTCTTGTTGATAGAAATTATGCACTATTCACTATTTCAGCATGATACTTGTGATGTACATTGTTTTTATTGGTTTTAATGAAGTTTAAATGAAACTTTCAGTTAAGTTTTAATCCTTTTGCTAACTAATACACCTGAAAAATCCCCCTTGTACAAACTACATAAAGAGTACAATTAAATTTTCTCCAATAGTTTTTCCCTGCCATTGGCTGCTGGTCATTTATAGATTCTCTGCTCCTAAGGATTATTTGCCTGATATAGAGTTAAACCTTGCTGACCTGCTAGTACTGTGAAAATCTGTTGGATTACCTGCCTGTTTCCTGACCCTGTGATTGCTTGCTGCCTGGACTGACTATCGCACTGACACCTCAACTTTGCTTTGTTTTGGATTCCTAAGTATCTTTGACCTCTGTTTCCTGGCCTTGTCTCTGCTGAACTCCCCAGTAATGCATTACCTGTTGTTACTGACCCTGAACTGCCTGACCTCTGGTTATGTCTCCTGTCCTGCTCTGGTGGGGTCCCGGTCCTCCATCAGGCCTTCTCTGGATAAAAGTCTTTGCGCACAACAGTCCAGAGGGCAACCTGTGCTGGGATGGTGCAACTAGCCTCTGTGGCTGTGCGGGGCATACTATAGGTGACCAGTACAAAGTTCGATTGGAGGATTGGCATTCAGCTGGCACTGGAGCAGGGCCTTACAATATAATATTATAATTTAAAGTTCATTTAACTGAAAGTGATTTCAGTATTGGTGTATGCCAGGTAGACATGCTGCAATATTTTTGGGAGCAGGAACTATGGATGGGGTATAGAATAGACAGAGTTGACAGAGGGCGGGAATTGAAAGATGTTCATAAGGCAGATTGTTAGATGACTGTAAATTAGGAGAAGGCAGTGGATGTTGACCATGGCTTGAAAGGAGAAATGATCAGCAGATGATTGTGGACAGAAGAATAGAAGGAGAAAGACTGATCAAAGACAAGGCATGGTGGTTTTGGATAATTAGGATGCCCAACAAGGGCAGAAAAAAGTTTTGCACTGATGCCCTGTACCCCTATTAGCATGTGCTACCCTGCCATTGGCAACTCTTAAAGCGGAAATCTGAAGGACCAATTGTCTAGGACTAGACCTTTTTTACCCTGCGTGAGTAAAGTCTATATTTGTTATAAAGCTGCATTATTGTTTGATGCTGTTAGAAATCCTACATAGTCCAATCCATTACTGTTTAAGTACCTGTATGCAAGTACATAAAAGTTTCTCCCTGCACGTAAACATGTTTTGATTAACCAGTCATGCTAACCAATCAAGAGACACACTAGCCACAACAGCTTAGCCATCCACAGCTTAGGTTGTCAATAATTAAAATGCTTCTTCACAAGAAGCTTGTTCACTAAGTGAGTTGGGAATCCACTAATTGACATGCAGAGTTGTTAATAAATGCTACTTTATACAACCTATATAATAAGCATACATTATGTATTTTTTTCTCCCAATAGTATTTTAGTAATTCAGAACTATTTAAATCAGTCCTTGCAATCAGCTACAAGTATTAGATGTGCCATTCACTTGTTTGATATTCAATCAGTATTACATATGTTATTACTACAATGGTTAACCAATTCAAATAACCTAAAAAAAAGAAAATCCTCAGCCAATTATTTTTTTGATCAGCATTTAATTGTATTTAATTGTTAATACCTAGGGTTTTATTTTTGATAGATTTAATGTTTTCAATGGCTCAGTCTTCTAATCAATTAGAAATATGGCATGGGGATGGCTAGCTTTCCCGTTTGAACTTGTAGGATTTTATGAATAATACAGATATGTAAAAAATACAAAACATAGATTTGTACAGCTATATATATATATATATATATATATATATATATATAACAAAAACAAGATACATTTAGATTTTGAGACAGTTCCTACACACTTACACTGAGCTAATAATATCATACCCAAGAAAAAAAAAAAGGTTACATTCCATATACTTATTATGAGCATTTCATAAAAACAGCTGTTACTCCAATGGCTTTGATTTTCAAGAAACATCTGTTGCTGCAACTGCTCAGATACCCCTGGAAATGTTATAGTTTGACTAACTTCTGTCACTGCTACTTTACAATGATCAAGTGTGGCTCGTGTCATGTAATCTCTTCCCAGATACAAACAACATTCCGGAAATGTTCATTTCAGACTAATGGGGATTCCTTTTCCTGGAACGTAGGGCTTACATTCTGCATCTAGGCAACATTTTTTGAGTTTTGAGTACTGGGGGAAGCTTACATGGTATTATGGTCAATTTTGTATCTCAGTCTTCCATTGGATAGATTCATAATTTTATTTTTACATTTTTTATTTTATTTTTTTTTTTTAATTTTTAATCAGAATTTGAGCTACCTCAAAATAAGAAGATAGGTCTACAGATGAGTGGATCTTCTGCCAGTTCTGCACTTGACCAACCAGTCCAGTTGGTAATTGTTCAGTTGTCAGTCACAAAACATGGCACACATGTAAACTATATTCTTCTTCTCTGTTTAAGTTTGAGAGGAGACCCAGAACCATGCTGAGGGTGTTCCAACAGATGGTAGCTCCCAAACCAATTTGCTCAATCATTCGAACAGACTTTTGATGTCACCTGATGGCACCTACACAGTGCAAAGATCAGGTGATGATATTAAGAAACTGGATGAAAGAAGGAAAAAGAGTGGTGTGGGACATAATGGTGAGTCCCAGGACAGTATCCAAGACAATACAGGATTCTGTCAGATTACCTGGGGGATCCCACGGCGGCTCTCCAATATCTGACTGCCTGGGTCTTATGCTGGTCTCTGCCATGCTTAGCTCTAAACTCGCCCCCTGCTGGGCCCTGACACCAGCTGATGGCACTTAGCAGCAAGGAGCCCAATAGTCACTAGGATTACCGGCCCATCTTTCTTTGCAGGGTGCTCTGGTGAAGACTAGGCGCTGTTGAGATTTCACCCATCGGGGGATATCACGTTGTGCCGTAAGTAGGATCATAACAATTCACTGGATGTGGTATGTAATCTGATAGAGGCCCTTCAACAAGCAGAAAGTGAGTTGAGGTGAGGTAAATGAAACTTTTTTTATGTTTTATAATCAGAAGTAAAAACCAGTTCATGTATTCATTAGGTCTAAGGAGAAATCTTCAAATAGTACACCTGTTTTGGAAACAAGCTGTTACGGGTTGCCTCCCCCCCAGCAGGTTATATGAGTGGTTACCTGAGGTGCAGAATCTAAGTGACCCCTGGTTTTCACCAGCGCACCCCACAAAGAGTGATGGGCCGGTGACCCTAGTGGCCACCGGACTACTTTGCTGCAAGGGGATCACCAGGTTGTGGGTCCCAGGCTCTCCCAACTAGTGGATGACACAGATCAGAAGACTTTCGCTTGGGAATGGTGATGAGGCCAGAAAACAGCGAGCCAAGATAGCTGAACTGGCCGAGGCCAGGGCAGGCCGCAGGCAAGGTAAGGAAACAGGCCGAGGTCAGGACAGGCAGCGGACAAAGCAGAGTCAGATAACAGGCCGAGGTCAAACACAAACTGGCGAGGTTTAAAAAGGCTCAAGAGCCAATGGCAGGACAGGACTGAACAATCAGTAGATTGGCTGCAGCATCTACCCCAGAATCCCCTTCAGCTGTGCACAGCCTCAGTTTTTGTGCAGGGGATGCAGAGAATGGTGTAAAATTAACAGCTACAGGGATGCAGGTGATGTTGCAGCATGCTGAGCAGATGATCTTTGGCAGAGTGGTGGTAACACAAGCTCTCTAAGAGGTGACTTTGCTTTACTAGGACAGAAAGAGATCCCTGATGGTACACAGGTGGCAGAAATAATTTCTTTATTCAGTAGATTAATAGTTCTGACTCTCAAGAGTCTCAGTTCTGTTTTATTCGAATTTTCTTTTCTTTTTATAAAACTGAGATAAAACTGGTTTTGTACCAATTAATTTATACTTTACTGAACTGAGAGTCAAAAAAAAGAGAGTCAACATTAAGCTTCTGTTTTAAAAAATTCAGCTTGTTTCAGTTTTGATTTTGCTTGCTTTTCTCTAAAAACTTATCACCAAACAAAAAAAAAACTGTTTAAGGAAAAGCTAAAACAAGAGTGACAATGCAACATAATAGAAAGTGAATGACACTGCTCAATTAATTGAAGGATTATAACAGATTAAACAAGGTGCAAATGATCATGCACATTGGATTAAAGTGCTTGTGTGCACATTTTAGCACAGTTTTGTAAATTCTAAATGAGATGATAGGTTCAGTATATTTCATGTCAAGTAATTTATGTATGACACATTTATGGTATGCTAACACACGCAGCACAATGTCTCTTCTGTTGCTTTTCCCTTATTACATATTGGAAATGTTGGCAGAAAGTTTTGACTATGTCATTTGGGAATAATTTGTGATATTCTGTAATACATTGTCAATACTACTTCTGAGAATGGACAGGAAGGATATGCCAGAATCTCCTGTGGGCTCATACGTGCACAGGCCATTAAGGCTTGATGCAATGAACATACATTGCTGATCACCAAATTCCTTTACATAAATACAATCTTAGGATCCTGATTACAACATATTATGATGAGCATTGCACAACCGTATTACTCAATGTCTCATATAAGTGGATTCTGAAGACAATAAAAATCATTACTATTTGAATTATAATCCACATAACCACATTTTTATGAGACTATATGTCCTGTACATAGGCATATGGCTGATACATTACTCTTCCTGCAATGTATTATTAGGCAATATAAGTAAGCCTAAACATTTTGAGATTGTTATTTACTGTCATATTGTAATTACAATGCTGGGTTATCTGCAGGGGCCGGATATATCAGTAGGCATTGTAGGCATGCAGAGACAGTTTTAGATGAAATGGAGCCCTGGGCAAATATAAAATTGGGCAAAAATGCACAACATTCCAGCTGCCTGCACCCTTGTCATTCTATCATTTGGGGCATTGGAAAAGGTGAGGACTCCAGACTATTGTCCAGTTTGCTCTACCCTAAACCCGACTCTGTAGGCATGTGCCTAGAGGTGTCGGTGATTGGAAATGTGACCATCAGGTGCAACACTGTGCTAGCCTGCAGATTTTCATGTGTTATTGTTGTCCTCTGGAAACACTGTTTTATATCTGTAGTATGGGTACTGTAGGCAGAAGAGACCAGATCTGCCAGTGAAGCCAGTCATGCAGATATAAGAGTAGTATCACACATAACTTGATGGCAATATGGGTAAGATAGCAGAATTTGGTGTGTGTTTTGGCAAAGATCTCCTGTTTTGGTGACACTTCAAATAGCCTATTTTACAATTCTTGTTAGAATAATTTTGTCTTTCTTTTTTCTATTTTTTTTTTCATTTAATCTAGCCCTGGTCATCAGCCAGTTTTAGAAAAGAAGGTTGGTGCCCTCAGATCTATCTGCAAGTAAGCTGTTTCATATGCTTACATATTTAATATGGCATGCATGTTTACGATAAGAAGGTGGTATGGGGCAGTTATAGTCAAAAAAATTGCAATATCCCCCCGGAATTCATCTATCTGGACTTCACCTACCTGGACCTGGTTGCTTGTAGGAATTAAACTGTTAACTACAGTCTGTAAATACCTTTCCTCAGCTCCTCCGCCTTTTCTCTGGCCTATTCCAGGCATGAGGGCTGCAAGTCTCAGACACCAGCACTGGTGTCATATCTCTTCTAATCCTCCAATCCCACTTCTCGGCCATTCACAAAACACAGACCCCAAATGTTTATTTTTTTACTGTAAAAAGTAAAGCTTGGCTATCAATCAGAGCCAGGATATCTAAAGCAATTTCTGTGACAGTCTCTTCTTTCTGCATACATCAGCAGTTGGGAAAAGAAGAAGTTGAGGATTTGTCATACACTATCAAAATTGTTGTGCTTGTAGTCAATTGTAAAAGATTGGTTTGTAAGTTGAACAATATCTTGATTGAACATACCAAAGAAAGTCGCATAGTGGCATTAAATGTTGATTCTTAAACATTTGCACATAAGTAACAACAATATTCATTCTGTTTAGGCTGCACAACTGACAGAAAAGATATGTGTCCTTGAAAAAACATGAAATGGATCACAATGTTTATATGTCGGGGTAATAGAAAGGTTTACAGCAGGGGTCGGCAAACTCTGGCCTTTAGGCCAGATATGGCCTAGCCGGTAGTTCGTTCCGGCTTTACGGCGTTAGGAACTACCGGAGCTGCCGGAGCTCCGGTGCCGTCCCCTTGCAGCTGCTCTCCTATTTACCGCGGCCAGTGTTGATACTTCCGCCGCCGTGGTAAATAGGGAAAGCTCCCAGAAGGTAAATCCCTCTCCTTTGCAATGCATACAGAGGAGAGGGATTTCACTTCAGGAGCGTTCCCTGGTGGTGGGCAGAGCCATTAGGGCGGGTCCGGCCTAGTGTGCTCCCATTCACCCCATAAATGGCCTAGTGGCCATAAAACTTTGCAGACCCCGGGTTTACAGTTAAGATCCCAATGCAGAAGCTTTGACACTCAGCTGATTTCATTGTGCTAATGATCCTACTATTTATTATGACTGCTAGTTCTCAGAATTCTCCAGGAATTATATGGTAACCAGTTATTCTCACACAAAGCTTCAACTCTCCCTCTTCATCTCAGTAATCCTTCATCATAATACCAAAAATCTTTCTCCTATAAAAAAATAACTTATTTATGTATACCTAATAAATTAAGCAGTTGCTTTTTACAATACATTTATTTACTTTACCCCAGGGGTGTTGTGGAGCAGGGACACGCGGGCGAACCTCACCCTCACTTTTTTTTGGGACCCCCGTGTAAGCTCTCCCTGCGAGCTTGCCACTGATAGCCTTCACTGTTACTGTGCCTTCTCTTTTTTATGACTGCACTCCTGCTTTAAACCTATTTTGTTCACTGCTTTTTGTCAAAAGAGGGATTTTTAGAAATTGTAAAAAAAAATTCTCTAATGAAGGATTTCTGGATACATTCTATACAAATGGCAATCGGGGAGGTTTTTGCCTTTGCCAGAGAGATTTTTTCTTCTGCAAAAAACAGTCTTTTTGCATATGTTATTTTTATTTTAGCCTAATTCCACTTTATTGTGGATAAATGTAAATATCCCATGTATTCTAATCTACTTCCAACAAGGTCTATTCACAACATAGACACAGGCAGCTGTATGATTCAGAAGGGTGATACACCTTCCTTTCTTTGCTAGTAGTGTATGCAGCTCTATAATAATGCTCAGCTGGGCACAAACAGTATGGAAGTGTGCAAACTGTACTGAGATTTAAAGTTTGTTCACACTGGTGCATAACACATGCGTCCATGCCCTGGGCTGCCTTTCATTGCCCAACAGTCCAAACTTTCCTTAGTAATGGACTGTCATGTAAGACACAGAAGCTATAGTCCCGCTGCAGTGTTGCCGTGCTTTGAAAAATGACCTTACATTTTTGTGCAATGTGCTATGTTCAACAGTTCTTTCAAGTGAAAGGGCTGCTAAGTACAGCGCATTGCAAGAATACGACAATGCGTGTATTAGGTGAAACATGCCACGTTCCTGTGGGAAATGAGTCTTGTTAACTGAGGAAAGTCTGTTCTGCAATTACACTAACTACATGTTTTTGTTTTTTTTGGACTGTGAAAAGAGACTGGAGTACCCAGAGGTAACCCATGCAAACACAGTGAACATACAAACTCCATGCAGATGGTGTCCTGACTGAGATTAGAACCTGTGACCCAGCGCTACAATAGCAGGAGTGCCAACTATTCTGCCCCATTTATTTATTTGTGTATGAATGTACCTATGCATGTTTTGGCTATACACAAAAACATCTTTAGATGAGAAATATGGATTCCTTTTCTAGAAAGTTTTGTACTTTTCAGAAGTCTTTCAGAAGATTATACACGATCTAAAGAAGACCATCTTGCAGGTTAACCCAAGAAACTAGAGAGCAATAGGCCAAGATCTTTCCTAACTAGACCAATGGTGGTGGTTAGATTGTTAGAATTGGAATAGATTCTGACTTGGATCTGAACTATTCTAACCTTGGATCAGAACTTTAAGCAAATCAAGTTTAAATTCAACATTACTATATAGTAGAATGGCAGATGATTACAGCTGTAGTGCACTGTGGCCACGTTGGCCATAATATAGCTGTCCTTGACTTGTGAAGTAGAGCTCAGCCAATCTGCCCACCAGACTACAACAGTTGTCATCAGCTGGTGGCTGGATATACCTGTCAACTACAAGGATAGATAATGGCCATCAGGTCCCTGGACGATGACAGCGACCAGATTGGATAAGCCATATCATACCTGTCAATGGCTCATTAAAAAAAACATTCCAGCTTGGGATATGCAAATCTGAGAATTTTTGGATCTGATTAGGGATTTTGTTTTCCAATCACTTCTGTACACCACCAATCCAATCAACATCAACAGAAAACATTTGACTGAGTGCAAGAGTTAAAGTTACTCTAGTTAAAGGGCAAGACATGTCAAAAGACGGCAATGTCAGGGAACAATTAGTCTTGACCTCCATTTTGTGACTATTAAGCATCTTGCTCAATTTGAGAAGATAAAGTGGAAGTGGCACATGCAGTTCCTATCACTGATATTATCAATGCAATAAAACGGTCACATTGAAATATGAAATATGTTAATTGAATTATCAGACATGCTATTCATCATAGGCTATGGAATGCCAGGGACGTACATGTCCTGGATGAAGTGACAAAGTTAAATGAATGCACTTTTTATCCCTGTATTAAATATGCATGGATATGTTGTTTTAAAAATCAATATTAGTACACAAGAAATTTTCATGTTGCTGTGTTCTAAGAGATAATCCGGGAAAGCCATGTTTGTTTCTTCTACTAATCAAGCTAGACCATGAAGTAATGTACACATAGATCACATACAGACATTCATCCTGCTATTTACAGGATTTATATTAGTGTGCAGCATCCACTGGGGAGGGCAAATGCCAGCTTATGTAAATGGGGATTTTAATCAAAAATTCCTTTTTGCAGTGTGCCAAATGTGAGCTCAGATGACATAGCGAGATTAAGCATGGCCAATGTCTGCTGAAATCAATAGTAAATTATTGGTACAATTGGTGCTATACAACTTGAAGCAGTGAGCGCTCAAAAATGATTGTAAGACTGGGATCTATATAGTATAGCATAGTATAACATATAACGATATATATAAAAATATATATAAATATTGTTAAAGAGACCTTTTTGGAACACTGAGAATCCTATATGCATAGTTACAAGGCCATGTAGTGCATTGTGGATTAAAGAAAAACACCATCATTTCAGAATAATCTCATATTTTATATGTTATAGATATATAGAAGATTATAATGTTTAGTGCACAAAAAATAGTCCTTACAAGAACATGAGTTTGGTAACAGTTGTGCAAAAAATGTGCAACATTGTTTTTGTTTACTTTCATAAAATATATCGTTTCAGCTTTTTTTATCCTTTGTTGTGTGCAAATGATCTCCAGTGGTCACTATCTATGTAGAGCAATGTTTCTCCACCAGAGTTCTTCCAGAGGTTTCTAAGGGTTCCTTGAGCAACGAGCAGTTTAAGATTCTCAGATCAGTTTAGGTGACATTAATCTTTTTGGCTATCTGTAAGGGTGACATTCTTCCCAATGAGCAGCAATGTAAGAGCTGTAAAATGGAACCATACTTATGAGCTGTGGATCTAGTAATTATAGCAGGGGTTCCCTGAAGACCTGAAAGCTATTTCAAGGGTCTCCCATGTAAAAAATTCCAACTAAATACTGCTCTAGACAGTGGTGTGTCTAACAGTTGGCCCCTCTGCAGAACTGACTTGGGACCCATGGTCTTTGGTCCTTGTTGCACATTTTGCATCTCCCTATGTCCGCCCCTGTATTTAGATACATGCACTTCAGATGATTGCATTACATTTCTCATGGTGGGTTTCCTGATGGTATTACGATACATCATGTTTGATTCATGTTTGTTAAAATTCTTCAGAAGACTATGTGACAAGGCAACAACTTTGAAACACAATTGGGAGACAGGCACAGCACATTGTTGACCTGTATTATTAATATTATTTATTTTTTTATTTCTGGGATAATTCCTATTATGAAGAACATTGTTTCTAAATCAGTGGTCACCAACCTTTTCTGACCCACGGACCACTAAATGCACGGACTACAGACCGCGCATGTGCGGGGAGCCATGTGTCACTCAAAGGGGAAAAAACCCCAGAGTGATGTCATAATGTGAGAACCCGCCCACTCCCCCATCGCAGGCTTACCCAAAGACACAACCAGCCCATCGCCTGATCCGAACGCGGGACATGGTCCACGGCTCTGGCTGGTGCGCCCCCCCAGTGGGGTCCTTTTCTTGACCCTTCTGGGGGGTGTACTGACCAGAGCCGCGGACCACCAACATTTTCTCATTTGGCGACTGCTGTTCTAAATGATATGTCTTACCAAAAGAAAACCAAGAAATCTTTTCCACCAGACCACTTTATTCAAACATAACTTTTAGGTGTCCCCTGATTGAGTGAGTAGTTGAGTAAGAATCCAATTTACATAAAATATAAAAGTAAAAGGACGAGTAAAATTTATACCAAACCAAGTTTGTGCTATATAACGAAGAACTCAAAAAAGGGCCCAAATGACAGGTAAAGCATGCATGAGATTTTAGGGGCCGATTTTACAATTATTTTTTTAAAGTTATTGATCGTGTCTAATAACTCGAGATTATAAGTGTCAATCACTAGTAAAAGATTATATACAACCATCACTATATTTCTGGAAAGAGTGATCTAATCATTTAGAAATTTCATACACAAGTTTATAATGCAACAATGTGTTAGTAAATTATTTGCTGGTATGCTACCAGGGAACAATCTGCTTCTGAATGATCATTACAGAGTGATAAACAAACATTGGAGAACTAATTTCACATGCTGTCATTAAATACCTAAAATTGGAGATGTACAGTAAACAGCTTAAAGTCAAGTATGTTTATTAGGAGCATTCAAAATTATTACTCATTTACGTATTCAGCAAGGCTTTTATTTTCTACAAGAAAATCAACATATTTGGTTTGTAGACACAAGGAAAGTTTTGAGTGGAACAAGTAGAATTATTAAACACAGCATGCTGAAAGTCATTGGATACCCTTCACATTGTGGTCCTTACTACTGTATATTGATTTATGGGGACCATGGTTGCCCACTGCCATTTGCTGCATTTGCTTTTTGAAGGACCTGTGTCTTTTGAATGAATGAATGAATTGGAGCTTATATTTTCTGGTCTTCCTCCTTCTCCACTTTTGCAAGTCCTGCCATAGCCCTGAAAACCGAGTTTGAGGAGTTGGAAGAATTATCTGATCTGGCTTTGAGCCAGATGATGATTTTCAGAGAACCCACATGCAAGCATTGCTCCTTTTAGATAGAGGTTGAGGAAGGTAGCTTCATGACTACAGAGTAAAAGGAGAGTTTAGCACACAGCAGTCAGGGGGCATCAGAAAATAGGCAGCAAGAGGCAGTGATGTTCCAGAAGCCCAATGCAGAATGAGCTCCAGTGATAAGGAAGGGGTGGACAGTGAGGTAGCAGACCATTCATGGATGCCACCATTTTGGGAGGAGGACTGTTTAGACAGAGAGCAGAAGCAGTGTAAGAAGATTTTGTATAAAGACATATGTAGTTTGCGGAAAAGCAGATCTAATCTATGCAACATAATTCCATAGATCTATAAGTACAAATCACTGATCTTCATTAGACTCTGCAGCATGGCAAATACATCAACCATTTGGTTACCATATGGAGGAAGGAACGGATGAGTAGCTAAATGTCTACTCTATTTCTTCACCTTGGTTCTCAATTTTCAGATCCCCTTGGATTACAAGATTCTTTTGATGAATTAGCTGCAACATTTCAGCCTCTAGTGACAGGAGGAAAGGTCTCACAAGGTAAAAATACACCATGTCATTCAAGAAATAGGGTCATAGGAGCATGCTGAGGGATCAGTTGAGTTTTCCTACATCTATATTGCTGTTTGCAGCATCTTTCCCAAGGCAGTTGTCTCTTCTGTAACTGCTGTAGCAAATGAAAAAAAGTCCTCAAATCACCACAAAAGCTTGTACAGGATAGCTCATGGAATTGCCTTCTTTCCATAAGTCTGACAGTGTGTTGTACAGGAAGCTTTACCTGCCCTCTACCATCATTTAGAAATGTATCTGTTACGGGATCACGCTGTTAGTAGTCCAGTAAGCATGGGCAGGAACAGTACAATATTCTGGCCACTTGGAAATATGCAGGATGGTTTATACAACTGAAGCTGGATATACCCCTCCTTGACTTGTCCTTTTACCTTAGAGCATATGCAAGAACTCAGTCTAAATGCCTCCTTTTTGTGTTGCATTATGTAGGCTGGGAGGACAGAAGCCCCACTGGGTCAGAGCTGTTGGCAGAAGTGGCAGACGGGTATGGTCATGTATGACAATAGAACCTGCTGCCTGTTCCACTTTCTCTGGCATATTTCCTCAACTTGGACATAGTGGTTATTCCTTAAGTACCCTTGTCTGTATGAAATTCTTTATCAAGTCAGAAAATGCCATTTTATGCAAATATACCCAGCTAGTATTATTCTAGGAAAAATTCAGTGCCAACACAATCTAACTGCCAATCATCTGGGACATCCAAAAAAGCTAGACTTTTATTTTTGTCCATGCTGAGACTGCTGCAGAATCAAAAGAAAGTACTATTACTATTATGTTACATAGCTATCTCTCATCCTATTGTGTGTAAATTCCCCCACCTACTAGATTGTAAGCTCTTCGGGGTAGGGTCCTCCTTTATCACTGTCTGTATCTGTCTGTCATTTGCAACCCCTATTTATTGTACAGCGCTGCGTAATATGTTGACACTATATAAATCCTGTTTAATAATAATAATAATATTAATATTAATAGATAGGGATTGGCAAATAATTATTTTTTTTCATCCCTACTATTGGCCTGTTGACCTAGCAATTACTGTGTCATTACTAAACTCTAGATCAAATAGACATTAATATATGTAGCTCTGTAATCATTATTGTATCATTAAATGTACATAAGTTTTAATGCAATCAGTGCAAGAAGCCAAATATGATCCTGTATCAGCCTCTTCCAACCCCTATTCAGCAGTGCTTACATGTGATAGAAAAAACAAGCAATTCCTTATTGTGCTGACAAGAAGCACATAATAAATGAGCTCACCGTCTTCTGTGCTACTCTTTTCACTGTTCAGTATTAGTCTGGGCAACATCCATGACAGTCTAGGCTCATAGGAAGTAGGTTGAACGATACTGTCAATCAGACTGAGAACATCTAGTGGTGAAAAGAAGTACTGCAGAAGTAAACTTTAGACTGATACTAAATATTGCAGCAAAAGTTGTTTTTTTATTTTATTTTTAACATTTTTTTTCGGTGTGTAGTGTAGTTTTAAGCTCAGAAAATATTCACTATGTAAGAAAAATATACGCTTTACAAACGTAACATTTTCTAATCAAATATTAAATCCAAATCCAGTGTTTCTTGGAAACAAGTTAAAAGCACAGTACTCCTTTTTCATAGTTTTTTCACTGAAAGAGAAGAAAAGAAAGGGTGCTGTTTTGGATTACTGCAAGCATGAATGCTTCTTTAAAGAGAAATAAAAATTATAGTCTTTATAACCTGAAATTTAAATGGTCTTCTTTGTCTGGAGTCTACTCCTTCTTCAAGCTGAATGCAGTTTTTAAATATACTACATGTAAATTTTAATATGTAAAAAAAATGTTTCCATTATTTATGTGAAAAAAAGATAAAAAGTACAATACAAAAAAAGAGAAAAATGACAATAATTTAAAAAAATAACAAAAATCTATGTTTGATAAACGTCTCTTCAAACAATGCGTGTGTTTTCAGATTAAAACCTGGAACACAGCTTTATACAAGACAGTTACATGTCTGCACTTAAGTGTTTTTTCTTAAATAATGATATTGTCTCTCCATTTAAATATCCACTAAACTGCTTTTCTCTATGCAAATTGAGTTTTCAGTGGATTTCAGCCAATTATAGACACAGTCTTGTTAATGCATTTCTACAACATATTTTTTTTTTCAGAATAAACACAAAAACACATTTTTTTAGCCCTGGTAAACTCATTGGGGGCTTAGACAAATATTTAAATATGCATTTTCTCATATCTTCAGATACAGTTTAAAGTGGAACTAAACCTAAAAATTATGAGCAGGCAGGTTATTTATTGCAGATGGGACAGGCGACAGAGACAAACTTCCAAGCCAGTCCTAGAGTATACACTGAGCTGGGCATGCAAAGTTTAAGGTTTGCTGGATCTCCCAGGTTGACCCATGAATGTCTATATTCTCCATTCTTGGGGAGCTTTATTATATCAGGTCATGAAGGAGAATTGGCCTTTCTAACAAAATAAAATTTCCCTCTGGTATCTGTGTAATGAAAGAACCCAATTAGCACTACCAAACTAATGAGTTGATGGAAGGATGGATGAGAGGTATGGGGGTGCTCCACATCTTTAAAAAAAATTGGAATTAATCTTTAAAATATGTATTACCTATAAGTATAATCTTTTTCTGACAAAATAAAGTGTGACATTTAGGTTTCAGTATGTCACATTTGTATTTTTTGGTGTACCCAGTCATCTGAGTTAGATAATATCCTGGAATGTAATTGAGGTAGTTAAGCACCCTCTGCCTCCCATCACTGGGAAACATTCACCTCAATGTACACCAAGAATATAGAAAACATGTGTTACTGCAGTTACGTAAAATTGCTGTTGTGTCTGGAGACACAAACACTGATTAGTTATGGGGCTGGGCAGAAAGGGGAAAGTAAGGACAGTAAGTTAATGCGTATCTAGATCATGCAACTGCTATAGGGCCTGAAGGCACACGAGGCCCAGGCTCCTCAATAAATCATTGTCTGACTTTACAATGATTAAATAAGAGAGAAATAGCATTTGGCAAATACATTTGAATATGTAAGGGAATCTATGGTATATGATTAACACAAAAGGATTTAGTATTCTTTATAGAGGAACTGATATATAGATTAGAGGGATAAGTGGGCCCTTTTATATTGCTATGGAGGCCCATCATACATTAATGCAGCCCTGCCAGGGAGGCCATCAGGGACAACATGGGGAGCCCACTAAAAAATACCAAAATGTAGACTGAAGCTGGACTACTGGACTACCGGACTTACCCTTCTAGTGGCTTCCCATCCCCTGCAGTGCAAGGGACAACTGTTTATTTTTGTCCAGTAAAAACAGAAATATGAGTTTTGCCTTCCTTATCTTTCACTCATATCTCACCCATAAAATGGTGCTTTTCTTCTCTCCCTATCATTCTGGGTTCTAAATGGGTCTTTGTTGTAATTTATATGCAGAATTGCTGGCCCTGCATTATGTAACAACAGTGGAGGGCCGGCAACTAGAAAATTAATAAACAAAAGAGACTTTGGTGGTCAACCAAGAAAAAAGGCTTTGGGGGTCGGTCAAGAAGAAAGGCTTTGGGAAAGTCTAAGATAAAAGATTTTGGGGATTGGTCAAGAAAAGAAGTTTTGGAGTCGGTCAACAGCGGTGGACCTGAGGTGCAGCAAGAGACAATCATGAAGCTGGGAGAAAGCCTGGGGAAGCCCCACTTCAAGGATAACCTTTTCTTTTTACTTCAGTTCAGTTTTAGATTTTACCAGATATTCAGGAATAGCTGCCCCGAGCATTTGACCTTTTAGAAAAAAAAATCAGCTATTTTTGACTGCATATTTATATATAATGCTGCACACCAGGCTGCAGCATTGGGCCTGACTTATTATAGCTCTCCAAGACTAGAGAGGATACACTTTCATCAGTGAAGCTGGATGATCCAGCAAACCTGGAATTAATTTCTTCTATTTGCTAGCAAGTGTTTTGTATCCTGGACCAGATTTATTTCAGGTTCGCTGGGTCACCCAGCTTCACTGATAAACATGTATCCTCTCCATCCTTGGAGAGCTTTAATAAATCATGCCCATTGTCTTTCCACATTCATTGCCTATCCTGACTTGGTTATCAGTTGCTTGAGCCTCTAAGAGTATTATTTATTACTCCTTTGCATCAATATCATGAACAGTGCAACGTTTTATTACCTCTTATGCATATATTGAGGATGATCTAATAAAACAGGATGTTCACAAAGTAAATGTTTGAGTTAAATTCTTTAAAAGTAAATTCATGAATTGGAAACAATGTCAAGGGATTGCATATTAGCCCTACAAATGGGCAGAATTACATATAAAGAATCATATCTTACAATTAATAACAAGAATCATATCTTATAGACTATATTGAAGCTTGCCACAAAGTTTGCAGACCTCAAACCAAGGCAGAGATGAATTTTGTGCCATGCTTCCATTTTTTGATCCCTATTTTACTACAGGACGCACCCCTGATAGGGTCTAATATTTAAAGGTCATCAACTTCAAATATATTGTAGCTAGAGACTACCAGTCAATGGCAGTCATCAGTCATGACTATTTTCACTTAGGGCTTTTACATCTATTTTCTGGAGTACAGCAATGTAGTACATGGCATCCCTTTAATTACAGTGGCTAGTAAAAAAAAGCTGCATTCATATTGACTGGGTTCTCTAAGACTTAGTAATTACATACTTAAAATTCATACCATAGTTGTTGGTCAACAAGCCCAATTAAAGGTGTTATGTTGTCACAATTATGTTGGAATAGCTTGCTGGTGCATGAAAGAGAGATTAACACATTGTTAGTTACTTATCTCACACTGTGCAGACCTGCAGCAGTATTTGCATTTGAAAACAGGGATTTAGTAGGGAGTTCTGATTGGTTTTCAGCATCTGTTTTAAGGTGTTGGTTTTCATTTACACATGTCTTCTGAATTGTACCTCAGCCACCTAACTGACCATACAAAAGTCAATTGTCTAAGATTTAGATATATTCGTTCTGGCAATGTGTTTTGGCCAATCTACAATGGCTTCTTCTGTCATTTGAAACCATCACTACTTCCCACACTACATATCTCACATCCTTTGTGTGTGAAATTCCCCCACCTACTAGATTGTAAGCTGTCTGTATTAGTCTGTCATTTGCAATCCCTATTTAATGTACAGCGCTGCGTAATATGTTGGCGCTATATAAATCCTGTTTAATAATAATAATTTTAATAATAATAAAAAAATTGGAAAATATTTGCATTTTGGAATTGATTGCACTGGAAAGAAAAAAATGTACAACATGCTAAAATATTTCTGGTGTTAAGGTGTACGCAGACGCAAGATCCGGTGACGTAGATGGGGGAAAAAAAGAGTTTCTATCGGCATTTTCTTTCCCCCAATAAAATAAAGGCTCCTTCTGAGCATGGGCTATCTCACGCCATGGCAAATAAGACAGAAAGGGGAGGTAGGTGCTGCACCCCTTTTTTTTTTAAAGAAGGCAAATTTTTACCCTTTTATGTAAAGTAAAAATTTTGAGTTTAGGTACGCTTTAAGGTGAAATCCTAAAACACACCTTATCTAGGTCACCTTAGCTGCAAAGAAGACAGAAATATTTAAATGCTCAATGCACACTGTAAATATGATTATGCGCTTAAGTCAAGCAAGCATGTTCTCCGCATGTGCACCCAACCATGTGTTCTTGTGAACATCTGACACAAGCTCACCAATTATCTGCATAGTGATTTCTCCCTGCTCCTATACAATTTTAGTGAATCAGGCCCTATGTGTTTACAGACTTTGCTGATTGAAATCCTGTCCTAATCCCCCTAAATGATGGGTGGGATTTTATGCCTCAAATATTCTATTCATCTGTGCTGGTAAGGCCAATGTGACTAGGACTAGATAACTGCTTCTAAATATGAGCTTCTAGGCAATAATGGAGATATAAGCCATTATACACCGAATGGCAGAAATGCAAGTTGGGTGAAATGGAGCTTCCCCGTTTATGGCTACTTATGGTTTGCAGTATTAAAATTGACTATATTATTGTAAAAGCTCTTTGTTCATGCAGCTTTATATATTGTGTGACCAGAACTTGTAGTCACCTTATATTCAACTGTACTATATTCTGAGCACTTTCAAATCAGCTGCCATTGAATTAATTTCAACATTAATAAATGTTGGAAAGAAATGATGCAAAACTTTTACAGATTTTCGATTGAATTATTGGTCACACATATATATGCATTTTGGGAGTTGTACATTGAAATCTGAATTTTGCTTGAACAGTAGTAGTTTTCTGCTGTAATAAAATTAAGCTGAATGCACACTGTTTGGGATGATTTCCCAGCTACACTTCTAACCATGTAAGCAATAATGGTAATTCAGCTGATTATGATTTGATCTATTAAACATAAAATATAAAAAAAAATTTTGGCTAATAATACTAAAAACAAATAGCACCATTCTGAAAATTCAAATTATTTTGAGTCATTTGTTTTTCTGGCTTTTTAAATATTTCCTCATTAGGTTCTCGTAATTCTTTTGAAACTTGAAACCCAGTTAAATATTGTTTTAACCCTGTGGCTTGACTTTTCTCCTCTGAACAGTCAAAAAAATTTCCATATAAATAACTGGCATTTTTCCAGTCTTTTTTTTTTTTTTTGGAAACAAAACGAGACATTAGAGAGAGATACAGCTATTCCAGACGTACGTTAGAATAACTTACTGAATGCTAGAAGTACAGATAAATATCTCTGATTTCCATGGGGGCCTTTATGCTTTCTTACCCCCTTCCCTGTAGCAATGTTTGATATTTAAAACCTGTTCAGCATTGTTTTACCAACCTTCGTTTTCATAGTCTTACCTTAACTTTCCTGGTACAGCAGTAGGGACAAAGTTTAGATTTGCCACTCCCGTAGTTGAAATTCAAGTAAATCAGATCAGTAAGCAAACTAACTGTATGAAATATTATTATTTATATAGCAGCAACATAATAAGAGCTTTACAATGCCCAAAGTCATGTCACTATTTGTTCCTCAAAGGCGCTAACAATCTAATGTCCCTACCATAGTCATTACACAGTCCAAAGCTGCGTACACGCGTTCAATAATTATCGATGGAAACAAACGCATAACAACCGTTCGTTTGAAAACGGTTAACAAAAAATGTGCACAACGCCGCCGATGAATGAGGATTGTCGCTGGAAACAAACAACCGTCCCGGCGGATCTGATTGGGTGATGATCATTCACTATCTATTTTGTGTACGGTCATTCAGTGATCGTGGATTGTTGTGCGGTACACTTTCTCCTTTACATGTCACTTCCTGCATCGTTCAAATAATCGTATCTAGCGCGTGTACACTATTGGCGGATTATATTTGAAGGATCGTATCAATACAGCATGTACAGAATTGTGCACAATACGATCGTTCAAAATAATAGTGCATACTTGTTAGTCGTTCGTTTTCTAACGACAATTATTGCACGTGTGTACCTAGCTTAAGGGCAATCTTATGAGGGATGGCCAATTAAACTAACTGCATATTTTTGGGATGTGGAAGGAAACTTGAATGTCTGAAGGAAACCTACGCAAACACGGGGAGGACATATAAAGTCTTTGCATTTACCTTACTGGCAGAAATTTAAGCCTGGGACCCAAGTGCTGTAAAGGCAAGAGTGCTAGCCACTGAGCCAACCATATGAATTTCACTGAAAAATGTGAGTATTTGAAAATTAGATTAGCCAGCAGTATTTTAAAATAGCAAGGCTAGGTTCAATTTTTCTAGAGAGAAAGAACATAGACAGGGATAAATGCAAGAATCAAAATGCTGTGGTGGATACAGCAGTGTAAAACTGGCCAGCGGCCGGGCAGTTTTATTCAGGCCTAACTGGTGTACCTGATGTTTTTTTTTTTCTATGAACATAAGGGTAATGCACCAAAATGCTCTGAACAAAAGGGAAGCTCCATGGTCAGAAAAAAAGTGAATGCTTGGCTTAAAAACCCTAAACATTTAAAAAAAAAGGCATTTTCAACTTAAAATAAAATAAAAAAAAACACTCAAAAGAAATAAAAGACTCAAAATACCATTATTGAATCCAAAGCTTTAATTAATTATTTAACTATATAAAAGTAACACAAGCTGTGAGAAATATGTTGGCTAAAAATGCTAACTACCTGGCCTAAGGTTCATCTGAGATAATGTTTGCTGTGTTACTAAACCAGAAGAAAAAGGCAATCAGGAATTACGACTTGTCTGAAGCAGCTTAAGGCAACCAGACACTCCTTCCTATCTAATGAAGAATTTAAAGTTCATTTTGATTAGGGAATGAGAAAATGGAGTAGGGTTGTTTTTCTGACCAGTACTGGAATAAAAGTGGTCATCTCTACATTTTATGCACAATACATGACAAGTGCCAACTAGTCCTGTGTTGTAAATTATTACATCTGCAACGCGGGTGGTGAAAAGACCTGCAGGAGACCAGCAACAAGGTTCAAGGGGTTGGTCACCACAACTTAGACGACTTAGCAGGAAGAAAGAGAATTAGGGATATCAATACTCTATAATACAATAATTAAATTCCTGATCAACTTGGAGAAAGGGGGATTGTGGGTGGCAAAAATGCAGGTGGTCACATCTATATTTTAATGCACAATGTAAGACAAGTGATGGCCACTGGTCTTCTCTTGTATAATTTTATATCAGCAAGATGGATGGTGAAAAGACTTGCAGGGGACCAGCAAGAGTAGGTTCAAGAGGTTCATCATCTCATCTCGAACTAGTAGGGAGGAATAGCACAGGCCCTGGATTAAGGATATCAGTACTCTATAATACAAGAATTAAATCCCTGATCAGCTTGGGAAAGAGAGATTTAATAATAAAATGATCTTTGGCGTTAAGCTTTAAATGGAATATACAAAATATACAAATATCTAAACTGCTGGTCAGAAACAAATAAAAATAGAGAAGTACTAATACAAATATGCAGGAGGGATCCATTTGGTTATCCCCAAATAATATGAACTGTTGTTACTGCACCGCTGTACTGAGACATGAACATTGCTGCAAAAATGTTCTTATAAAATACAGATATTTTATATTTCATCCCTTCATAGTAACCTTTACGGTGCATGCATAATATACAGAGCAATAGATTTTAAATAAAGGGAGCAGCTGCAGCTCAAATGTTTTTTTATTATTATTGTTTTTTCCTATTGTACAGATAATAGCAGTCAGACTTGTCTTTGGAACGAAAAATAAAAAAAGTAGTCATTTGACATAGGCGCATTCTCTCTCTAATTTATAACTACATGAGGTCTTTTGTAATGATAAAGTGTGATTTTTCCATTTACAAAATGTGGCCTTGGTAAAACAGCAGAAATGTGTTTTTCTAATTCAGGAAAAAAGGCAGGCTGAGGTCTTTTCCCTAAAGGCAGGATGTAGTGGAGGTAATAATTGCCAGGTCTGAGCAAAAGGGAGAAAAAAAATCCTTGTGGCTTTTTAATATGACTATGAATAGTGTGACTCTTGAGCTAGATGAGATAAAGGCTGGAACAAAAAGGAATCTTGAATTACACCAGCAGAAGCCTAATAGCAGCAATTACCAGAGCCTAGTATTCCAGAGTTCCACACCCATCATTGCCGGGAGGTAAAAGATGTTAGGCAGAGAGTGAAAGCCTTGTCTGAAAAAGCAAACATAAGGGTATTCACTTGCAAAAAACCTACATGAGCCGCCTGCACCGTCCATTGTGGCCCTTAAAAAAAACTATGGAGTTGTCTTGGTGACAGCAGCACAGAAAAAGGTCAATGTGCCCCTTAAATTATATAGGGTACATTACCAATCTTTAAGTGAACTTCCTTGTTAGAAATTGTGGAAATTGCATTAGGTGATGTCCATCTCCACCAATTATAAGATATACATATGTATGACTTTTAATATTTAAAGTCTTTTTGTTGTAGGCCTGTATAGATTTTTGCTAATTACCTGATGTATTCTAATTTAATATTATTAGTTTGATAAAGAAAACAGAAGAGTTGGAGTTGATGTGAATAATAAATGGAATTTTCTGCAGGTTTCAGCATCAAATCTAATAATGGAAAAGAGTGAGGGTTAAGTCAGGATATGATGACTGCGAGATCTACTTCCCACAGATGCTTGTGTCAAATAACCTTATTAGAAGATAATATTTGACCAGTTCAACATTTATCATTTCTGCTTTTGAAAAGAATGTTGATGTCCATAGGCATAGGATGGGGGTCAGAAGATTGAATTAACATACAATTGTTCTTTGAGGCCTGAATATATATTAGCAGATGGCTGCATGGAAAATTGAACTTCAGACAGGCAGCTAAATACACAACTACAAATAAAGAGAGCTCTTTTAAGATAAATTCAGGAATGGTCTGTGGACATCAGTTTTATTTTTTTACCATGGCAGATGTAAAGCAGTTCTAAACAAAACATAAAACTACCAGGAGGTAGTACTATTTGACAAAAGAGATGCATGCACCATGTAGCTTAGAGCTCTGCTCAATGGTAAAGCCGGAGTGGATAATGTAACTCCTGCACCCTCATCATCCAATCAGTGAGAGGGATTGCCGATTCCACGTAAGTATGTAACGGAGCCGGCAGACGAGTCGACCCATCTCTGAACCTGTGATTGCTGCAGGATGGTAGCACAAGGTAAGTATGTCCCATAATTATGGCAGAAGCTTGCCATTCACCAACAAGTTTAGTTCTGCTTTAAAACAAGGCAGGAATCCTAAGATATCTGAATTTAACTATCATTCAACTTTACACACAAGCCAGGACTATCAAAACCACTCATATTTAGCAGAAACAATTAATGTCTGGAACGTGCCGGTAATATGTATATGAAGGTGTAGATGCCATGTTTGTTTGGGACTGATAACAGACTCTTCCGCTTAGATATCAATGTGAGGACAGTGGCCCTGATTCACTAAAGCTCTCCAAGGCTGGAGAGAATACACTTTCACCAATGAAGCTGGGTGATTCAGAAAACCTGCAATGGATCTGGTGCAGGATTGAAAACATTTGCTAAAAAATAGCTAATGAGTTTTAGTAAATCCATTCCAGGTTTGCTGGATTACCCAGCTTCACTTATGAAAGTGTATTCTCTCCAGCCTTAGAGAACTTTAATAAATCAGGGCCATTGTATCAGTCACAGTGAGTGAACCTTTGTCTCAAAAATAAAAATTGGAAGCAGTAAAGAATAAAAAAGGCTAAAATTTATCATTGACATTTACAGCTGATCCAATCCAAACCCAATCTGACCTACTTATATATGGTATACTTCTTTTAGCATGCAGGGATTTCAACCCAGGGAGAAGGATTGTTCAATATATTCAGCAAAAAGTGAGCATGATAATTTGACTTAGAGAACATCATTTATTTGAAGTTGGACACTAATTTTATTAAAGGGTCACTGCACAGGAATAGGTTGCCCTCTACCTGATACGAGTAGACAGAGAAGGGGGGAAGTTGTGGAAATAATTGATAATAATTGATAATAATTGGGCATCATTTTATTTTGAATGCACGTGCCCATCATGCTTTAAAAACACATAACTGGTACATTTTTATAGCCAACTGCTAATAAATTGTATCTATAGTTTAATATATGCTTTACCTGTGCTTATTGATACCTTAGCACCAGATGGTTTTACTAACTGCTTATTTTAAATACACCGTGATTTGTATGATTGTGCTCTCAAATTACAGGTTATTTAAATATGATGGTTAATAATATTATAGTGATAATATAGTCTATACAGTATAATATAATCCTATGGATTATAGTTCTAGAATACATGAAATGTTGGCCATCACCAAGGAAACACATGTTGCCATTTCCAGCCATGGACAGGCACAAGGTAAGCAAAATAATGTAATCAAACTGTTATGGAACTGAAAGCCTAAGAATACTGTGCCAGCTTTAATCACAATATTATAGCTTAGATCTCTGGATGAAAAAGGTTTAGCATCCCGGGGGTACTAGAGAAACACAAATGTGCAGAAAAATAAGTCTGTCTATTGAGAATAAATTATGACAATGTGTTTTACTGAGGGATCAGAGGTAAATAAAGCAATGAAATCTATATTATTAACACTGTAAATTTAAATTGGGAAAAGATTAATTTATGGAAAGGTACATGGAACTTGTCATCAAAGTACTGAATATTTGAATATTGTGTATATATATATATATATATATATATATATATAATTTTTTTTACATAGGCCAAAACACACCTTGCACAGGAAAAAAATGTAACAGATACAACATATGACTACTGAAAGGGCACTGATGACGACATGTTTTGTACAAACAATGTTCATGGGACTTTTGCCAAGTCCCCCAGGATAAACCCCTCTTGTTTATTTCTGCACAGAACAAAATGTCGTAAATGGCATTCAAAACAGAGCATTACCACTCTTAATTAAAATCAGCTATTAGCTGTATACATTCAGAAAAGCGATGTAAGTTGCAGAGAGGCCATGTTGAAGTGGAGTTTGACGGCATTGATGAATACTTATGGCATTAAGAAGACAATTTTGTATTCTACAGAATTTTAGCTAAAGGGGTTTTAGTTTCCTTTTGGCATGCTATATTTTGACCTTATAGTTGCATTACATTTAAAACTGAAAATTAAAACCTTTTAAAATAATGTGGTTCAATAAAAAATAATGTATAAAGAAAGGATGTATGTTACCGCATCTTGGCTGTGCATGTAAACTAGTTAATATGGCTTCTTGATGGATAGGAAACTTAAAGCTGAATTATAGTTCTCCAAAAAAAATGCAATCAGACATGTTGTTTATTGCAAAAGGGACAGATAATGTCTCGTCTACAATAAAACATCCTTATCTGCCTGTTAGCGATCTTCTTTTCAGGCCATGTTGAGCTGTAAAATGCGCAACTCATACAGGATGCCGGTATTTGCCAGGTACCATGCTGGGACTGAATGAACTCATCTGCTCGGGAGTTATGTCATCTTGGCCAAACAAGATGGCTGAAAATTGGTATCCCAGAAAAGGAGCAAAAGGAGATGGCCGCATCCATGAAGGAAAAGGAACAAGTGAGTGTATTTTAAAAAATGCTATCAGGCAGGTAAGGTGTTTTATTGCAGGGACATTGCCTGTGCCTTCAAAAATTAAAGACCTGCCTGACAATTTTTTAAAGTAAGAGTTTATTTCCACTTTAGATTTAGAAACAAGTTTTTGGTGTATGATATATTCTATGGCCATTTCAGGATAGAGGCTTCTTCTTTAAAACTTTGATTCAACAGTTGGTCTTGCTACAATGATCCTTTGATGATCCTCTTCTTCAAGCAGCTGGAGGTTCTGGGACTTTGTGTTCACCCACCATTTTAGTCTTCATACACTTGAAGTGATGCACCCCAAAGACCCTTTATAAGTTTCTCTGCTACAGACCCCAATGACAAGGCCCAGCACTATGTTGCATGAACACTACAAGATTTGTTCTTGCTATCTATGTCCTTGTTGGGTCAAAAGGATGAAAATTGGGGGAAACCTTAAATGTGAGCTGTCATCATAACAAGATAAGATGGAAATCTTCCAATGGACACACTTGCTCTGTTGACAACATTTTGGAGAGATTTCTTTGCATTCCTGTTATGCCTACAGGTTTGTATGGAACAGACATGTTCTCTGTAGCACTAGCTGGCGATTCCGGAACTGGCTTACATATCATCTTAATGATCTATCCATTCCATTTACACCACAATATAGAAGTTTCTTATTTGATCTCCCCTTTTTTTTATTTCTCCATCTTTACAGATTTAAAGCTTTGATTTTTATAGCTACATTGATAGGACAAATTCTATTTAAGCTGTATTTTTGTTCTCCTTCCGATTGCTGTTTCCATACAAATTGCCCTTTAAAAATATATAAGTTGGTTTCAGAAAGGTCTTTTGGTTTATAAATTTATTACAACAACATCCCTGAGTCACAAACCCTTCACAATCAGCATGACATTCACATTTTTCAGAGTACTTTTCAGTACGTGACACCACTCTGAAAAGCACAATTCTCCCACTGATTGCGTGTATAAAATGGGTAAACAGAATGTTCCTCTCAACTGTCATTATTAGGAAAGCAAAACACATTCTTTTTTCCTAAATTGTCCTTCTTGCATTTGCTGAATCGCACTTTAAGAAAAAGCCATCAAGTAGAGCAAAAGTGTTTACACTGGGGCCTAAATTCACTTTTTTGTACATTTTGGAGGTTGATAAGTTTTGTGTTACATTAGTCATATAGTAAATTGTGCAGCTGAAGAAGCTGAAACTAAATACAATTGTTTGTGATATGATAAAATATGTAAACCGTAATAATTTATAATACCAATAGGAACAAAGTCAGAGAACATCTTATTTTACAGTTTAACCCATTAATAGGTGCCACTTATTGTTTGCAATTTTAATCTTGATCATGTAATATATATATATTAAAAATAATATTACAAATATTTTAATCTTTTCTAGGAAAGTTACAAAAGTTACCAAATTGACATGTTTTAAAATAATAAAAACAGTGACAAAAATCAAATCAAAAAGAATAATATTATTAATAATATTAATAATAAAGCATATTACAAACCAATATAAACATCCCATTTATCTGAATATAGAATGGAATAGGTGTCTCCCTCATATTGAGGCATATTACATAACATTTATTATACATTTGTAAATGTAAACTGATACAGAGTTTTTTCTGTGCCAATTTATTCGAAAATTGACAATTAGGCTAGAATCTGCATAACCAGCATAGGGTGGTAGTATAACCAGCATAGGGTGGTAACAAATTCTTGCAAACAAAAAAAGTTTCAAACAATGCTAATTTTATTCTGTGTAATCTGTCACTATCAGATATAATTTTAACTTTACAGCACCGCCTTTTGGCTAAACCACATTACTATAGCCTGGTCATGAAGCTATAGGGTCAGTATATGAACATCTCAGAGATCAAGGTAGTCTCAGATGACAAAATCTCTCTCCAGTAACCACAGCCATGGAGAAATCTGCCTGAATCTCCAAAAACAAGGTACCCATTGCTATAAAATATTCCTAGGGGTTATTTCTCCATGGCTGTTGTCATTGTGATTTAAACAACAAAATAGAGCCTGCCCATTTTGGGTTTGTAATTGGTATTCACTAAAGAGAGGGAAACATCAATCCTGTTTAATGCAGAAATTTCCTTGTTTCAGAAACCTTTTCTGTAATTTAAAGTTCTTCAACAGGCTTGATAAAAAAAATAATCCTAAAAGGTCTGCAATGGGCTGGTAAATCATGGGAAGGGGGTACTATATTGGACACTTTATGGCCACCTTTGGTCTACCTATGCAAGCATATGTGATGAATGGGGGGAAAAAGTAATATATTTGAAACAACATACAGACCATTCTCTTGCAAGTTACTATACTAAGAGTTATACAATGAGTGAAATTCACTTTTAAGTGAAACTAAACCCACAATTACTCACCTATTCCTTTTCCATCAAAGGGCGCCACCATGTTTCTTCTTTTTTACTCCCCGAAGGCTTTGGTCTTCTTGATTGGTCCTGCTGGGGTGATGTAATTCCTGTGCAGGAATGCGGGTGTTCATTCATTCCCAGCACACACCAGGATTGCTAATTTTCCCTGGCATCCAACGCTGAGCTGCACTTGGGCAGCTCAGTGTAATTTGACAGCTGGGCAGTGATCAGGCAACTAAGAAGAGTTATTGCAAAGGGGACATCACCTGTCCTTTTCTGAAATAACCACCAGCCTGAATGTTAAAAGGGGGACTTTGGTTCCACTTTAACAAGGAGAGCATTGCTAGCATCTTATTGCTGGGTTTTCATTTACAAATATTTATTGACAATAAAATATGTGTACTTCTATGCTTCTTATAAAAGTTCTTCCATCATCATTGCAGATTTAATACATTGCAGATAAAAGCCAAGACATGTAAAAAGCACAAAAACACAATATAAAATATGCATTACAATTAGGCAGTAAAAACACTAATAATCAGATTCACTAGGTTATGAATCATTTAACAGTGGTGTAAATAAATCCATTTTATAGAAGCTGTCCATAACAATGCTGTGGGGGTCTCAAGCGACCTTTTTGCATAAATAATTACAAACATGCCTAATTAGCACTTCCAAGGACACGTGTTCCCATTACAGACTTTGACAGATACTAGCAGGGAGAAAGTAAGGACTAGCTTTGGAGGAGTTAGCTTTTGGGAGTTAACTATAAATTTTGTATTATTGATTGCCTGCAGCCTCATGGAATATTTCTAAGTTTGGCCATAAGGAAGAAAAATGTACCTGTGGTAATTTGCTTCTTTGCTTCCTTTGGAAATTTGCTAAAATCCTGTAGCACTTAGGTTAAATGTCACAAATATATGATGTATGATGAACAAGGTTAGTAAATTCTGCTTTACACCACCATACTTACAATTATATTCCTTTAGGGGAATGCATGGGCTGATCATGCACAGAGTCTAGCTGTACCAAAAACAACATTTTTTTACAATGTTATAATAATGTTTTTATATAACAACATAGAGATGTAATTGCTCATTTTATGAGCTCCACTTGATTTTTCTGCTACTACAGTTTTAATTGTGTGTAATTTATTAAAAATAGATATCAATACATAATATTCATATTAATAAAGGAAAAAAATAGAATTTGAAATGATAACTGGGCATCTTATATTTTACTAAGACACCCTAAATGTATTTTTGCAAAGGCTTCATAATTATACAACCTAAAAACCTACTATTTCATGTATGAAGCTAATTTACTAAATACAGCAAAGAGCAGGATTGTTATTAAATGATGGGATTGTGAGCCTGCATGTGTATAAAAGATTTAAGACACATATGCATTTACAATAAATCCACCTATTGGTACAATGCTTTTCAATATGTATGGTGCAGTCCTAGTTTTATCAAACAAAATGTTGCTTGATTGCCCTGTTGCTAAAAAAGTGTACCAATAATTAATAATATATATAGTGATCAGCTAACAGACATGTGCCATAAAAAAAATAATATATTGTTATTTTTGAGTATTTATCACATCTTAATTCCAATTGGGAATATTGTACATTGGTTAGTCCATGAACTTCTGAGCATGTGCACAAAGATCCAATGTTGCAAGGCCAATTAACCGCCATCTGCTTCTTTGCTGCTACAATTAATGAATGCTTAATGTTGTTTTATCCCTATATAATATGTGCATCTAAAACAGTTGTTAGACCGAGCCAAAACCATTAGGAAAATTATATTTTTAATTTTGCCATGCCATGGATTAGTTGATATATGTTCAGACTCTGGAATGTATTGTAAGTCCTTCGGGGCAGGGTCCTCTCCTCCTGTGTCACTGTCCGTATTCGCAACTCCTATTTAATGTACAGCGCTGCGTAATATGTTGGCACTATATAAATCCTGTTTAATAATAATTTTCAATACTGAAAGATTCCAAATTTTCTTATGGCAAATCATGTATGATTGTACACATCCAAACAGGAAGAATACATTCAGGTAAGTAGTTGATGTCATTAGGATCAGAAAATAGGAATATTTCTGCATTCTCATTTAATAACCAATGAATTCTATTGTCTTATGAAGCTAAGCTCAGAAACTATAGTTGGAAATCTCTTTTAACTACTGCCAGCCTAATAATCTGTAAAATCTTTGCTAGTGAATTGGTTGAGATTAACAGATATCTATTCTTGGCCTGAAAAAAAAGCAGATTTGCTCAAGTTGTAAAATGTTAAAAATGAACAAACAGCTTTGAATGCTCAACATCATTGGATCGGCCTTTTTTGGATTGCAGAATCTCAAAAACAACCATTCTGTATAATCTCCAGACCAATGCTGGGGTGCTCCATTTTCTCATTAGGATGTAAGCCCCTTTAACCCAATTCTTCCCTAATAGACAGCTAAATGTCATATAAATTCTGTCACTTTCCTAGGTAACAGTGTGCAGGTGTAATGAATATAGATTCACTCCAAAATTATCAAGGGAATATAAGTGCAAATGTTCTTCCCTTGTCAACCTTTGAAGCTGACAAAAACATGTCCAAAAGGATGTCATGTTTTTATTCATGTCAATATATCACTTTTGGAGCAAAACGGTTCAAAGGAAACCTATACAACTCTGTCTGCATTTCTTCAGCTCTGCTGTTTAAAGTAATAAAACAATCAATTGACACTCCTAAGTACCAAATACAAAGCAACATATATACTGTAAGAGATGACAACATATACAAAGCACAGAATGACATTTTTAGTGGTCTAATTGCCTGTGGTTTCATTACATTATATGATTATAGAGCTCCCCCATGACCTTTGACATCCCAAAACTCACAGAAGCTCAGCATGGTGGCTTCATGGTCTTGCAGCACTAAGGGCTTGGGTTGAAGTATTGATAGAAACATCTGACAGGGTCTACAATGGTGGCACCTGTTTCATAATATATGTCAATATATGAATACATACCATTTTCCACCCAGATTTGTCCCTATACACCTAGATTTTTAGTAGATAAAGCATCGGCTCCGTCAGACACAGAGTTTGATATACATATTATATACACTCTATATATATCTTTTTTAAAATATGGCATTTACCATTAATATTATATGTACTACGGTATGTATATGGTATTTACTATATATTTTATATTTAGTAAATATGTTAATGGTTTCCAAAACAGTGTTCAAATGTAATACACTCATATTAATAAAATCACTGCTATTGTCTTCAGAGGTAGAGAATACTCAAGCATCAAGCCATATTAGTTTTCTATTATTCCCAGTAGAAGGTTTGTAACATGGAGGGGAATAATAGAAATGGTTAAGACAGCTGTGGAAAACTGGGGAGATTATTGGATCTGACTGATAAATAGGAAGGAAGGGTAGGCGTAGTCTGGTACTTTACAACCACAGATAAAAACTGATACCTAAAAACCTGTCTGCATGATATTCACATACAGACAACAGAACAAAAATAATATTACTGGAACTGTAATGCATTTTAATACGAAGGGGATTTACATTTTAAGCTCCTCCAATAACCACCTATACCACATGTAGACATGTGCCTAAACCCAATAACAAATACATATTGGACCTGATATAATAAAGCTCTCCAAGACTGGAGAAGATACTATCATGGGTGAACCTGGGTGACACAGGAAATGTGGAATAGATTTGCTCCAGTTTTCAAAACATTTGCCAAATAATAACCAATGAGTTTAGAAATTCTAAGTTTCCTGGACGACCTATGTTCTCCCATGTTCTCCAGTCTTGGAAAACTCAGGAACAATTTATTGCAAATTACCAGTCCATAGATGTTGCTGCATTGGTTTTTTTGTCTTTATTTTCATTTGCTGATCCTGCTAATAGCACTGTTCCTTTCTCTATAGCTGAAGAAGGATCAGCATTGTCACCCACAGCTGATTTTCGATTTTAGAACACCTTCTTCTCCATTACACCATAAAGGGAAGTAGTCTGTAGCTCAAAGACATACATTAGTGGGGTAGTTGGAAGGTATCTGTACCCAGCCTTGGTCCTTTGCTTACCTGTTCCTACCCTACACAAGAAAATACAGCTGTTTGTGAATACTAGTGATACTATATCATATATATATATATATATATATATATCTATATATATATATATATATATATATATATATATATATGGAAGCCAACAAGTCAATGTGTAAAGTCAACAAGTCTATGTGGAAGCCAACAAGTCAACCAAAAATATATTATATTGTATTAGTTCAAAAACCATCTGAAATAATTTCAATTAATTAATTATCATTATATATTTTCTGTTTTTTTTAATAAACGATGCATTGATCATTATGAGTTCATTAAAGCTATTTAAATGTTGCTAAGTTTTGTGTAAAGGACAGCATGTCCTTCACATAAAGAAACACGCGCAATTAATGACATCCCTTTTACAGTTCATGGGAGAATTTTCACATTACTAAAATTAATTAAGACTTCTGTAATTGAATATTCTGCACTGTGCATATTGCGTGTCGGTTTGGGCTGCATTAAATGCTTCTCCACGCTGCTGAATATGTATGCAGCTGCTGCTGGAGTGAGAAGTGACTATACAATGGGGAGAGGAAAGAATGGTGCTTGTCACTCAGCAGGTTGCATGTCCCCCGTGCTTGCTCCCTGTCTGCTCACTGTGACCTCCCTTGTCTCCTCCTGCTGCTCCAAAGCTCTGAAATCATCTTCCTGGCCTACTGTTCACCGGACAGATTTCTCTCCCAATCTGCCACACAGTTGTTGGTCCATTGAATTTGCATGAGGTTACAATGTCTGTTTTCTTTTTCCCAACATTTTCATGCAAATGCTAAGTCACTAAATCGTATCTCACTGAGGCAGATTTGCTGATCATAAAATTAAGGTCCACCTGCTTTCCTGAATGAGCATATGTGAGTTTTGGACAACATGCATATTAACATACATAGTAAATGAAGTGCTTTAGAAGAGTTCCATAGCACAATGTATTTTTTTGTAGGAGTTTAGACTTATTGCTCGGCTCAATGGTTATTTTTGTAAGATAAATGCAGATGGTTTAATGAAACGGTGCAGTTCCCTCAGTATCTAGGATGCTTTCTGGGACCCAGCATAATTTAAACCATGGGCCCATGGTAGCAAATATCAGGCTTGCATACATTGCACCTATACCTACAATGCCTTATAATGGGCAGCTGTAACATAGAGGTATGTCTAACGAGGCTTCCACTTAAGCTGGCCATATTCATACTATTTTCATTAAGCAATCCTAATTTCAATTTCCTGTTTTAGATTTACCAACATTTATTAGTATTTTACCTAAAAATTCTTCTTCTAGTGTCAAGATTACCAGCTTGGGGTCTATTCGCACATAAATATGATTTAGTTATGTATTTATGATTGTATCATCTGTGTATGGTCTTTTAGATTAGCCAGGTCTGCTTATTCTTGGTTTTCTATGTAAACTAAAGTGTTAGATATTGTCAATGATAGAGTGATGTAATTATCTACTCATCTTATGAACCTCAGTTAAATATTTTATTTCTACATTTAGAGTACTTGCATCTTTATCATCAAATTATATATCATGTATCTTTTCCATGGAATTCTTCCTGATAAATAGCAATGCACTCTTTGAAAAAAAAAAGAGTCCCTAGACTTTCCTGTGCATACAACCCAATGACTTCAAGTATCAAGAGACTGAGAACAAGTCACTTCTGTGGTGCTGATGAAGGTTGTTACATTACCAAGATGGCCACCTTCACGCAGAAAAATAGTACAGATTTAGACAATAAGCATTGGGGAAAAGTTCAGCTGCATGGGAACTACTAGAAATACAAGTAGATAGCCCCTTCTAATAGGAATGCCCTTTGTGAACTAAGTTCTACGTCAAGTCCTCAGTGCCAACCCAAGCAGTCCTTACCACTACCATGTAAAATCCCAAGGTTGCAGCAAGCCACACAATAAAGATGGAGGTTAATATTGAAAGATGGTCAGTGTAAATCCAATATTTTATTCAAATAGAGTTGGTTGGTCCTCTTTCCTAGATCCTGGAATAATTATAGTCATTTCAATAATTTTGAAGGTCAAGTTTACATATCTGTATACCTTTTTGGAGCCCTCCTAAGTAACAGCAAGAGCTATTTCATAGTTAACACCTTGGAGTAGAGTGTGGGTTGATAATATTCATTCCATACTTGCTATGACAGGGACACCATATCACACTCTGCATATAATGAGTATAGGGACCATTTCTTATCATCCATGGTGGCACAGAGCTAGATGACTGCACAATGAAAGCAAAGTCTACAGTTGAGCTTGAACTTGTTTTAAATGCTCTTCAATAAGTAACTAAAATTTGTCTTTAGAACAATGCTAAAAATCAGTTATACTCTACTAAAAAAAGCAAAGTACTGCCAAACTAGCTTCTGTAGCTTACTCTAATCCAGTGTTTTTTAACCAGGGTTCCTCCAGAGGTTGCTATGGGTTCCTTGAACAATGAGAAATTTGTACCTCTCAGTCAATCAGTATATTTGACATTTAAAGATACTTCTAATTTTAAATTTCCAGCTGGTCCTATGAGGTCAGGGGATGCAGATGCCAGCCAGGCATCAACAAGTGGACACAGGCATCACTGGAAGATGCCATGGGCTTGTGAGGACCTGGTAAACCCCTAATTCAACCCCAAGTGTGGCTCGGGGTTACCACTTTTTGTAATGAAATTTCACCCCGAGCCACACTCAGTAATACCGCCAGGGGGGTAAGGTGATCCCCATAATCTATTTGGCTATTTGTAAGGGTATCATTCTCCCCAATGGCCAGGATTGTAAAAGGCAATCTTCCCTCAGACCACCACGCTAATATACTGTGAGATGTGGGTATAGTAATTATAAAAGAAGTTCCCTAAGACCTGAAAGTTTTTTGAAGGGTTCCCCTATGTTACAAAAAGGTTGCAAAACACAGTTTTAATATATGATTTTGATTTGTGTTCTGGACCAGGATGTAGAATTGCTTTACTACAGTGGAAATCCAGGAGTTAGCTATACTGTCTAACAGGGCTGTCCAGATTTAAGGACTGGCTGATAGGAAAAGCCAATGTTTTTTTTTAGTTAAAAATGTACATATACACATAAGTTTCATTACAACAAAAAGATAGGAGAACAGGGTCATAAAACGTATATTATGCATATTGTACATACTTATATTTATATTGGCCAAAAGAAAACCCCTGTTCTCCTGTCTGTATATTGTAATGAAATGTATACAGTTCCATTAGGGATTGGCCATACTATGTTATACTAGGCAAAGGAACCTTTTGTCTTTTTTTTTTTTAGTCACCTATACAAATACATAGGCATATGTTGTGTTTATTTATCTGTGTGCCTGAACTTTAGCTGGATCTAAAAATGATGCTTCCTCTTTGTGTCTTTTCTCCTCTTTAATGATTCACATTTTTTTGCACATTTGTTAATATCTTTCATACAAATACGTTACATTTAATAATATTGCTGAAAACAACTAATAACCTTTGAAAACTGAAAAGCAAATTCTCAAGCTGCTTTATAAATGTGCTAATATTCCTAAAAAATAGTTATTTGTAGTTACAAATAGGAAAAAATGTGACCTGATTGAGCAGACCTCCCTGGTAAGATAATTAGTTTAATGTGTGACCGGGAGATAACAAATGAGCCAAACAATTTTTACTCATTATTGGTCTACTTGTAGTCATTGACTGAGCAAAAGTGTAGAATAAATTAGTTAAATGGCTTGAAGATGAATTCCTGTTTTCAAGAGTAATTAACACACATAGAGGCATAATTCAGTGACTTGTTCCTACTGACCCAAGCAAAGACAGTTTCCATATTTTGATGGTTAATTTTAATGAAAATATAATTTTCCTTTTATTCGTATTGATGCAATTTTCTATGGGATAAAACTGTACTAAGTGAAGGGAAAAAAAGGCAGATGACTATTGTTAAGTACAACCAGAAACAATTTTCCATTTGTACTTGAAAATGACTGCTTGAAACATGTCAATTATTTTCCTGTGCTGCTTTCCACTCTTGACATTATGCAGTCATTTTAGTGTATTATCTTTAAAAGACATGTGAAAAGCAATGCACTTCTAAGCTGTTTAAAACAAATTTACCTGGATAATATTTAGCACTTAAGCACCCTATAGAGCATTGGATTAAATTTAATTTTATGACATTTTCAAATCTATTTTGTGGTTTGTGTTTTTGTGATTTTTATTTTTTTACTAATATATATATATATATATATATATATATATATATAGTAAATAATACTTTTTATTATTAAATATGCCAAGAAAAAAATGATTTGCATATTTTCTATAATAAAATTAAAGGCTTGTGAGACCTGTGTCATTTTACTGTCTCTTACAAAACATTGGTAGACTCCCCGGCCAACCTAGACAAATTGGGATACTTTGGGATACATTTTTGTATCCCAGATATAAAGATATATATTAGTCCAATCTAAAGGTGCGTACACACTTCCAATTTTTATCGTTCCAATCGAACGACGAACGATCGATTGGGCAAAAAATCGTTCGTAAAAAAGTAACCAACGACGCCGACGAACGAGGAAAGTCGCTGGAAACGAACGACCGGACCGACGGATCGGATTGGACGACGATCGTTGAACATCGTTCGTGTGTACGGTCGTTCGTTGATCGTCCATGTTCAGAGCATGCGTGATGAACGAACGTCCGTTCACTTTCCTGTCGTGCACATAGTTCCTCTATCGCTTAAACGATCGTATCTATTGTGTGTACAATATCTACGAACGATCGTGTCGTTACCTCTATGTGCAGGATCGGTGCTATACGATCGTTCATATATATCGTGCATGAACGTTCGTCGTTCGTTTTCCAACGATAATAATTGGAAGTGTGTATGTAGCTTAACACAAGCACAAAGAAGATAACTTCCTAAAAATATCAGTGAAGTGATCACTGCTCGTTCGGTGTTATAGTACTTCACTGTCACCAAACAATCAGTTGGACATTTGCACAAATCATTTGTCATTTACACTCAAATCATGTGGTATACACAAAGAACCATGATATAACCTTTGTGGCTTCCAAATGAAGGAGTCTATGTGACCTCCACAACCTGGCGTCCTATTTGATCACCAATGTTTGCACCATACAGTGCTTGAAGACAAACTGCCTTATCTACCACAAACCTCTGAAAGAAGGAATCCAGGCAAAAAGGTATCATATATCGCTTTAATATATAAAGTGTGCCTATAACTAAAAGAGAAAAAAGGTTGCATGACATATATTATCAAGACTTCACCCTGATCCAGAGAATTTTCCTGGCCCTTTCCAAAATGAACATTAATTGCTTTAGTTTCTCATTTCCTATGGATACTAACATGGTTTCCATAAAGGACAATCTCCCATTTTCCCATTAACTTTTAATTAGGCTCATACCTAAAAATAACAAACTATAAAAGTTCTTTTATTTTCTAACTGGCTTCACAAAATTTGATATTTAATCATACTGATGTCTTCACTTTCTGTTTCTCTACTTTTTTAAGCTGATTTAATTATACACCACTGAATGCGTCAGTCTAGTAACCCATTTCTCTCTTCCTTCATCTGAATGATCAGTGATTTTAGTGAAAGACATTGGCCCTGATTTTTTAAAGCTCTCCAAGGCTAGAGAGAATACACTTTCACCAGTGAAGCAGTGGATTCAAAGCATTTGCTAGCAAATAGCAAATAACATTGAAGAAATCTATTCCAGGTTTGCTTGATCACCTAGCTTCGCTGGTGAAAGTGTATTCTCTCCAGCATTGGAGAGCTTTAATAAATCAGGCCCATTGAGTCTGATTTATTACAGCTCCCCAAGGCTGGAGAGGATACACTTTCATTAGTGAACCTGGGTGATCCAGCAAACCTGAAATGTATTTCTTTCAGTCATTTGCTATTTGTTAACAAACATTTTCAATCCTGGACCAGATCCATTTTAGGTTTGCTGGATCACCCAGCTTCGCTGATGAAAGTGTATCCTCTCCAGTCTTGGAGAGCTTTAAAGAAGCAGGCCCATTGTTTCTCTTTAAATGAGTTAATAAAACACATTAAACTCTTTCTCTTCTTAAAGGGATATGAAACATCTGTAAACAAATGTATCAACATAAAAAATATAAACTAAAAAAAACATAAAAATATATACTCTATAACCTAAATGCTACTCCAAACTATTGTAGTTCCAATCCAATTTTTCTTATGAAGGCTAAGACCAAATATTTTATATTTTTAGTTCTGATGGCCACTATGAGCAGCTGGTCATTTGCCAAATTTCATCTAGGATAATAATCCAGAGGGGGCTTTCTTGAACACTGATTAAAAGATAAGTGAACAAATCAAATTTATGTGAACATGCTAACTATTTCTATTTCAAATGATGACTTTGAAATGATTACCCATTGCTAATTGGAAAATGTAACCATAAGCATGCTTGGGAAAGAAATCTATCTTAAGTCCTTTTTCACATTTTAGAAATTTTCTACTAACCATGAATGCATGGATTATTTACAAGTCAAGAACAGTATATATAATGCATCACCATGTTTTAAATTATAAACAAGGGCAAAGTACATTCATTATATAACATAAATGCCATAACTCAATTACAGAGTACATACGACTTAAATCTAAATGGTAGAGAAAAAGCCAGATACATAAGAAATTCATGAACAAATAATGCTGGAGAACACTGACTTAGGTGTCACTTACTAGAAGGTGCATTTTAAAGCAAAAATAGATAGAAACCAAATTTAAAACAATACACAAGCCGATATTTACTTGTTTCCAAGCAAGTCTTTGGAATTCTGGGTTGACTGTGATATTTATTCAAAGTACTTGACTCTCTCTTTTCTTCTTCTGCATGGCATCTATTGTCTTCAATTGCCAAAGTGGCTTGTTATCCACTCCTTGGCCCATTGGTTAAAGCAGAATTACAGTTTAACATATCATGCAACAAAAATCCTCCCAACTACTTATTGCCCATACAGTTATCCAAATATATTAATTTATACATTATATTCCCTCGTTCTATGCCAGCTATATAAAACACAATACCCCCTTTTTCACAGTAATAGTTGCAGGCACAGCCATATGGTACAGATGGGTCATATTCTAAAGATGTACAATTGAGAAATATTATTCTTGTTACCATTTTTTTGGTTTGTTTGCACCGCAATTACAAGATTATCTAATATTCTCTGTGTATCAAAGAAATATTCTTTTCACAGCAGTCCAGCACATTTTCTGCAGACTCAACCTTCATGAGATATTGACACTAACCGAGTTTAATTATTTTTGGTACTTTAAAAACAATTCTGTTCCACAATAAAAGTGTTATAAATATATAGGAACAAGAGAAATGTTCAATTAAGTTTTGCTTTAAGAAACGCTTTCATTATAGAATGCTTAATTTCTAGACTATTGCCTGCTATTATCAAGTTGTTTAATGCTACTATAAATTTTAGAGGACTTTAGTCAGTTTTATTAGGAAGGGGACCAAGCAGTCACCATATTAACATCTGGTCTTTATCTCAACAAGCAGATCAGGACATACTTAACAGTATAGATGTGTTCTCAGTAAAAAATTGTTATTTCCTTTTATTGAAATGTTATGCATGCTTATCTTCAACCTTTTATTTTTGTAGGATTACATTGGTAGTGGTAATGTTCTTGCCGTACAAACAGATCAGCAAACTTCAGTGCTTGCTGCCAATGACTGTAATCAGTAACCCTTTGTAAAAAGTAACTGAAGCACAACAGCATTGACAACATTTGCTGCTATATACTGCTTTTTACCAGAAACTTTGTCATGTTGGATCTTGACGCTCAGGACTTTTTTTTTCTACCATTAGCACAACCAGAACTAGTGAAAACACTACATCTGCCCTAAATGACAGGTTGCTAAAGTATTATGTATCCTAAACAGTGGGCATTTTTTACATACTTTTTTTACCCTGTTTTTTATTCGCGGTTGAATCTCAATACAAATAATCTCTTGCATCTGCTCTGCAGCCACTTCCTGTCTATGTACATGCATGACCCGGGGAGCTCGGACCTTCTAGCCCATCCCTTATAAACACCATTGTCATAACTGCCTTCTACTACCAATCCTCCTATCCCACGTTGTACACTAGCCCAGCCCCCTCTGGCAACACTACCCTTTTTCTTAACCCCTTAAAAGCTCTGGGCTAGGCCCAGCCCCCGGTCATGTAGTCACTGCGCCTAATTCTTACGGCTACGTGCCTCTCTCGTCATCAATGGCTATGTGGAAGTAGAGATGAGTTCCAAATTCACTGCTACATGGGTCACTTAAGATGTTCACTGTTCACCAATTATACATACGAACATATGCTCACATATACCTAAACATATGCTATTTTAGAAGTGCTGGCTGGTTTGTTTACAAACTTGTGGCTGAAGCTGTCATAGAAAGTTTTCATGGCAGATTTTTCAAATGTTAACTACACATCCAGCACTATTTACATTAAGCTGATCAGGTATTTATGTTTTTTAGTGGCATGAATTAGGGTTCCAGATTTCAATAAGTCCCCTCACAGACCTCCCACAAACATTTAGCAAACAGGTTGTAAAGATGAAGAAAATTCAAGTTTTGGAATGCCCCAGCCAGAGCCCAGACCCAAATACAATAGAAAATCTGTGGGCTGACCTGAAGAGGGCTGTGCACAAGAGATGTCCTTGCAATTGTACAGATTTGAAGCGCTTTTGCAAGGAATATTGGAAAATATTGCAAAGTAAAGATGTGCTAATATTACTATACCACTACCACTTTTTCCTATAGGTTTACCTACCCCGATTGTGACTCGGGGTTACCGCTTTTGGCATCTTTTTTCTACCCCGAGTCACACTTGGGGTTACCGCTCAGGGGGTTATTAATAATAACTGAGCATGGTGGCTCGGGGGTTGGCACTCTGGTTTTTGCAGCACTGGGTCCTAGGTTAGAATCTCAGCAAGGACACTATCTGCATGGAGTTTGCAGGTTCTCCCCGTTTGCGTGAATTTCCTTTGTGAATTACATCACAAAAGCCTGGCATTTTAACATCGGTGTGTACACTTTTTATATCAACTGTGTATACATATACAAAATATATCAGCTCTTTTTTTTCTGATTACATGAACAGTACAGCACAACTGACGGCCTCCTTGTGCTGTTTTTACGTCTGAACAGGTTGAATTCATGTACATACTTTCATGACTTGAATTAAAAATAAATGTAACAGAGCTTCATTATTATTTGTCCTACATTGGTGGAAAGAATAATACATTTTATTTAATCTCCTATAATATATTAATTTGGAATAAACTACATTTCATAAAAGCCAGATGTAAAAGATGCCAAAAATACCAATATTATGTAAATACTTTTCTGTTACACACTTCACAAACATTTTAAATACAGACACATATGCATAATTTGCAGTGAAATAGAATTTGTAGCACCTTGAAAGAAACGATTAGGAACTGTCTTTTGCATTTATTAACAAGTCTTAACACCCTATGGATGCTAATCACACTTATCATGAAGATTAAACCTCTCAGTAAATATCATTCATAGGAGGAATCCTGCAATGCTTGGTAAAGTTAGAATGTATAGATATGCTAATGAATGTTAATTTTCATTAACTTGGAAAATTTGATTATGTTTCATATAGTGTGTCAATATGTATTATTAATGCACAGTTTTTCATTACATTTAATATGTTTAACATTGCTTTCAATTAAGGGTTTCTAAAGTAAAGAAAAGCTTCTCACTATCCTTCTTTCTTATCATAGTGATTATGGCTTAAAGCTAGAATAAAGGAAAAGTAAGGGTGTTGTTCATAATAACTGGTTGAATTTTAGCGTCTGAGATTGCCCTGGGCACTGTATCAGATAGTAATGTGCAACATGGAGCTGTTACAAACTTAAGCATCTACCCAACATTTCCACAGCAACAGTTGTTGTTTGAGGAACTGAAGTCAGCCAAAAAAGTCAACCATTACTATAGAGACTGTTATGTTTTAAGTGCACATGTGTCTAGACTATGGAAAATAAACTATCTTCATATTCTTAACAAGCAGTAAAAAAGCTTGAATTGTCAGGTTTCAGTGATTTCTTACAGTGGAAGATGCATACACACATTTCATTTTTGTGGCCCGAATTCATAGTTCATGATCACCTGTAAAAATCTAGTGTTAACACAAATGTTCCCTGAGGTCATAAGGAAATCAATAATGGCCTGCCATGTTGGTTACGTTATGACGACTATTGTTTTATTATTATTTTATAATGCAGCGGAATATCTCATACTCATACTCAACCTTCTTCATCTGTGTGGTCAATATGGCATTGCAGTAATCGTCTCTACTTTCCTTTCCACTTTGTTTTAGGGAGTTATTGGAGGCAGTGGAAATTCCATGGTTGCTCCAGGGTTTTTGTCTTTTGGGCCCAATGATTATCTGGAGAAAATCATTGGCTGTTTAGTACTGAAGGTTGTCACAAAGAGGTCTATCTGGGAGTACAACAGTAGCTGGCATATCCATGCAAAAATATCCTCCTAGAAAGATCACTTGCTGCTTATAAAGCATGGGAAAAAACAAATCTGTCTTTATATTCTTCTAAACTTCTACAAATCTAAACACAGTTAATGCAGAACTATGAACTAACATGAGCTGAATGTATATAGGTGGTTGGGCATCATGCCCATATGTTGTCTTTATAGTTCCCTTAAAGAAAATGAATAGCTGAAGTTGCACTGAGGCTACAGCAGGCTACAAGAAAATTGCTTCCTCTCCCCTGCACACTCTAACGTTCAACTTCCAAAGCTGGAAAGTGTCAACCTCAAGACGGGCACCAGAATGAATATGAGTAGAGGAGACAGAGGGAAAAAATGGGAGAAAAGAAAGGAATGCTGCTAGCGTGCATGACATATTTAGCACTCTAATAAATAGAACCACAAGACTCTTAAAAGAGGATCCCAGATTCATTGTTTTCTGAATATGGCAGGTAAGAGACAGAAAAGCATCAGAGGTCTGCAAAAACAAAAATAGGCCCTCTATTGATCTGATTTTGTTGTTCCTTTGGCTGGGTGGGTTGGTAGGGGAAATACATAGGATAGGGTGGAGAGATAGGCAGGCTTTTGTAGGAATGATTTTATATATTTTTTTCAAAATCATGCTTACAAAAGCCTGTCCATCTCTCAACCCTATCCTCTAAATACCTAATCCAGGCTAGGCAACCTAAAAAATTACTATCAATATTCCATGGGAGGAACCCTACTAACCATCCATCCCCTTACTTATACCTGGTAGGGGAAATAGTCACTACCACATGTATGCCGCCATGTTGCCAGAAAAAATACCTTACTTTTTAAACTTAAGGGCTCTTAGCCTTAGTTAAAGCATACCTAAACCCACAATTTTCACTTTACATAAAAGGGTAGACAACCCTTTCATGTTAAATAAAAAATCTGTGTGTTTGTTTATTTTAAAAAAAAAAAAAAGGGTGCAGCACCGTCCATTAATTCTCGATCGCCTAGGCGGTCATAAATGATTGGAAGCACAAAAGCCTCTTGGGCGCTACCTCTGCAAAAGGAGCCTTTTGGAGCAAAAAGAAAAAGTTACCGATCCCTCAGCGCTTGCGCAGTGAGATCGTCAAATTTTTTTTTCATCCTACGCCACCCGATTTCACGCCTGGGTTAGGTGATGTAGGAAGAAGAACATGAAGAAGAAGAGAAGATGGCAGCGCCCGGAGCGCTGGCTTCGGGACAAATGCTGGGACGACGCGGGACCGGATGCAAGACACCCCTAAATGGATCAGACTGCCCCGTGGGATTGAACGTGTGTTTTTTTTTTTGGGCCGTTTTGGGTTTAGTTCCTATTTAACCTGTAGTTCCAGGTCAGGCATTTACTGATTAGTCAGTAAACGTCTTTCTGAATCCAGGATCAAGAGTCCCATATGTTGCACATTTACAAATGGGATATCGATAGCAGCTACAATATTTATGTCCCAACAGAAAAGCTAATTTGTCATGAAATATATTCACTTATTTGTTGATGGTTTGTTGGCTCTAGGGCAGGTAACAGGTTTAGATTCAATGCTTTGAGGTGAAGATGTGGAAAATGTACCATTGAATGACTTTTTTCATCAGACCCTAATCACAAAGGTATACTGCTAAGTAAGACAGCCCCTTTACATTTGCATTAGTCACTGCTTAACTAAATTACAGCACCAAGGACTAGTCCTTCTGGTCTCTGGGTGAGATTAGTATAGCTTGTTAATTGTAAATGCTATTCTGAAGGAGAAAAAGCTTGAGCAGCACTTGATGCTGAGCATGCACACGAACACCTTGTGTGGTCCTCAAAAGACCTCTTTCATGATAAGCAGCTTACATTAACATCCACTTTCTCTCCTTTTCTGATAGTACTTTCCTAGGAGTTCTTCAAGAGCTTCTTGCTATCGCACTCATTGCTTTCAATGTAAAGGGGCCTATTATGAAGAGAATGAAACCTTTGTTTAAATGGTAATAGCTTATTATTTGTTGCAGTAATTGCAAGATATCTATTATATAGTGGGTGCATAGGAAATGTTCAGTATGTATCTGCAGAAGGTATTAGTTTGGTATATTCTACTGCTATAACTATTCCAGTTCAGACTGTCCAAACAGATTTAATAATTTATATAAAGTAGATCTCCATTTATTCATTTCCTTTTTGTTGAAAGAGGAAGAGAAGAGTTAGGACTTGTGTTAGTCTTTTATCGTTGTCCACATTGGGAGATTTACTGGTATCAAGTATCGATCATGGTGAGTGAGAGTAAAGGAGAAACAAACCTGCAGGTGCACTCACTGCTGTCTCTTCTGCCAAAAACAAACCTGTTCTAACAACTCATCTTATAGGTAGTGTCTGAGCATGTATATTCCTACTTGACCCATACAAAATCCTATTGATTTATAGGATGGGTTGCATTATTGGTGATTATGGGGGGTATGAGGGAGCATGCAAAATCTTCCGCGAGGTTCTCTTACTAGAATGGCCATTGTTTTGTTGCAGAGCAGCATATTCCTCTTTTGAACTTTTATCACACATATTCCTCTTTTGAACACATTTATCATTGTCAATCTTCTAATTGCTAGTGACCATTTGATGCATTTTTCGAAGGTACTGTCCACCTAAATCCGATACAACAACCGCAGGTAGACTGGTGAATTCCATGAGGACTCACACAGTGTATTGAAAAAAGGCATGAAATCTTACACATGAAAAGTTTTCCCTAGTGTAAAACAAATAGAGCATCCAACAGCAAATATGAACCCCACTTCCAATGGCTTTCCAGTGCAATGATCCAGCTGTGGGGGGCTCAAACACGTGCCCATGCCCTTCAAAATTTAAAATAAATTAATTAAGAAACTTTTTAATAGAATTTAAAGATTCAATTCCAGAATATAATAATAAATATAGTAGTAAATTAAGGAATAACAATATTTAATTTATTATTAATAGTGTTAACATTGTAAACTTCAGAATGTAACAATAAAATAAAGTGAAAATTACAAAAAATTGCATTATTATCCTGCAAATGAACTGCAAACCACTTCAAATTTTCATGCTTGGATAGTGTCAGTAGAGGAATAGTGTTTGGGGAAAAAGGTTGTCATGTGCGGCAATGACCAGGTGTTAATTGCTGTAGCAACTAATTACATGCGGCTGCACATTTTATATAGATTGTTCTGGATCCTTTGCAATGGATTACAGAAGGATTAGAAAACAGAATCATTCACAAGGTTACTTATCTTAGCAAAGTGTGCACATTCATAGATTAGGTCATTTTAGGTGTGATTGCAAGTTGTTAAGTGCACAGGATTAGAGCTGTGAACCTCAGAATCCAAAATTGGCACAGGGTGATTGCCAGAAGGATTTATACCAAGCCCTATTTCTTCTATTGACATAACCGAGACATAGGGACCTTTCCCAACATTATGTCCCCCAAAATGGATGTAGGGGTATGTTGCGGGGACTCATGGAACCTGGAAGCTCCTTTAAAAGGGAGCTCTATATATTTGTCCCCTTTTTTGCATTTGTCCCATTACTTAGGAGAATGAGTACAGTGGTGCAATAATACCCCTTACCTATTCCCAAACACACACAATTTTTTTGTATTTAATTTTTGTCCACAGAATTACCTATGTCCCTATGGAAGTACTGGGAGCTGCCATTTAAAAACAGAAAATAAAAATAAACATTTAACATTACAATTAGACCTAATTTTGGGGACATAAGAAATATTTTTACACATTGATAAGTATGTGTGGTGTTTTAATTTAAATGAGGGAACTTTGTTTTTGGTTTGGTCACCCATTGGTGGCTGGGTACCTGCCACTTTAGTGTAGCACAAGCCATACATTGAAGGATGTTGCTTTCCTGAGTTGTAACACCTTTGCCAAACTGGCAGCGAGACCATGGGATGATTTGTGGACATTTTCTCTTCTGCCCAGGTGCCTACAGAAAAGACACATGTGCTGAGAAGAATGCTGATGGATATGGCAGAATGGTTGCTTGACCCTCCTCATCATAAACCCATTATGACTCCTTTACCCACTTAATGTGGCATATCCTCTAAAATCCGTCGTAAGACTTTCCTCCCTGTCAGTGGAGATGATAGATGTTACAGCAAAAGCAGCTGAAGGGTTGCATGAAGTTGTGGGCTTTGCTTAATGAAAATCCAGGGCATGGTCTTTTGCTGCTGACTTGTATCCTTGGGGTACTGTCCAGAACAGAAGTGGTGTGAGCTCACTTTTTTCGGGGGCACACGTGTCCACTCCTAGTTTGCAAAAAAATTCTTTGGTGGTTGTCCCTCCGCAGCCCCCTCCCCCTGTAGTCAGGAGATGGACCCCACTGGGGGGCGCACCAGCCAGAGCCGCGGGCCAGCGGGTTCTGGTATCATGACGTCACTCTGGGGGAAGTTTCGTCCCTTTTGAGTGACACATAGGCAGGGGTATAGTGGGGCGGGCACATCATGGATAGTTCCATGCCCCCTCTTTTTTATGACTACACCCCTGGCCCAGAAATAAGTTTTTCTAGGAAGAAGAAGAAAGGCTTTGTCATACATTTTAAAACGGTTTGTGTGTTCTTTGGCTTAACAGCACAGCCTCTGTGAGAACTAAAGTATAACCCTGAACTGCTTCTAAATGGTGGAGCCCAACCACCAGCTTTTACTGCCCTACTACTCACATGTGCAGATCCTCTGCTTTTCATTTTAGGTCTGCCTGATCATTTTTAATTATTGCAGAGAATTAAAAAAAAACTCAATGGGGTAGGGTGCGTGCACAGCTCAGCGATTTTGAAGAGAGCAAGGGGGGAAAGTTGAAGGAAACAATCAGGCAGGTAAGAATGGCAGAATGGACTGCTTTACTTCCACTTTTTACTAGTTGATTCATTTATCTCCTGACTCCCCATGCTCTACAAATGTGAGTTACAAGAACATATCAACAGAGTTCCAACTTACTGAGTCAAATATGAAAACAAGGAAGACAGCTCACTCACCTACTATAAAAATATAGAACTCTTGTATAACATCAGAAAAAATAATATTGTCACTGTTTTTGTTTTTTGCAAAGTTACATTATGTATGCTAAAAAAACTCTCTAGATCCTTTTCCCAGATGTAAGTGATTAGAAGTTGGAGCCACATTTCAGCTTCTGAAAACACTGCAGACTTTAATCTAAAACCTGTTGCCTTCTTCTGGTGTAAAAAGATTTATAGTAAATAAACCATTGTTAAAAAACCACAATACAAAAGTATTTGAAATTTATAAATTATTAACACATACTTCCAAGTTATTATTTTTTTATTCAACACCAGTAAAAAAAGAATAAAAAATATATAGCAAGAATAAATAATTATTGCAATCATTAGTTACCATGGGGCAGGAGTTTTTCCAATTAGTTTTTGTTGAATCTTTTCTTTTGTCTGTGTTGCTGCTACAATTCTATAAGTTATCTCCTGTGTAATACCACCAGGTAAGTTTCAATTGCTGCATTTACAAGCATATAAACATTGTGAATTACAATTACGATTACAAAAGACACCAGCTAAACCTGCATTTGACAGTTGATATAGGAACTGAGTTTTTTTCTGCAGAGTTAGACAAATCCTTAGGACTCCACAACACAGACAACAATCTGTGAATCTCTACTGCTTTCCTGACGTTGAACATGGGCTTTGTAACAAATCACAGTTAATCTGACTCTCTCGCTTTTATTTACAACTGTGCTGATGACCTCTGATTACTTATGTTGAAGGTCATAGCTGCTAGTGTTTGTTAAAAAGTCATAATCAGGTGTAAGGATAAAAACATTAATTTTGCAAAAATTCTTTTGAAATTGGTGGATTTTTACAAAAATGTTTGGTAACTTAGGGGCCAGGGGAACCTGTGGGAAAATGTCCCATTTTTATATTTTTATATGCATAGTCTTTATCTGCAGATCACAGTTAAAGTATAATTGGGAAAGCGGTCTACCAAACTTATGAGATAATTGCAAAGCCTTGTATGTATTATATGTACAATTGTTGTGGGTTCTGTGCCTCATTTTAAGAATGTTTCCCAAAAAATGGCATGGGAGGTTTAAGGTTCTCAAGGGCAGTGTGTAGAGAAGGTAATGGAGTGGTGTGAAGAGTCATCTATGGTTTGAGGTCTCCTAAATGTTTTTTTGCCAGCAAATGGGTGTTTATTTGTTAAGGGATTGTATGCGCAGTTGATATAGTTCCCGATGGCACCTGGGAGCATGATATATCAACGAGAAACACAGGTCTTAGGATCATTGGTGGTGAAGGTGTTAATGTCCCTGAGGACCTGCAACCTGAAGGGAGTTAGGTTGTTATAATGTTGTTATATTAAAGTTGCACTGATGTAAAGGTATATGGTTTTAAGTGATGATGATATGTGAGTTTGTTGTAAAAAATTGTGTAATAAACGGCCAAAGAAAGCCATTCACACTATATCCACAAGTGTCATCATCGTGTTCAAGTGGTTTTGTTGGGAGCCGATAAAAAGCTCTGACCGTCCACAGTCAAGTACAATTTAAAGCCTATAGGGGAGTTTATTTGTATTAGAATTTACTTACTTCACATTACTAATTGGTTTTTGTTCAAACTCAATAAGCACTATTCCTTTAAATGACTTTAATTTCCTTACAGATTTTACTTTGGAAACCATGTTGTTTTGGTATATTATGAGAATACTTGCAGGTGCAGGAAACACTGCACAATTTCTTCAAATAACCCTAGTGTGTGGGGTTTTCCCTAGAAAGTCAATGAGCTTGTGCTCCCCTTTACCACCTGGGCAGAATAGTTGGAAAAAAGGCAAAATAACCCTTATCCATTTTCAAAAAGAGTTAAATATCTAAAAATAATAATTTTGGACAAAAACCGATTGTTCATGGAAGTATTAGTGTGCAAATAAACTAAATTCTGGTTCAAATTACCCCCTAAGCAGATTTAAAAACACTGCTTTAACCTTTACCATTTATCCTTAAAACTACACCCTTTTTCATTTTGTTTTTTGGCACGTGCTCTCACAAGTCCCCCTGACCCCTGCAGCAATTTTGGTGACATTATCATGTTCAAGGGCTTTGCAAATAAATTACAAAGTCATTTATGTAAATTTGTGACATGGTGAAAATTAGTGTGAACTCTCAAAAGTGCTACTTTCACAGCGAAACAAAGTTTTTGAAAATCGCCAACCTATTCACAATTATCAGATTTCCAGTTGCTTAGAGGCATAGTTGCATAGTCAAATGTATGTTAAAACTAATATCAGAAGGAGTGTGCCAGTCAGTGTAGGTAGAAACCAACATGAACCAGTAAAACATCCCCAAAATTCTGAAAGTTTTAACTTTAGGAAATTGGAATTAATGGTAAATCTGGATTTTTAGTTACTTTTGTTGGGCTGATAAACCACAAAAGAGACTTAGAAAGCTGGGTACTGCCATGGATGACAAATGTATAATGAAAAAAATTGAATAAAAATGAATATGTAGCGGGGAGAGGACCTATTATGTGGCACTGAGGAGAACACGGAAGGTATATGAATACTTTAAACAACTTTGTGAATTGTAGAAATTACCAATTTTTTTAAGAAAGGAAAATGTCTGCATGTATGCGGCTTTTACATTTCTTCCAATAAATATCCATGCAGCTATTTTTTTTATTGTGCTATGATATTCAGATTTTTATTAGCAGAGCATATGGAACATATGTCCAATGCAACAGTGTGTTAGGATATCAGGCACCATATTGTTTAATATTGTTGGGGCCCCTTCAATGTACGCATGGCATACGTTTGGTTTTTCTGCTAGCATGGGTTGGGCTAGCCTAGCCACTCTTCTTTATTGGATCAGCAGTGCTTTGTACCAAAAATAACAATAAAAATAACTAACAAGGGATTTGGATAGCAGATTTAGATGTATATAACTTCAAAAGGCACAAACAATTCTGCGGATGAGCGGGGAGCTAGGAACCTATCACCAATTTGTGAGCAGTAAAAATCCAAGTTTTTCTTGTTTTATATTTTCATCTATAGTCACTGACTTTTCTAAAAGCTTCTATGAAACTGGAGGACATGTAGAATGCATGAATGGATCTCAGACTCTTCATCCTTATCTCTCCAAAGTAGCAGACAATTGCAACAATTTATTAACATTAAAATTTTGTTATCTTTTTAATTATGTTTTTCTAACACCTCACAAATTACATCATTAATTTTTATTGGGACCCCTATTTTATTGCCAGTTTGTGCTCTTGATTTATGCCTGGTAAAGGTAAGATGTGGGTTAAATGATTGGCTATTATAGATAAGGTGATGATGTGAATCCTATTTGCAGTAGAATTGTGGAGGGAAGCATGTAATATATAAGAGCCACTGGAGCTTAGCATTTAATTCTCAGACTTTTAATACCATATGTGACCCAGTCTTAACCCTTACAAACATTATTTATGAACCTGGCCGCTTGAACATTTATATACATAAGCTGCAGGGGCAGAAGGCACAATAGATTTGGATTCACTGTTATCCTACATTTCACAATGATATTCATTAGAATGTGTGAAAATTTTTCACTTTTTAGACAAAACACAACGTAGAATTGATTTGTTTTGTGAATGTGTTCACTGCATTTGCTGTCTTTCTGTTTTCAGTTGTTCTGCACTGGTGTTCGACCAATTGAAGCTCCAAAGCTTTTCTTTGATGGTGGTTTATCTTTTAACAATTTTAACAATTATTCAACAATCAAAATGCTAATAAATGACTTCCTGTCAACAGTGGTTTGGCCCTTCTTGTATAACTATTACATTTTACACATCTGAAAATGCCATTTAAACAATTTAGAAATATATAGGAAGTGTCTTTATTTTAGCCCCAAATTTACCTAGCTAGTGATGGCTAAGGACAGAGCTTTCTTCATGCCAGTCAATGTTGTTAACTTCCATCTCTGTAAACTGCCAAAGTAGCTCTAGCCAATAGATTATTAATTTTCCAAGGCACCTGTTAACCTCTACTAAAGTAAAACAGACCCACATAAGTAACTTACCTAATACTTACCCCAACTTTAATGTTGACCATACACAGGTATTTCAAACACGATAAACTAGTTCTGGATCAGTAACACTTGAAATAAATAATAATTGAAAACTGATAAAAGAAAAGACAATACAAATTACCATTAATAATTCTATCTACTGTTAAATATCAATCAATTTTATGGATATAATTGGATTAAAAATGCTTTCAAAATTATTTAGATTTTCTACGACCTTTAGAGCATCTTTAGGGGCATCAGGACATCAAGTCACTTGTCCATTGCCCAAACAAAGCCAGTGGATAAATCTGATTATTTTTTGTATAATTAGCTTAAACTAAAAAATAGGATAAAACAATTGGGTTGCTACACATATTCTTAGAATTAATATAATGTGTAAAGGTACCCTCAACTCCTTACCTGCATCCTGAAACTTAAAAAGAGAAAAATTGAAAAATCATTTAAATAACATGCTTTGGTGAAATATTAAAGCTTTTATTAATAATATCAGTATTTTTACTTCTAAAAAGCCCCTCAAACTGAACAAAATGGAAAAGGTAATTGGTATGCAAGTTGCTGACATGGCATTTGGAAGATGCAAAGGCACTGTATGTCATCTCTTGTTTTTACTTCATTAATCCTTCACTGATTCTGATTTCTGTTTTTCTGCCCTCCAATTGTAGAATGTAGGTGGGCACTCCTGAATTAAATTCAATGTAGGATGAGTTTTGGCTGCTGGTCCTGCATTTTACTTGGTGTGGTTGGCAACATGGTAAGAAACAAAAAGAGCAGCTCCAGGTGACCATTTAAACAACCAGAACCATTAAAAAAATGAAAGGTTCAGGGTTTACTTGGTGAAAAAAGGCACAATAGTAATAAAAATATTGTCAATGTTAATATTGTCGATGTAATATTGTCAATGCTGTTCTTGTCTTTGATTATCAATTGTGACTTTTTTCCATCACAGGAAGGTTAAAAACATGTGATGTAGAATCCGGTGGTTTGCTGACATTTCCTCTAATCAGCACAAAATCTCAAACCTCTTGTTGTCCTGAATAAATGCTGTCAAAATGTGTGGTTAAGAATGACACAGAGTGCTTTTAGACACTTTTTAATATAAGGGCCATTCACATAGATATTTATAGATATTTATAGATATGGCATTATTTGGCAGCTAGGATCATCTTACCATAATAAAGTTTTAGAAAAGGTAGTAATCTCTACGTTAGGCAGTTTTGTATTTGGTAATTACATGGTAATTAGAAATGGCTGCTGAAGTTTCTGTTTTTTTTTTCTTCCTCCAGATCATGATTAGAGTGGGTAGCTGGGCTGCTGATTACTTTGTAAAAGGCAAAGGTCATTTGACCCCAGCTGCCTGTGGAGCAGGGTAGGGACTGTGCTAGGGAAGGAGCAGTTAGGAGCAGTTATTGTGAAATGGAACACAGAGAGCAGCTGCTAAGTGCAGCTGAGGACAAAATCTGTATGTCCAGACTTCATGGGAGTATACGGGAAGGATAACCCTAATATAGCAGTTGTTGGACAGAGGGCTGATTCTAGCTTTATTCATTTAAACTGGGCAGGTGATTTTATTCATCCACCACTGTCCCACAGATGTCCTAAAAACTTGGACCACTTGGAAAAAACATATTGAGTTATAATACGCATAGGAAGTTAATATGTTTATTTTGTAGTCAATAAATGACCCCAATGTCAGGAAAGTGATTTGTAGCAAAGTTACTTTTTGCAACTTTTGGCAGAAGTAACAGAATAGCCAGCTTCGTTGACTACATGTTATTCAGTGCAACTGTTGATGACAACAGAACACCAGTGTAGCTTTATACATAAGCATTGTAATCAGCTATGGCAGCAAAAATTGGAATGTTTGCTAATAAATTATTCTTTGACGTGGCAATAACTAATAGGGAAGGGAGGATTAAAGCCCAGTGGAAGCTTCTGGATTTCTGATCAAATTTCAGTCTAGTTGTATAAACAGTAAGAATATATGTGCACCATTTTTTAATCTACTGTGTGCTGCAGCAATGGTTAGAAAAACCTGTGCTGGTAACATGGTGGACAGGCTGACCGTGGCTCTCACACACAATGTAGGTGCCAAGGTCTCATAAATTACTGCATATGTTTTATTGCTATTCATTTTAGGGAATGCAATAGAAGATGCTGGGACAAGAAGGAAGACAGCAATGCCCCATATTCTTCTAGTGAAACCTCCAGTTCTTCATGGTTCTTTATATCTGAGTTGCCATGTTAATGGGTACTTTACAAGAAGCTGTAGGATTATTAGAGGAAACTGAAGTTAAGGGGATGATTCAAAAGCAGAAAGGTCCTTGCATAGCAGATTCTTGGATACAGATTGCTCTCCAGTACTCCAAATCATATGAGATGGTTAGTCCAAAACAGAAGTAGTTGTTTTCCTACACTGCAGAAATAAAAATATGAGGCTTAGGGAACAGGAAATGCAATGATATTTTTCAGTGGAAATTTAAGACAAAAGTTAGATTTTCCAGGGTACATTATAAATACTTAAATGTTCTCCACAAGATAACAAATACTTATGTTTTAAGTTCAAATACATTTCAAACTCTAAACACAGAGATACTGTTTAATCTTTGCTTTAAAATGCCCGATTTAGCAGTATCAGCTGTGGAAAGCTTTCTCCAAGCCCTTAAAGCATCATTCATTTTAACCTAGTCTTAGGATTTGCTAAAGCCTGCCAAAAAACCTGCATAAAACAAGTAAAGCCATTAAAGTTAAAATCCTGCCAAAATGATTTTTTAATTGTGGATAGAGTGAGGAAAAGTTATAACATATTTTGACCAAAACACATGTTTTTTATGTTGTCTATCTTCCTATTAAGGCTCCTGCTACTACAGACTACCTAGAGGAACCTACATGAGGGGCAGATACAAGACCACTTACCCTTTACAAAAAAGAAATAGTGATTGGCCTTAATTACAGAAAGCTTCTGCACAGAGGCAAATTACACAGATCCAGGAAGAAATGCACAAAGCAAACCTAGTACATCAGAAATAGAATAACGTAGGATGCGGACTTACACTTATAAGCTGGTTGTATGAGTGTGCACACCCTTAAACTAATACTTTGTTGAAGCACCTTTTGATCTAGATACAGAATTTAGTCTTTTTGGGTCTATCATCATGGCGCATTCTGACTTGGCTACATTTGTCAACTCTTCCTTGCAAAAGTGCTACAAATCTGTCACATTGTGAGGGCATCTCTTGTGCACAGCCCTCCTCAGGTCACCCAACAGAATTTCTATTGGATTTAGGTCTCATGCTTCATCATGCGGATGGTGTTCTTTTAGAGATGTAGAAGGGTTGCAAGACAGAAGATTTTTTTTACAAAGTAAAACATCTGGACCCAGCTAAAAGTTGAAAAACAAACTTCACCATGTCTACCAAAAGCATGTGGGAAAATGTGTTGGCTGAACTTTTTAGCCCCAATTCCTAAAGGTATATCTGACACAAAAACACTTTTCAGAAAAGATGCCCTTGCTATTTGACAGATTTAGAGCGCTTTTCCAAGGAAGAATGGGCAAATATTGCCAAGTCAAGATGTGCCATGCTGATTACTACCCAAGAAGACTAAATGCTCTAAAAACTCAAAAGCTGCTTCAACAAAGTATTAGTTTAAGAGTCTGCACACTTATGCAACAAGCTTATCGTAAATTTCCTTTTTTTTGTATTTTCCCCTAACAGATTTGTTTTGTTCTTCAATTAATTTGTACAAGTTTTAGATGACATTGTACGTTTTAAAATTTTCAAAATGATTTAATATGGTTTTATTTTTTTCCATCAAAAAACCTGGCATATTAACAGGGGTGTGTACACTCTTTATATCCACTATATATATATATATATATATATATATATATATATATACACATATACAGTGATACCTCAACTAACAAGTGAACCGCTGAGTTTTAGCCTTGGCTAACAAAGATGGACTCGGCTAACAAATGGATATGCGATAGCAAACTGCTACTGCATTTTAGTTTTGTTTCCGCTAATGAAAATTTTGGCTAACGAGTGTGATTCCGGAACAAATTATCTTTGTTAGTCGGGGTATCACTGTATATAAATATAAATAAATATATATAACTATTTTACTATGTGTAAACTGTACATGAAATGAAAACCAGTCTAGTTGCTGTTCAAAGTTCAGATATGACATTAAATTCCTTTATTCACTCAGTAGCTGTCATGAGTTTGCACATAGAGAAGTGCAGAAAGAAAAGAATGGGAAATGTACCTGCATGGTTTACAGATAAATAAAATACTGGTGAAAGAACGGTCTATGATTTATTTTACAATACAAAGCCTTGAGCAAAACTCCCAACTGACAATATGTGTTTTACAGACAGAAAAAATCCAATGGGTAAATCTGTAACAGAAGAATAAAAAGGACAAAACTAAAGAAATAGTTATATTTATAAAACCTGAACTGTATCTCTGCAAGCTTTTATCAGGGGAAAGTTACTCATAGGAGGAATAAAAAGGACAGCAGCTGATACTCAATATGGATCATTCTAACCGTTCTCCCACAATCATTCAGTACTATGGCTATGAAACAAAATACATCAAGCCAAGAAATTTAGGCAAAAAAAATGTTTTTGTTAAAAAGAAAAATATTGTATGGAGGTTGCATGCCTGTAAAAGCGGCTGTATTATTATTTTCTAACACTGATATCTTCTCTTTCCCTGATTACTAGTTTGGAGCAATTTAGACAGAATGATGGATGCTACTTTCCTATGACAAGAATTTTAACAGCCCTCTCCCCGCTCTCTGTGCACACCCAATTATGTGTCTGAGCTGGTAACCTTGAATTTATGTTGCCATGGTGAGAAACTGGTCATGCATTATGGATTATCATTGAAATTCTACACCCCTACCTAGCATAATGAGAGTTAGGGACTTAATCAAATCAGCCATTCTGTGTGACACAAAGTGAAGAGCTAGCTCTTTTTGTTCAGAGTCTGGAAAGAAAGCATGCCTGATGGACTGGCAGCTGCAGTGCTGCAGCCTGGTACATTGACCTTATATACATTTGTGAATGTATAGACAGATGGTTCTCAATGCTTGGAATTTTCAGCTTAGGAAGCAGCTGTTCTGATAACCTCTGCTGTCTCACCTAGTTGTCATGGAACACTGAACAGAGGCTGAGAATGCAGATACATTCGTTGACATTACAAAGTAAATTACACTGCAAGCTATCTCATACCAGCAAGAATTACAACTTACATGAATGATTCTGAACGGTGACAAGGCAAGGTTTGGGAATAGGTCCAAAAATGTGTTAGGTAGCATAATACAGAAAAAAAGAAGGGTGAAAGAGCAAATACAATTATTTTAGGTTAGAATAATAAAATATTAAAGCTTGCACTTTTATTATAGTGTAGAAGGACAGTAAAACAAATTGACTGTAGGCGATCTTCTACCGATAACCAAATTGGCCCCTCTGACACTCGTCCTTGTTATTCCAGATGCCCCCGGGCCTCTAGAGTTTGTGGTTTTATTTGGAGCTCACTAGGGGTCTAGAATGGGTCCATTATAGTCAGAGAATGCTGAAAAAAATTGAAGCAATTGGCCTATCTGTGGATATATGCAAGAACTGATGTAGACAAACATAAACAAGGCCCTTGTTATGTATTAATATCTGTAGGTTGATTTCTGTAAGGTTCGACTATGCTGATCTATGCTGAACATTTTATTATGTTTTTTTGTCTTTGTCATCTTTTTTGCCCTTAATAATAAAATGCCACCAGAGCTTCTGGTGTTATAAGGAGCTCACAGGGGTTCTAGAGAGGGCCCATACTGGTCAGCAAATGCAAGAAGGAATCTTTTTCTAGAACAGCGATTGGCCCATCTGTGGCCATTGTTAGGTATTGATGTCTGGAGGTTGATTTTTCCAAGATTTGACTATATTGAATGTTTTAGGATGTTTTTATCTGTGTTATCTTTTTATGTCTTTAATAATAAAACGTTAGGTGGGAGAATACATTTGGGGGAGTCAGGAATAGAAAAGAATCTGGGGGTTCTCGTAGATCATAGACTTAATAACCGCAAGCAACCCCATGCTGCAATATCTAAAGCTAGTAAAGTACTTTCTTGTATTAAAAGAGGAATAGACTGCAGAGATGAAGACATTATCCTGCCCCTGTACAAAGCATTGGTCAGAACACATCTGGAATATGCAGTCCAGTTTTGGGGGCCAGTTCACAAAAAGGACATTGCAGAATTGGAGAGAGTGCAGAGAAGGGCAACTAAACTAATAAAAGGAATGAAGGAGCTCAGCTATGAGAAGAGATTACCTGAATTTAATATATTCTCCCTTGAGAAGAGACATATAAGGGGGGATATGATCACCCTGTATAAATATATAAATGGTCCATATAGAGAACTCTACTCCCAATTATTCACTTTGAGATCATTACAAAGTACAAGAGGGCACCCTTTGTGTCTGGAGGAAAAGAAGTTTAAGCTCCGGATAAGGAAGGGATTCTTCACTGTAATGTCTGCGAAAATGTGGAATCGGCTCCCTCAGGAAGTAGATTCAGCAACTACTATAGATTGATTTAAGTGAAAGCTGGATGCTTTTCTAGAAGCACAGAATATAACTGGCTATTAAAGATTTAAAGTAACGATAGCAGTGACTGTTGATCCAGGGAACATCCGATTGCCTCATGGAATCAGGAAGGATTTTTTTCCCCCTGTTGAGGAAAATTGTACTGGGTTTTTTTTGCCTTCCTTTGGATCAGCTATGTCCATTGAGTTTTATATCTGGGATAGGTTTATTTCCCGAGTTGTTGAACTTGATGGACTTATGTCATTTTTCAACCTAACCTACTATGTGTGTAAATGGAGATTTTAGAGATTGTTAGTAAAGTTTCTTGTTGAGTATGTTAAGATCATGCCTTCATGCTGGCAGGGCTTCTGGTTTTATAGGGAGCTCACAAGAGGTGTAAAGATGGCTTAAATTAGTTAGCAAATGCTGGAAAGAATCTGTTTTTAAAATAACATTTGGCTGAACTATCAATCAGTGTATTGATAAAGGCAAACATAAACGTGGTCATTGTTAGGTATCAGTGCCTGGAGGTTGTTTTTTGTAAGATTTGACCATACTGAATGTTTTAAGATATTTTTTTTGTCTTTGTTTTCTTTCCTTCTTTTTATGCCTTTAATAATAAAATGTTAAATGGAGATTTTAGGGATTGTTCGTAAAGTTTCTTGTTGAGTATGTTGAGATCATGTCTTCATGCTGCCAGGCTTCTAGTTTTATAAGGAGCTCACAAGCGGTCTATAACAGGCCCATAGTGGTCAACAAATGCTAGATCTTTGGACTGATCTATGGACTGATAAAGGCAAACATAAACATGGCCATTGTTAGGTATCAATATCTGGTGGTTGACTACGGAAAGGATTGACTAAATTAAACATTTTAAGATGTTTTTGCCTTTTGCCTTGTCGACTTTTTATGACTTAAAATAAAAATTGAAATTTTAAAGATTATCAGCACTTTTTTTATTGAGTATGCTGGGATCATGCCCTTGTGTCCCCAAAGCTTCTAGTTTTATAAGGAGCTCACATGAGGTCTAGAAAGGGCCTAAATTTATAAGCAAATGTTGGAAGGAATTTTTCTTTAGAATACCACTCGGCATATCTATGACTCTATGGATAGACTGATAAGGGGAAATATAAACATGGCTATAAATATAAATATTACTATCTGGAGACTGATTTTTGGAAAATTTGACTAAGGTTTTATTATTTTTTATCATCTTTTTATGCCTTTAATAATAAAAATATTAAACATGGATTATTATGAGTTGTATTGTTGAGTCACTCTTTTTAAATCCTATTCAAATGTTCCGTGTTTTTGATGCTCACAAGGAATCTAAAGGGCCCATACTGGTCAGCAGCCTCTAAAGCAAATGGTAGAAGGAATGCTAACTTGTAAGTACTGTATAAGCTCATGTTAAGCTGCTTTTTTATAAGAGCCCTGATTTATTCATACTTCCCTAACTTCTAAGATCAATGAGAGGGACAGCTTGTAGAATAAAATATTGAGGACACACTCCTTCTACACCCCTGATCACAAATGCCAATATAAATGAAAGCACACAGATAATAACATATTGCTATTTCAATACTACTTTTCAATACGTTACAATAAATTAAAGGAATGCAATATAAATTATTTTAACAGGTAAATAGTATATTTAATCACACAGATCAACCTATCAAAACTTGAAGAAAGGTGTTTAATTAAGAATGAGGGGAAGAATGGGTTGGTTTCATAAACAAGATGGCTCATCCAAAGAAAAAGACACTTGTAAGCTTAACCTAAAGCTTATTAGATAGACTAATTTGACTGAAATTTACAGTTGGTATGTGGAAGTGAACCCTTTGTTACTGTGCTGCCAGGAAATTTGCAAATTTTAAGCAAAACTAAATGGAGCATTTTTTAAGAACAGCATGGAGTGTTCTTTTTTAATTTAAACTGTAAGCCCATGTTAAGCAATGTTTATATTATGAAAAATAATTTTGTTTCTGTGAGTATACTGACCAAGCTAGTCCTTTTGGGTGAAACCTTTATTTTAATCTCCTGTTTATTGAATTATTGTATGTAAAAAAACTAGAATAAAGGAATCTCCCAGACCCTGGTAATCAGCTTGAAAAGAACAAGCAGTCTTCATGTAATTGCCCTTATTATTACCATACCCTTTATCCCTGCTAGAAATGTTCTTTATGTAGGCCAGCAGTACCAGGATTTTGAACCTTAAGTCAAATACAAAGATAAATGTTAAAGAGTAACAGGTCTCTTTCACATGTGCATGCAACCAAATAGTTGGCATGGCATCACATGGAAACCTTGGTCATAGATCGGCTCAAAGGATTCCTGGAGTCAAGCCAGGCCATTAGGATTTATAACAAGTATGCCAAAGTGCAATTGGGTGCTTCTGGAGGGATCACTTGGAAGGAAGCATGAAATCACCTTTTCTACACACCCTCTTACTACTTCCACCCCATCTGCTGCCACATAGAAACGTGTGTGTCCCACATGTAAGAGCTTTGAATATGATATCTTTAACCACTACAAAAGCACTATATTGTCTGCACTGTATTGTGAGGTGTCCCCCATTCCCAAAAGAAGTAAGATTTTTTGGGGTGGTGTATCAGAATGCTGGTGGTGGTGGTGTGTGTGTGTGTGTGTGTGTGTGT
>NC_092861.1:23861562-23921572 GCF_032062135.1 Pyxicephalus adspersus
TTCTTTAGTGTAAATAAAACATATACCTTTTATACAAGACCACCATCTCAAACCCATTGAATGATGTCTGCATGGTTCTGGAGCCAGCAGCACTTGGTAAAGCCAGCTGCATGATACTAATTATCTAGTCTATAAGGTTAATATTTTAGCCATCATTGCAAGGGTGAACATTATTCGCACGGGCCACCACAGGCATTTGCCCCAAATATTTTGTTTTAACAAAGGATTTGAAAAGACCCCCCCAAACATTGTTTTATTAAGATCTGAAAATAATATTAAGGGTTCTTCAGGGATAAAAAAGTTGAGAAATGCTCATCTAGACAGTAGGGTTGGTTTACTAATTAAGGAAGAGCATATGCAGGAATAATAAATCTCTCCTAACATTTTATTACTATATTATATGTATATTTTGTTCACAGATCTGACTAATTATTTCCAGATAGATTCTTCTATCGATTAATAATTTATTTTAGTCAGTAGACATTACAAAAAGCTAAGATGAACTCACAGGTAAACATCATTACAGTGATGTATATATTTGTAAAAATACACCATAAACACAAAGGTCTAGAGAGATGCTATATGGCATGTAAAAAGAAGCCGGATCAATATGAATGTTGAGATTCCAGTAGTCCAGTGTTTCAAGTTTACAAATCCACAGGGTCTCTAATCCATGTAAGTACGTCTCACCAATGGTCTGCTGACTGATCAATATCCATCCTTTTCATGTCTCCAGGATGTTTATTGTGCTTTGTGTGAGCTTTTAAATTCATGAAGCTTCCAGAGAAAGGCTGTTATTATTAATATGGGAAAAACACCGGCTTCCATAAGCTCAGAATTCGCAGTGGGTCCAGCTAAAAAATACATTTATATATTACCGTGTATTTATTGGAAATTGGTGTTGCTTTGTTCTTTCTGTGTTTGTATGTGGTTTATCTGAATGCTTCAGTTATTCTCAGAAGAATAAAAAAAAAATACTACAAGATATTTTTTGGCTTTCCATCAAGGTGACCCATGGGTTTTTGTGGATGGACAGCTGGGTTTTTCAATCTCACTTTAGAAAACGACTTTTATGTACATATCAGGGCAAAAAAATAGTTTTGGATAAAAAGAGGAAATATTATTTTTTTTGCTATCCTGTTTGGGAAATTTCACCCAATTTTTCTGTCCTGCTTGATAATTTAAAAAAGTAAGCAACAAGGATAGAGACAAAAAGGAACATGTCTAAAAAAAGGAACAAATCTAACATGGGTTCTATTTTTTTAATAAATCTATTGTTTTTCTGTCTGTATTGCTTTTGGAGATTTCCTCTTACTTCCTGTCTTGTACAATATTATGAGAGAGAAGAAACGTGGGTGAATATGTCTACTGCAGCCCCACAATGCACACGTTAGAGGACCCCTTTATTAAAGAATACAAGGACTGTGCTGACTTTCTCTAGTTTAAGTGCTGTAGTCTATAGTCACATTGAACCAGAGCCAGTCAACCAGCAGTAAAGTGGTTTATTTTTCATTCATATGAATCAGAAATAACAAAAGTGAAATGATTAGCATGGAAGCCAGAAAACGTGTATTTCCAAATATTGGTCAGCAAGTCCAGCATGTGTAATTCCCATTATGTTTGAATGTTGAATTGGATGCTATCAAGTAAAGTTAGCTGGTACCTATTGTTGTGTTCACCGTGCATGACATTGGGATGCATTTTTGTAAAGGCAGCAAGTCTTATCTGCAACAGTTCAGCTGCTTTGTATCCAGAACAGAAATCAATGTCATATGGATGTATCATACAAGCATCACAAAGGTGTCATAATTGAATTTCAAATGCAATCCATTTTTCCTGAAAGCTTGTGTTGCCTCTGACTTGATGCTGACTCCAAAGTTTGTATACATTAGTAGTTGTGTAGTTTTAGCATTAGATTGTAAGCTTTGTAAGTTTCACTCTCAATACTGATGTGATTGGCGCCATGTTTTCTGTACATTGCTATGGAATGTAGCAGTACTAGGTATATATATACTAAGACATACATGGAACTCTGACCTCATAGCACAGATACCTATTGAACTGAACAGCAGGACCCCAGAACTTTGTTGTCAGAGTGACATCTTGGTCTGCATGCTTGTTCACAGTCATTAACTTCAGCATGGCAGCCTGACAATTAATTAAACTCATTTTAAATCAAGACTCTAAAGTGCCATTTACACCTATGAGCTGTAGTAACACATGTGTAACAGCAATGCACCTTAATATACCAAATACTTGGTAGTTAGTTTTTTCATTTCAATGACACCCCAAAGCATGCAGGAAATATACATGAATTACAGTGCACCACCTGTATCACTAAAAATGGTGAATGTCAATTTTCTGGTCTGGTGCATGCATTAACAGCAAATTCTAATGAATGTGTTGGCTTAAATCGACCAATCATCCCATTTTTAACATTATACAAAAGGGTATTTACCATGAATGGGAGTCCAGAGCCTCCTGAGATACCTATGTCACATATCCCAGGAGGCCTCAAGCTGCTCCCCTCTACCTGCCCGAGATTGGAAATCAAGAAGCAGTGTTGATTGATGTACTGTTAGGCAGAAGAGAGCAGAAGAAAGATCTGCAGTCCAGGTCAACAGACTGCTAGAGTACAGGGTATTTTAAACTTAAATAAAGAATAAAAGAAAGTCAGATTTTTGATGATTTGATTCAGATTTCTGAAATGCAGCAATACATTGTAAGGGTTTACACTGTAAGGTCATTTAATTTTGATATACAGGTAGTCCCCGGGGTACATACGAGATAGGGACTGTAGGTTTGTTCTCAAGATGAATTTGTATGTAAGTCAGAACAGGTACAATATTGCAATTATTATAAATTATTATTATTATTGCAATCAGGACAGATGTTTGTCTTACCATATTATTAGGCAGCATATCAGTTACTGTAAAAAATCCTCACTGTGAGTTAATCACAAACAAAGCAAAAATAAAACTTTATGGAACCTAGTCATTCATTGACTTCTGGAGCAAGCTTTGCTTTGATATGCAAAAAAGAAACAAATGCAGAGTCTGTCTTAATCATTAAAGAGTTACAAGAGGTTGCAGAACAGCAAAAGATTTCTTCTGCAAGTCATGCGAACCACCCCTCCCTCCCATCAAGCCTTCGTCCTGCACACGAAAGACCAGGGAAGCCCCATTGGTATCTAGGAGTCATCCATATGTCAGATGTCCTTAACTCTGGGACTACCTGTACATGTAAATGAGTTTAGCTTGATTTAAAAAAACTAGTTCCTAAAGCTTGTTCATATGTACAACTTGTACAACTTGTATCTGTATAAGAACAGTCTTATTTACTCATTACATATCCTGGCCTTTTTTTATTGCAGTGGTTGTTCTTGGCTGTTCTTTCTTGCAATGCTAGTATATAGTTGGAATTTTCAAAATCACAAAGCAATTGCAAATATAATATTGTAGTTTTAATCAACCATCAAATGATGATCTGCTTGATCAAACCTAGCGGAAAAATCTGATGCTGTGTAAGAATTTTGGTAGTTGATTAAACTTGTGGGTTGTTGATTGCTTTCTGGAGATCACTTGAAATCATAATTGAGATTCAGTGAGGATGGAAAATGGTGTTGAACTGAGTGAAAATTGCCACGGATATAGTCAAATTTGATCAATGCATGGAACACAGTTGTTAGGAAGTTATTACATTACCATTAATAATTGAGTATTTATTATTCTGCCCAACTCCAGTATACAGAAATGCGTATTTTTATGCTTTGACCCTGCCCATTGTACAGCTTTCTGACATTATTTTAAATTAGAGTTAAGCTGCGTACACAATTTTTATCGTTGGAAATGAACGACGAACGAACGACGAACGATCGATTGGGCAAAAATCGTTCGTAAAAAAAGTAACCAACGACGCCGACGAACGAGGATAGTCGTTGGAAATGAACGACCGGACCAGCGGATCGGATTGGACGACGATCGTTGACCATCTATCGTGTGTACGGTCGTTCAGTGATCGTCCATGGTCTGAGCATGCACGGTGAACGAACGTTCGCTCACTTCCTGTGGTGCACGTCACTTCCTGTATCGTTCAAACGATCGCATCTATCGTGTGTACAATATCGGCGAACGATCGTGTCATTATCTGTATGTACAGGATCGGTGCTATACGATCGTTCGCAGATATCGTGCAGGATCGTTCGTGGTTCGTTTACCAGCGATAATAATTGGAAGTGTGTACGTAGCTTTACACTAATTTAAAACTTAGAACCATTAAAAGTGTCCTTGCATTGGGGCTACCACTGCACTATGCTTATTTATAATTGTTGGTTTCATGGCAGGACTACCATTGGCCATTATAATTGGCATTTAAATGGGACAGCTGTACCTTTCTATAACACCCACGGAGGATATAGCAGAGGTGTGGTATGCACCTTTTGTAGTTATTGTGATGTGTCTCCTATAAGAAACCACAAACCAGTTTTATGTGACACTGGTCATCACACAGACCAGATGTGTACGAGCCACAAAAATGTCACACAGGAAATGAAAGGACCTAAGAACACCCCAATTTCTATCCAAACATGCAATGAAGTGGCAAAACATAAACAGGCAATCCTGAAGCTATCTACTTCTAAAATTACAAAAACAGAAAAGTAAAAGCATGTAAAAAGTGAAAATCACATAAAATAACTTTAATGCTAACACCACTAAAATAACTGAAAATAATAATTTTAACACCCCACTGTACACACTAATAAGAAAAAATAATGAATCTGTATTTAATGATTCACTATACAATACATTGTTCTTGTTGTGAACCAGTCATCTGATGCAATTGTCTTATATTAAAATCTTTACAAGATTAGTTTTTTCCTAATTTCAGCAGCTCTGTCCTCTGGGAACCAAACGCTAATTAAAGAGAATCAGTATTCTTCAGGTTTTTTTTCCGTCGATACACATGTGAATGTAATGAAAATCTCATATTATTATGAATACATGAGTTTGAATAATGTGTGAATAATGTGTCTTTATATCTAATATGTATTGTGTGATTCAGTGCTAATCTTCCTATAGCTTGGTCCAAGCTGTCATTGTGGGCCGAAGGGTGGCACTGCATCAGCGGGTGAATTCACTGCTAAGCTTCTCAGCAGTTACCAGCCTTCTACTATCCTAGGACCCATTTTTTTACCCTTTTTCTCCACATGGGGCACACAGTATTGGAATGCGAAGGTTACATGTTCTTTTAGACTTAAGCTACGTACACACTTCCAATTATTATCGTTGGTAAACAAACGACGAACGATCCTGCACGATATCTGCGAACGATCGTATAGCACCAATCCTGTACATACAGATAACGTCACGATCGTTCGCAGATAATGTACACACAATAGATGCGATCGTTTGAACGAAACAGGAAGTGACGTGCACCGCAGGAAGTGAGCGAACGTTCGTTCACCGCGCATGCTCAGACCATGGACGATCAATGAACGACCGTACACACGATAGATGGTCAACGATCGTCGTCCAATCCGATCCGCCGGTCTGGTCGTTTATTTCCAACAACTATTCTCGTTCGTCGGCGTCGTTGGTTACTTTTTTTACGAACGATTTTTGCCCAATCGATCGTTCGTCGTTCGTTCGTCCTTCATTTCCAACGATAAAAATTGGAAGTGTGTATGCAGATTTGGGCTCCTATGTTATCTAAAACCAGCCCTGCAGATTGCCCATAGAATCTATAGAATGTTACACTTTGGGTTTTGATTCAGAAACTTATTTCTATGGTCACATGCACAATATCATGGTAATATGAAATGTTTGCATAAAAGAATTTTGCATTTAGTAAGTGTCTTGGAAATCCACTAAAAACTGCAAATGAATAATGTTTATCCATTTTTACTTTTTTAACAACATGGTTATACTAAGTATACTGCAGGATATACAATTTATTTAAAACATGCAAAGGTCTATATGAAGATGATTTTGCATCATACATTTATAGAATGTTGCATGCAGAGTTTAGAAATGTAAAGGATCAAAAGGGTCAAATTTACATTGCTAAAGCCTGTAGCCTGTTGGCAGCCAAAGCGATACCCCTATACCAGGATTACCAATGTAATGTACAATTAAAGTCTGGCTTAGATCAATGTGACACATGTAGCTAAGTTTATATGAGGTGACTGTATTTCTACTGACAATAGGAAATGCTGTTCAGTCCATAAGCGTTCACAGAAAATGCATGCATGGCTGGATGGTAATTTTGACAAATTGTGTGCTTGTTTGAAGATGTGCATTTCAAGTGTGTGCTTGAGGGTTTTGAGAATGATGGATGTGATGATCAGAAGGATGAAGCCTTTGGGAAATGTTGGACATGAGAGTTTTGAGAAGGTGATCAGGGTGGAGAATAAGGAGATTCATGTGCAGAGTGAAGATTACGGTTTTGATGATATCCAAATATTGGGGAGGGAACGTATGCAGTGCTTTGAAAGTAAGATTTAGTAATTGGAATGGCATTCTCAGAGTTATTGCCAGCCAGAGGAGGGACTGGCAGAGAGGAGCAATATCAGAAGAGTGTGCCAAAAACATTAAGCAAAATGGGAAAAAATGTTGTTTGAGACAAAGTTAATATGTTTACTTAGTCCTAACTTCTGCCAGGGGTGCCAAGGCTGCTCAAACTCTTTGCCAGCAACTGCATTTTCTGAAATGTCTTCTTGCAAGAATATTCAGCAATGCTCACAATCTCTGCAGTAAAGACAGTAATGTCACTCCCTGAACCTGCAGCCTGGGGAAAAAGTAAGTGCATAATAAATTACTTTTTCCCCCAATAGAATTAATGACAGGTAAAGGATAGCTAAATATATATAGATATATGTAATTAACCTTTAAGTTATCCCCTGACCAGAACCATACACCTAAAATTGTAAATGTAGCTGTCCAGAAAATCTAATTTATTGTTATGTAGTGGTTGTTTATTTTGAGCCCTAAGGATAGACAACCTTTTCATAAAAGTGAATGAGATTGAAGGTACGGTGAGGGGCCAACTGAACTGTTTGGAGTGTCAGCTGTGTGGATCTTTGTTGGCCACACAATGTGGATGTTGGAGGAGCATTAACAGATTAGTATAAAACTTTGGTGGAAGGGTAACTATAAACGCACAGTCCTCACATTAGGAATTAATATGGAACATCAAGCACACAAACTTTTATACGTTGTATATTCTTCAAATGATGTGTCCTTAAATATGTTCACATATGCAGTAAACTATGTAGAAGTCTATAGAAGTTTTCAATGTTTAGGCTGAACACTGGAGGGTGGAACAATGGCTGCAGTATCATCTTTCTGTCTATAAGACAATTACATACTCCATGATTCCTTGCCTTGTGTATCATGGGTGTGGGATTTACACTTGTAGTTTCAGCTCTCTACAGATCAACGAGGTGGCTTTAAATAAAGGCATTCCGAACAGAGCATAAAATGTAACCATGGACATTAAGGATAGGTAGTTCCCTGCAAATATAAGGTAAAAGCATAGCTATACTAAAGTTTAGTTTTCCTTGAAATAAGCATCAGCGTTCCAAATTAGCCTTTCTTGGGAAAAATACTTTGCTGTTTTTGGTTTCCTGTTTTTGTCAATAAAATCAAATGCATTTGAGACCTCATCTCAATGGAAAGTAAGTTGCTCAATAATTTTTCTTTTCATGTTTTTTCCCTACAGGAAACGTTCTGTCTGTGTGCATATTTTATTTATTGCATGAAGTGATGTATGACTTTATAGACATTAATCTAACATGCCTATTGTATTTATTACTGTATCCTACAAACTGTACTAGCTGTCAGGCAGTCACCTACTTCCACTGCTGTAAATTATGATCTTTACATGATTGCTATTGCATACATTGTATTACTGTCACATGGAGCTCAATAAAATAACTTACAACAATGAGTCATACATTATGGTAGCTGTAATCATTGAATAGATCTGATTGACTAGAGGTGTTGATTGTAAATCTGTAAACTGCTGATTGATTAATGTGTATCCAAGATACCAAGCCTCCCCATAGTTATTATATATTACAATATTGGTTTTAAATCAGCAAATAAATGTGAAGGCCATTATGATATATACAACATAGGTTGTCCTGATAAGTGAACTTACACTTATTGTCCTTATAGCAGTATCTGCATTTATGCAAGTTGTTATAGTGTTATATTTGTTTCTTATTCCTCGGCTGATGTGCTATTAATTGCTATTAATTAGGATTTTTAAAGTGCTTTAAGACTGGAGAAGATGGTCTATCATTGGAGAACCTGAGTGATCCATCAAACTTTGAATAGATCTGGTCCAGGACTAAAAAAAATTCCCAACCAATAGCAAAAGACTTTAGGAAATCCATTCCAGGTTTACTGGATCACCCAAGTTCCCCCATGGTAGTCTATCTCAGTGTTTCCCAACCTTTTTAACATAGGAAAATCCTTGAAATAACGTTCAAGTCTTCAGGGAGCTCCTGCTAAAATTACTATATCCACAGCTCTCAGAACATTGGTGTGGTGGATGTATGATGATGGAATGCCTTTTATATTGTTGGCCAGTGGGATAAATGACATGAATACAGATAGCCAAAAGGATCATTGATGTCACTCCAACTGAGAGTCACAAAATGCTCATTGCTCAAGGAACCCCTAGGAAGCTCGGGACTAGTGTTGGTGTTCCAATTCGGGTTGTCCTTATATTCGACACGAAAATGGCTGTTCCAATTTGGGTAGATTCGACGGTAAAAATAAAAAGTAAAAAAAGTGTTAAAAAAATATGTTAAATTAATTTATTGAGTGTTTGTGTTTATTTAACTAATTTTTTTTTTTTTTTTTTTTTTTTACAGGTTATCGTACAATGACATGATATCTCTTACTCTGTAACACACTTTCAAGCATAGTAATATTATGATACATTTGTTACATTTTTCTTTTATCCACTGCGAGAAAAATGTAACAAATATATCATATTACTGTGGTGTTAGAGAAACTCTATCCAAGAACACATAGAACTAGTAAAGGGCTGCAAGAGCAATTTGATCATTAGTCCCTAAAAAAAAAAATTAATTCTCCCACCATTGACTTCAATGGTGTTCGAATTCGGCATTCGATCGCCCGAACAATATCTTACTATTCGATCGAATAGCTGTTGAATCGAATAGTGAGATATTGGACCAACACTACTCAGGACCCCCAGGGTTCTACAGAACCCTGGTTGAGAAACACTTTTCTATCTTCTCCAGTCTTGGAGAACAACAATAATTCAGGCCCATTGTGCATATGCTTTTTTTTTTGGACAATGGATTTGTTTTTGGGGACATAAATAAAGGTATTTGTATTTTAAATAATTGTCAAGTACGTGTTGCATTAGTCATGGAGATCACAGGCCCTTGGCTTTAAAATTGTCATGTAAGGTCTATGGTTGTACTTTACAATATTAGAAAATATTGTCCAGATACTCCTTTTTGATTTGTCAGAATACAATACCAATTATTCAAAGGAGTGTTAATGAGACTGTCGCAACGCAAGTATTCTTTTGCACACGTGGTGGTCCTTCCCTTACATTTTTGGATTTTGCATCCTATAGTAAGTAGTTAGTTACATTCAACTGGACTTATTCTTGTAATGTTGAAGACATTCCACAGCTTTCCAAGCTGCTTCTTCAGAATGAGGAATTGAATTGGACTTGTCCACTTGTTGCTATGATGAAGACGTTTACACCTTCAACACCTTTGTAATCAAAACAATTATGTATTATTAACTGTAGGCATCATTTTTTTCAGTTTTAGCTTATGTGCTTAGCAGTCTGACAACCATGGTTTGATATAACCCTACAAAACTTTCAGGTAAAATACATTTCTACAATACTTTTCTGAATAAAATATAAGGCAATTAAGTCACTTTGTGAATGTTAAAGTCAAAAATCTTTTGGAATGTCATTTTAACAAAAAGAGAAAAAAATAAATTTTAAAATTCTCTTTGAAAAAAAAAATCTCTTTTATTAATGAGTCATTTGGGGAATTAAACATCAGATCATTAAGAAATTTCTTTTGTGGAATCAAAGTTTTTTTTCTCTGTTTAAGAAGTAGTATAACCACCAGGCATTAGCATAATCACACCACTGGGGTTTTAACATTGTATGATAATGGTCATATTAAAGTATAAATGGCTTGAAATGAGATGAATACGTGAAGAATTTTATTAGGGTTCATGAAACCGGTTTTCACTAATTTAATTTTAAATTATACAAAATATTCAATGACACATGGACAAATGTTATAGGTTATTGAGGAGAGATCAACAGAGCAGGAACTGAAAATTCCTTTCACTTCTCATTAACTATGGATTCTGAATAACTTCATACATGCACAAGCTTAAAGCAGAACTCAAAGCAAATATAAAAAAAGCCTTGTAAGTTTTGTAATAATATTAAAAAGTGAAATATATATTTAAACATGGCTAGTATTAACACCTGATATTTTTTTTTACTTTGGTTTCCTTTTTCATTGCAATCTCACATGTTGGAAGGCTAAGTACTAGAATGACTTTAATGAGGCCATAGATATCTAAGGTGGATATAAAACTGGTTCTCTCTGCATATTCTATAAGTTATATTCATTAGCACCTAACCTAAAACATTTCATTGTTTTAAAATGGTGGTAAGTGCAGGTGTGCACTTTCTTTTTCTATCTGACAAATCTGCATTTGCATTCATTATTATTATTTGAGCATACACAAGGTCCGCTTTATGCATTGTTTGTCCAAGTATATCACATGAACCTGTAGTCACTGTGTGAATGAAGTTCTACTGTATTGTTTTCTTGTTAAAATGTAACACTCATCCCTGTGGGAGCGGAGGAATTTCTGCAGGTGGGTTATAAAGAGACAGGTTCAGTCCATCTCTTTAGTCTAGAGCAGTGTTTTTCAACCAGGGTTCCTCCAAAGGTTTCTAGTGATTCCCAGTGCAATGAGCTATTTGGGCTTCTCAGGCCAATTACCACTGTCACATGCAATGGTTTTGGCTTTTTGTAAGGGTGACATTCTTCCTACTAACCCCCATGCTAATATACTGTGAGCTGTGAATATTATAATTATAGTAGGGGGTTCCCTGAAGACCTGAAAGTTACTTTAGGGTTCCCCCATGCTGATGTTTTATTTAACAACACAAAGTGGTTGGAAGAAAGGGTTACAATACAGAATATCAGTAACAGGCAGCTCACTATCTGGAGGGGTAATGAGGCTACACACCAGGGGGCTAAACCCCAGTCAATTCTTATTAAATCGCACAATAGTGCATTTTCAAAGCTATAGATGCCAGACTCCAGCCTTGTTCCTTTCTCTTGACAGTTCCAAATTTCCAAGCACTCACTGTAAACTGTCTTTTCCACTGTAGTGACCAAAGGTCTCCCATTCTCCTTGACAGGCTATCAAGTACATCCTTTATACCAGACCTGGACTCCAATGCCCATGGTCTAGCCCCAATGCCCATGGTCTAGCCCCAATGACTTGCTTTATAACTGACCCATGGGTATAGACCTGCCTTCCCACATTTACAGATATTTATCCATTTGTAAAGACCCACTTCATTGGGTGCAAACCCCTGCAACTGGCCCAAGGAATACATATCCCTCATCTGTGATTGACCCCATCCCTCCAAACTAAATTAGGGGAAGGCATCCAATCACAGGGTTAAGTTATTCAGTACTTACGCTAGTATCACCAGTCTAAGCATCTAGAAATGATTCAATTTCCATTGATTGATGCTTTGATAGATCACAACCAGATCTAAGCATCTAGGCATCAGTCTAAACATCTAGAAATGCTTCAGTTTCCAGTGAGTGCAGATTTGATAGACCACAACCAGATTTTGGCCACAAACGTACTCATGGAACACAAGAACAGGTTAAGATTCCCAGAATGGATAGTAAAGCAGGTGGGTATAAAATATTCAATTTTTACAACAATAACAGTATTGATTATGGAACTATTAAGGGACAATATTTCTAATACCTAGGAACAGTTGTATTTCCACACAACACTAAAATAATTTGCTTTCAATTACTTGTCTTTGGATGCTAAATGTATACCTATCTATATCACCTACAAAGGCTATCATGACAATGTAGTGAAGAAAGGGGTAAAATATTGTCTTTGTGACCCTACATGGGTTTCTATTCTGCCCCTTTTATCATTAATATCACTACCAGAGTGATCTGTTTTAGAGGTAGGGATGGTGAGATAGGGTTAAAACAAACCTACAATTGGTATAACATTTTTGACATTTGAATCAAACTAAACTTGATTGGTACCTGAAATCAACCAGAAATTCTATGAATCTAAAAGCAGAATGTAATGACTTTATCTTGCTATAACCCAGATTAATTTTAAAGTGTCAGATAAAATTTCAAGTGCTTTTTTGTCATTCAGGTTAATCTTCAAACACTACTATTTGGATAAGTTTAATTTGAACACTCATTATTATCCTAGAATGGATCCATAATGCTAATGCTCAGCATGAAAAGTTATATATAATTGGAGCAAATCTACTGATCACAAGTAGAAATTGCTTTATTGGACTCAGAACTAAGCAGCATGACTTTTGCCCTAGGCAGCCATAGTCTCAGAGGTGAAATGCCTTTACAGTGAGAACACTGGGATAATCTGCTGTACCAGTCTGTCCTCTCAGACTTTAGCCTTTCTGCTAATCCTTTTACCATCTCATAGTATTATATTTTCTGCAAAACAGTTTTGTACATAATAATAATAGTATAAAAAACAGACTAAATGTTTCATAAAGAAACACTAAATCTAAAATACTAGCACAATGGCTCAGAAGTTAGCACTCTGGCCTTCGCAGCACTGGGTTCCAGGTTTGAATCTCGTCCAGGACACTATCTGCATGGAGTTTGCAGGTTCTTCCTGTGTTTGTGTGGATTTCTTCAGGGTACGTCGGTTTACTCCCACATTCTAAAAAAAAAACATGCAGTTAGGTTCTCACAAAATTGATCTTAGACTGTGGTAATGACATATGACTTAGGTAGGGACATTAGATTGTGAGGGTCAGCTAGTGACATGACTTTGTAAAGTGCTGTGTATTATGTCGGCACTAAATAAATATTTTGTAGTGATAATATTAATAAAAAAAATCCATGTGACACAGCTATTTAAGAGAATCTGGGTCCATTTTTTCACATGTGTATGATGGAGTTGGTAATGCTGTTTCTAGTAGTACTTGTTTATTCGGTCAGGTGCCTTCCCCTGAAATCCCTCATTCTATCTTCCTTAAGCAGACTTCCCACAGCATTACAAGTCTGAAAAAAATACTCCAGACATCACAATACAAAGCATCAGTATAACTTTTACAAAAACTCTTTTTATTTTTTAAATGCAAGCTTTTATCTTCAGTCCAATGAGTATGGATTGAGTCTTCTGTGGACAGTTTCCTTTCCACTAGCTATAAAACTGTTTATTAATAAAAGGCGGGACCTGTGCAGGCATCAGGATTAACATAATTGGGCCTGATTTATTACAGCTCTCCAAGGCTGGAGAATATACACTTTCATCAGTGAAGCTGGGTGATCCAGCAAACCTGGAATTAATCTGATCCACGATTTAAATCATTTGCTAACAAATGACTTTGAATAAACCCATTCCAGGTGTGCTGGATCACCCAGGGCCACCCACTAATGAAAATGTATCCTCTCCAGCCCTGGATAGCTTTAATAAATCAAGCCCATCGTGTCATTTCTAAACCAATCATCTTTAGGATCTACCATGTAAAATTAAAGGTGAACATTCAGGTCTACCCATTAAAACCTGGCTAAATTTGACATAGATTCCTTCTTAAAACAACATGAATCAAGAAGATGATTTATTACAGCTCCTCACAGCTGGAGATCAACCAAATTCAAAGAAGGTTGAAGATAACTCCTATTGACGTTTAAGGAAGACCAATCCAGCACTTAATAGATCAAATGATCTTTTAGTATTTTCTCTTCTGAATAAATGTTCTTACAATATAGTACAGCTAGTACTGCTTATATAATAAAACAGCACTTAATGCAACATATTACAGAACATTTACTTAGAAAAAAACATTTTTGTTAGTAGATGCAACATATTTTGAGAACATTAAGGCAAAATACACTAAGAATATGTACTAATAATTGAAATTTGAACTATTAATCAACTGCTTGAATTTCCACATCAATTATGAAGAGGAAGGTGGGGTGGGAACTATTGGTCCCATGGTATCCTCAATTGTATGGTGCCTACCCCAGAAATAAATTTAGGATAATGAACACTAAAAGAAAAGCTGGGGTTTAAAAGGCAAACTGAAAAATGTATATATATATTAGGTAGGTTATATTGTAAATCATATATCATACATACAATACAAAAGCTGTTGATAAAGTAAAATATAAATTCTTGCAATAAGACAATTATTGTTTTCATGTTCAGCTACCTCTGGTGGCTTTTAAGGGCCCCTGAAGAAGCCTACAAAGGTGAAACGCATTGAGGCGCTACACAACCAATCACCAGTACTTACCTGTATAGAGATATACTATGTCTAGAGCGCCAGTCCGATAACATTCCCTCCCTAGCTTGGCTGGAGGGACCAGACTATCTACTTATTGTATCAAATTTTTACTTTATCAAGATCTTTTGTATTGTATATACGATAAATAATTTACAATATAACCTACCCAATATATATAAAATTTTCAATTTCACTTTTAAACCCCAGCTTTTCTTTTTGTCTTCACTACCTCAATTATGAAATAAACTTTTTGAAAATATTCTCAAACTCACTTTGGGATCCAATTTGAATCTTATCCCTGTTCATTTCCTTAAACAGACCTCCATGGTATTGCGACCAATTTTACCCATAACGTTTTGTTGTTAGTAGCATCAGGAAGTCATAGAACAATGGTTCAATGCATTTGCAGCCTTGCAACAGATGATTTTACCAATCTTATCTGCAGACTTATCACCAATATATGCTAGATCGGGTTCACATAGCTTAATGTAAAATTCTATGAAAAAGCACACCCACTGAGTCAAATTAATTTTGTCAATATGTAGTTAAGCCACCAAAATCTTTATTGTCATGCCAGCCTGGGGATGTTGTAGAAGCTTATAGTGAAGCTTCTTTGAAAATGTATTTTGGAAAGACAAAAGATTCAGTTTAGGATGTTCCAGGATTAATAAATGTGGCCACTGGTGTGTATATTGTTTCTTGTGTATATATTGTATTCTGTGCATCTTTTTTATTTAGATGACCCTAGTACTGCTTCTGGAGGGTTGTGTTACTGGTTGGAGGGAAAGGAACATGAAACAGAAATGTATTTCTGACTTTAGGGTCCCTTTGTGTTACTGATTTATAGATGTAGGCTTTGCTATGGATGACTTTAATTTTGTCATTAAGGCAATATACTTTTAAGAGACAGTAATTTTCTGCCTTTCTGCCCACTGTCCAATACTTCTTTGAGGATATCAGTTGTTAGGACAGCTGGAAGTTCAAAAGTGGCCCACAAGCAGTAGGAAAGGGGTTGGGGGGTAAAGCTTCATTATAAGTGTGACTGCACCAAAAGATTAGTTACACTTTAAGACAAGGCATGGGGGAAATCTCCCCAATACAGATGGCTTTAAAAAACACTATTTTTAGTCATATTGGAAAGGAGTAGAACATCTGCCAAATCTTTTGTCTGTGTGCACTTAGCTGTGTTAATTCCCCTTATTTTCTGTCTTTGGACAAGGAATAGAAGAATTTTTTTTCCATCAGGGACTTCAGACACCAATGAAACCCTCCTAAGCTTATTATATGCAGCTTTAGGACATCTTTTGCTAATGTTCTAAGCCTGCTTATAACTTTAGAGTAGTACCCAACAGCAACCAACACAAATTCTTCTTGTACTGATGTGCCTTTAGAAAAATGAATTCTAATTGGTCTGCAATTAAGAAACAGAATTACGAATAAGAATAGAGAACTCTTTACTATAAAAGCCAATCAGAATTATTACAAGTGCTTATTACCTAGTGCATCTAAATTAGTATAATAATTGGAACTGTTACAATTTTCCTTTTGTTGGCATCTGAAAGAATACGAAGGGCACTCTTAGATTTAATCTTCCCATTTGTTGCTACGGAGCAAATTGTGGAATTTATAATTCCATTTAGGTCAAGACTTTCACATTAAAAAAAAAAATCATGTAATTATTTTTGTCAGTTAGTTTTAGAAAGTTTAATCAAGAGAAAATAAATTTGCATAATCACAAACTAAGGTTGTTAGTACAGAGAAATGTATTCTTGAGGATATTTTTCATGTTAGTCAAGGAGCATTACTGCCATGGTAATGGCAACTTATACTTTATCTTCTAATACAATATCTATAAAGCAGTGAATGTGACAATAAACTATGCATTCACTGCAAGTAAATCAAATACAGTAACTTAATACACATGCATCAGGAATTTAGACTTGCAGTGTATGTTTCGTAAATGTTACATTTGTTTTATAAATATACCTAAAGGTTTTGTGATGAACTCCTCGCACAAATATATTCCATTAAACTTACGCTTGTTGGCACCAAATGCAGGGACAGAGCAGCTGTCAATGGTCTTATTAACTGCAAATTTCACAAAGCTTGACACTGCACAATTACACAAATCTTGAAGAAATACCCAAAGTACACCAAGATTCAAGTAAGAATATACAGTATATGTACATCCCAGAGTTCAGCTTTAATTTGAATTATACTACTTCCTGCAAAATATTTTATGGCTTAAAAGTTCTTTTGAAGTTTTGAAGTATTTCCAATACTTCAAATTCACCAGAAATCTTTCAGTACTTGCAGAATTTTTTAAATTCTTTTTATTAAGGTCAACCAAATATAAATTACAATAAACAAGAGATAACATTTCATATGAATGTGAGATAAATGAAGAGAACTATTACCGTGCAACGTTTTTTGTAAAGGGTTATAAACACAGGAAAACATGAATGTGTTGCAAAGATGTACTTATATGCTATATTTTTTTTTTTTTGCTCTGACATACACTTTATCTTAACTTATCTTAAGTTTTATTGCATATTGTAGGATTATTAATGCACCAACGAAATATTTAAAAATGCTGATATACAGTACACAGACAGCCTAATAATATGGAGTCATTGGGCCTGATCTATTAAAGCTCTCCAAGACTGGAGAGGATAAACTTTTAATAGTGAAGCTGGGGGATCTGGTACAGAATTCCAAACATTTGCTGGCAAATAGCAAATCTGAAGAACATTTTTGAAGAACATGAAAGACTTTCAAGAAATCCATTCCAGGTTTGTTGGATCGCCCAGCATCACTGATGAAAGTGTATCCTCTCCAGCCTTGGATAGCTTTAAAAAATCAGGCCCAATAACACCAAAGTATTTTTATTTATTTTAAGTTAGTTGGACTTTGTTAGGTCAGTAGCAAGACTTCTGTGGAATATGTCCTACGGACCAACAAGACACTAGAACTACCTGGTTATGGTAAGATGGGCTGAAATTATCCTTAAAATCCTCCACTTAAACAACAAAAAGCACAATGGAGTCTTTTCTGCATTTCTTGTTTCACCTACAAATCCAAGTAATAAGGAAAGTATTTTACATTCTAGGATAGTGGACGGAACCATGCTAATCACTCCTAGTAATTCCAAGTAATAAAAACATCTACAATGTTAAGCTAATCACCAGTGTATTTACGATATAACCCAAGGAATAATACAAAAAAAGAGTCATATCAATAAAGGATAGATGTATCTTCTGTAAAAAAAATGTATTAAACTGGAAGAAAACATCCTTTATAGCCATACAGGCTGACGTTATGTGTTTGGTTGATGTTACCCTTAAGTATAATCAGGCATCTATAATTATTTAACCAGATGGCTTAAAGTCATTTATAAAGTCATTTATACCCCTAGGCAGTATTTTCCGAATATTTTAATATGAATTGAAATAAGGTATGTGCCTCATAGTCAAACTGAACTGATAAATGAACAGAATTAAAATGCATTTTCTGATGAAATATATATTTATTAGTTCTTCAATCTTAAACCAAGAAACTTAAACCATAAATTGTTACAGTAACAATTATTTATCTGAGAAACAATTTATATCCTACACATTTATTTGGTGGCACAGCAATGCCTGGAGCAGTGTTTCTCAACCAGGGTTCCATAGAACCTTATGATTCCTCCAGAGTTTGCTAGGGGTCCCTTGAGCAATGGGAAGTATGTGCCTCCCAGGTCAGTTTAGGTGACTCCAATGACTCCAACTCTTTTTAGCTATCTGTAAGAGTGAAAATCTTTACACTGGCCAGCAATGTAAAAAGCATTCTTACCAATGTCCACCATCCTAGTGGACTGTGAGCTGTGGATATAGTAATTATAGTAGGGGTTCCCTGGAGACCCGAAAGTTATTTCAAGGGTTTCCTCATATTATGAAGGCCAAAAAAGGCATACCTTATCCATTCTTAGATATAGTTTCATTAGGCACTTTGGATACTTGATTCCCCCATGTATACTGAGGTTATTTTTGACCTATTAGGAATATTTTCTTTTACTTTGTATCCTTTTGAAGCAAAATAAAGTGGGAGGGTATCTTTCAGAAATGAGGGGAATCACTTCTTAGACAGCTGCCTTTGGATTAAATGTCCCCACTTACCCCAACATCCTGTTCATTGGAGCCTTCGAGACTATATCCAAAACTACAAGATAGTTTTGGCTTTAAATATATTTACCATCTTCATCTATATCTTTTCTGTCTGACTATAGATTAGGTTAAATATTGCTAGTTTTAGCTAGCATAGATAAACAAAAGTAAAATTGTAAACAAATATTTTATACAAATATACAATTGTAAAACAATATTCTAAAAATTGGGCTAAACAGGCCAACTTTTGCCTTAGACTGATTTGCATTTAAATCAAAAGAATATCATTTTGCAAATGTCCAATGCTCATGATTTGATCATACCTAACATCCAAGGTGAAGCTGTATATCGAACGTTGCTTTGATTCTAATCTAGACAATATTTCATCATGTGGTTATTTCAGTAGAAATATATGAAATGCTTTCTACATGTTTATTGTCAAACACTTGTGCAGACATAGAAGCCTTGGCTAGCGGACATTGACATTGAGAATTCTGTTGAAAGTGTCTCTAGAACAACAACAATTTTGTACCAAGCTTTTAATTTGTAAAGGGATATCTAGTGGATCTTTGTTTATTTATTTTTTTTATTATCGTCAAAAAATAATTTAAAACATTTTCTTTTTAATTAAGATAAATATGAAATATTGCATAATTCTGCAAGTTTAATTTTTTTTGGTCCAAGAAACATAAAGTTAGGCTTGGGCACACATACGTACAGGCTTGTGAGTTGTTGAAAGAGCTCAATATGTCAAGTTAGAACAAACACGAGATTCAAAATGACTCAACCAGGTCCTTTTTGCAGGTAACCTACTACAAAACCTGGGTGCTCTCCCCCCTACTTTTTCCAAACATCCAACAGATTAATTTCCCCAGTCAAATCAGTAACTTCATTTCACTATACACAACTAACAAGTCAACTAGTCCAGCACCAGAAGTCACCCGATGGCAGTTCTCCAATCTAATGCCACATGCTTTGCCTATAGCAAGGCCCCCACTCAGCCTTGGGAGACTGGTTGTCTTGGTGGCTGGGCGTGTTGTCCTAAACGGGATCATGTACCTAACACATTGGCTTTTTAGTCTTTAGAGTTTCAGAAGCAGGTGACACTTCGAGACTATCTTCTACATGTAGACATGAGCAAGGAGCATCAAATGTAAAACATGTTCTGTTTTAATGGGACTGGATAACAGAAATATAGACTACATGAATATAGTGCATATGGTTCGGTTGGGTTCACTTTTATAAATGAATTCAATTTTTGCTCGGTCACTTTATTTGGTATTCAAAGTGAACACAGTGTACATATTGTTTTGTATTTTCGGCCCCTATAAACCTATACCTTTTTGCAAGTTTCAAACCATAACAGCTGAAATATTGGCTTTTTAGGATTTGGTGCAGACTCACTGAAAGTCTGCAGCTGCCTTTCCAAAGGGATCCAATGTATTTCTATTTATGGAAGAAAGGGCTGTCTCCAGGTGAGGGTCCAGGTGAGTCTGTTTTCTGTTTATGCTTTGCACTATATATATCCCATAGCTGGGAACCCTGATAATATCCTTAAGATTGCAAGCCCACAAGGGGATGGTTCTCTCCCTATTGTTTGTTGTAATTGTTGTATCTTTTTATACACATTTTCTATATTAATCACTGTGACATTTATGTTGTACACCACATCTGTATTATACTCCAGTGATTATTTCTTACTTTGTGAAGTGCCATTGAAGATATTAGTACATTATAAATCAATACTGGATTAGAGATTGTATTTCTCAAAGGTGACTTTATGAGTGTTGCTTCCACATGTATGTGCAGATTTTTTTTATGTTTCAACCAGGTCCTATGTAAAGATAAAAATTGACTGTCAAAGTCAGAACAAAAAAATTGGTTGTCACCAATATTGCGTGGGATGTTCCTGGAAGCCTTGAAAACATGAAGGAAAAATATATAACTTTGTCAGTAGTATCTATAGTTTTTCCATAGAAACAACTAAACTATATGCAGACAAACTTGCATTGGCTCATTAGGATCCCAATACTTCTATTGACAAGTTTTCATCTAAACCAATCACATTTCTTTAGGTATTGATTTTATTAGTATTGGTTTGATATTATTGCTGGTATGGGGATACTTTCTTACTGCAGCTTGGGGAAATAGTGTAACAGTTATTACAAAAATCATTCTCCCCAATATTAATAGCATACTCTTCAATGTTTGGAACCTGGCTGGATTTTCAGGGGGCAGTGAATGTGTGCACCCCCTAAAAAATGTATCAGGACTCCTGGAACACGAATAACCAGAAGAAAGGGCTACAAATGTGTATCTCCCGCTTTTTGGCAATACCAGGCCCATACCTTCCCAAGCCCACAGATGGAGGAGACAACTTCATCCCAGTAACCAGATGGTTCTGGAAGCCTGTAACACCAGTCCTAACTAGTGTTGAAAACTTAACCCACTTCGCGCCAACTATCGCAACTACAATAGATTCCCCAGCCGGTGCTTTGGCTTTCGTAAAATCGGTCAATCACTTATCCAATGCTTTATCACTCATCAATGACTCATCCATTGTTTGAATGATTCATTACCTAGACATATGTAAGGATCAAAGAGACTTTGAGAACAGCCAAAGTGTCATGGCACAAAGCATCTCCGAAATGGTAGGTCTTGTGGAATGCAGTGGTTACTGGTAAGCAATGGTTAGTAAACACAAGTTAAGGTGCGTACACACTTCCAATTTTTATCGTTCCAATCGAACGACGAACGATCGATTGGGCAAAAAATCGTTGGTAAAAAAGTAACCAACGACGCCGACGAACGAGGAAAGTCGCTGGAAACGAACGACCGGACTGACGGATCGGATTGGACGACGATCGTTGAGCATCGTTCGTGTGTACGGTCGTTCGTTGATCGTCCATGGTCAGAGCATGCGTGATGAACGAACGTCCGTTCACTTTACTGTCGTGCACATAGTTCCTCTATCGCTCAAACGATCGTATCTATTGTGTGTACAATATCTACGAACGATCGTGTCGTTAACTCTATGTGCAGGATCGGTGCTATACGATCGTTCGTATATATCGTGCATGAACGTTCGTCGTTCGTTTTCCAACGATAATAATTGGAAGTGTGTATGTAGCTTTAGGAGAACTGGTAAACAAGTAACAAGGTCAAAGGCATAGCTGGTGCGGCCTGATCCCACAGTGGAGCTACTGTGAAAAACCTAAAATTTGCCACGAGGAAAAGGTGTCAACAAACACAGTGCTTGCCAAGCATGGGTTTGCATAACCACAGACCAGTCAATGTGCCCATGTTAACCCATGTTTAATGCAAGAAATGTCCACAATAGACACATAAGTTAAACATCCGAACTGGAACATAGAGAAATAAAAAAAGATGACCTGGTATGATGAATCGGGTTCCTTTTGGATCATGAATAGCCATATGCATGTGCTTTACATACCTAAGTTAAAAGATGACAGTAGGTAATACCATAGTTAGAAGACATGCCAAAAAAAGTCACCTGTTGCTAATGTCTTGGTTCCAGATAATATAGAACATCTTCAAAAGTTTTCTGAAGTACATACTTTGATGGGTCATAGCTGTTTTAATGGCAGAAGAAGGGTCTGCACAGTTTGTAGGTTTTAATGTTTTGGCTGACCAGTGTATATATTTTATGTTTAAGGTGTTTGTGGGCACAGAGCAAAGAGCGGATAAATCATGGAGACCCAGGATCTTGGTCTATGCTTGGCATAATCACTCTTTCATAGAGATGTCACTTGAAGATAACCTGTGCTTTGTCCGTGCACATACACACACCTACCTTTTTTTCTCTCTCCTGCTATATAGAAGTGACGGATGAAAGCAATATGAGGTCTAACAAAGTTGAGGACTATTTCTGCCTTTGGTCTCCAGGCTCCTCAATAGACAGTGATCAGCATCATCAACTCTTTATAGTTAGTACAAGGTAAATGTGAAAGCAATAAAGTAGCCACTGTAAGAAACTGCCATGTGTTTGCTTGGAGTTTTATTTTTTTTAACATGTTAGAGATTGGTACAAACCAGTAATTGTCATAAATTGTTCAAAACCAGAGTGCAAATACACCTGTTAAACAAGACATTGGAGACCAATTAATGGGAACCTAGTCTTTTTAATGTATTTCAGCTACACATGTGAAAGAAATCAACCCAAAATAAATGACCATTTGAATGTGTGTGAATGTATTAAAAACCTTGTTTGGAGAACATAAGTCTGTTCTTTGTTATACATGGCAATAAGAGGTTCTATTTACTCAAAATGATAATAATTTTAGAATGCTGCCATTGAAGTTTGTTATATTGATTCATGTGAAGTGTGAATATTAATGAAAGGAGCCTTGGAGTACCTTTTCTTCCATGAACAGAGCTTTTCAGACAGACCTCTAACAACAATTTCCATTTAACTGTTCTGTATATATGGGCAATGGTTACATCTCAAGTCCTATGGGAGGTAAATGAATTGAAAATGCTTTCTGTTGTTGTGCCAGCAGCACAACATTGGCATATAAACAACCAGTTTAAGTTCATTCTTTAACTTTGTATTTTCCAATGTGCTATCATTTTTACAATACAGCAATCTGCCTAAGGCTGTATAGTATTCGCATTCTGGTACAGCTAAAAGGTCATGCTTTTACCTGCCTGACTGAAAATTAGGTAATTTACACCCTCGAGAGTGAGAAACCCCTTACACTTCTCATCCATTACACTACTCATCTCATTGTACCTAGCAGTACCTTGCACTTAGACTTTCTGTTTCAAGCAGCAGTCATTCTAAATCAAAAAGTGAATCATTTTCACCTTCTTTTCTTGCATTACTGAAAGCATTTTACAGTCATTTTACATAAAATATTCATTTTGCTATTTGTATAAAAATGTGTAGGATAAATAATGTTTTGCAGAAAGATTAAGTTCCACTCTAGAAATATATATGGCCTATTTGGAAACCTAAAGACCCAAAATCTGAAAATAAAGATACATTAAGACTGTACATAAAGGGTGTAATGTGAATTATGTTGTTCCATTCCCTTCATAGCTGTCCAAACAGAAAAAAAGATGGGAGAAAACAAAAAAGTATGTAAAGGCATATATATATTTTTTAACCTAGCAAGAAAGGGCTCGATTATCTGTCAATTTTCTACTGTTGTTTGTGAGTTTTAACTATCTCTATACAAAAAGAAGAAAAACTTGCATATTATATATTGGGCTCTAATCCACATATAAAATTATTGCATTACTGGTGTAAACCTTAGCAAGATATGAGGAATACTGAGTACCCCAAATCCAGTAAGAAAATGAAGAATCATCCTTGTAAAGCCCTGGTCCAGCACCAGTTGTCACCAGATGCCAATCCCCTGATCTAACTCCTCACTCTTCCCCTAAAGTAAGCCCCCTCACTGCCTTGGAAGGCTAGTTGCACCGTCCAAGCAAATGGTTGCCCCTAGGACTTCAATTTGCAAAGAATGGCAACTGGGGAGGACTGATAGAGGAACAGGAGCCCACAAAGTAGGACAGAGGACACAATGGGAAGTCAGACAGTCCAGGGTAAGTTTCCAGTGTTCCACAGATAACACAGTAAATGAGAGTCCAACAGATGCAAGTCCAGAAACAGAGCCAGAGGTCATACACAGGTAATCAGTCCCCAAACAAGGTATCCAAGGGTTAAGACAAGTAGAGTCTGGGTCACAAGCAAAGGCCGATCCAGGCAGCAAACAATGTCAGGTCCAAAAAATAGGAAACAGGTAAACCAACAAAATATCACACCACCAGCAGATCAGAATAGCTAAACACTACAATGGGCAACTGGTGCCTGGGAGCAGCAAAGCTGGACAACAGTTGCCCGTTGTAGTGTTTATCTAGTCTAATGGCAGATCTAGAAGCAGGGCAAGATCCTAGAAAGGAACAAATGTACTCATTGCCTGCAGCACATATTCTAAAATTCCAAAAAGATTCAGAGCAGGGGATGCTGGGAGAACATTCACAGCTAAAGGGAAACTGGGGATGCTGCAGAATGCAGAGCAGAGGACAGGCAGCTAAGTGCTTTATCTTCTATGCTGCTATAAGCAGATTGTAAGCTCTTCAGGGCAGGGTCCTCTTTCTTCTTCTGTGTCACTATCTGTATCTGTTTGTCATTTGCAGCCCATATTTATTGTACAGTGCTGTCACAGGGAGTAAACAGTGCACTCCGAACTACGTGGGCTTACTGTGTGGGATTGCTGGCCAGAAAAATGTCTGCTAATCTTGTGAGATTTTGGAACTTGATTGCTTCTAGCATCTTGGAAGATTGATGGAAGCATCTTGACATCACATTTGCTTTGGCACCAAAGTGGCAAGCCAGGGTGTGATAAATATATATTCTCACTTTTTTTTCAGATGGACTCTAGCTGCACTTTGTAAGAAGTGGAGTGTAATATCTCATCACACAGTAGTTGCCAACTTATTTTAGTTCTTCTAGAACCCACCAGACATGGGAGTCATACAGGCTGAGACTATGAGTATGAAAATAGACTCACACCTTACCCTGATGATGCATGAAGATATTATACTGTTTTTCTGGTTTTCTGGGCCAGCATTACTTTAAGGATAAGAAGGCAGTGATAGCCCATGTGTATTACAGCCCAGTGTGAAAAAAAAGACAGACTGACCAGTGGGTGAACGTTCCAGTAGGTGGATATCATAAATGCTTCCAATCAGTGTAACATCTCAAACTACATAGATTTTTTTATTATAATATTTAAATTATCCTCAAATCAACATTTGATTTCCATTAAAAGAACATTATATTGTAAAATAAAATAATAAAAACCTGACAATCCAGGGAAAGTGTACCCATCAAGGTCAGTGACATTACAAAATCAGAAAAGCATTCAGGACAATATATTTGGTTTCATTTGTCGTGTCTTTAAAGCTACAAACTGCTTTATGATTTGCACATGATTTGTGATTTTAATTAAGTCCTTTTCTAAGCGTAATACATAATATATGCCATATTAATAAAGAGTCAATGCATAGCCGAGTTTATATTTATATCATTTTCTTTTTGTTAGATATCTATAAAATTAAAAAAAAGTTTAAGCACTTTCAATTATCCTATTGACTTTTCATGGCATTACCTTGAAATTGAAGTCAAGCACATCACAAAGCAAATAGTAAAAGCTCCATTTGGCAATTATGTAATTGCATTTTATTTGACTTTTTAACTATAGATAAGCAAATCTGCTTCATTTTCATACTGTAAATTGTTTTATATAGAAAATACAAAAACTATATTTCCATTTTCTTTTTTTTTTTGTATACATATTTTGTAAGCTGATCATCTATTAATAGGTCAAGAACCCAGTGAATTCAGTCTTTTTAACAGATGCGACTTAAGACTAGTTAAGACTACTGTAGGCCTCATATAACATGACTGTGACATAGCAGAGGACTAGCATTCAAGCTCAACCCCCCCTCCAATTACCCCACTTTCCCCAATATTACACACACAATATTGGTTAACCTTCTGAGCGGTAACCCCGAGTGTGGCTCTGGGTAAAAAACAACAGCTGATAGCGGTAACCTCGAGCCACACTCGGGGTAGCTATAAAAATAATGAATACTGAATTAGTGCCGCCGGAGGACGTTTTTCGGCGTCCTGCTCGTCCGATCTCTTCCTCAGTCCCCCAGGAATTGCGCTGACATTCCCCGGCAGTTCCCGGTTATGTGGGAGCGTGCATGCATGCATGCATGGCAGGAATTTCTAATTATTTTGTATTGTATTCAATACAAAATAACTGTATTGAGTCAAATACAAAGTAATCATAAATATATTAATGTGTATATGTGTATATCAATGAAATGTGCAAGTCATTTAGGAAATTGGAACAGTTTTGTCCTAAAGAACAAGAAAAAATCCTGAACCCTGGTGGCTAGATTTGCCAAGAAAATTGCAGCTTTACCTGCAGCAAAATTAGCACCACAAAGCATTGACTTTAGGGGGGGGGGGGGGCACACTCATGATTTCTGTTTTTATGTCTTAATTATTGTTTGTATCACAATAAAAAAAATATTTGAACCTTAAAATGTGGTAGACAGTTGTGTAAATCAAATGGTACAAACCTCTGAAAAATCCATTTTAGTTCTAGGTTGTTTTTGACAAAACAGGAAAACACTGAAGGGGGTTGAATACATTTTGGAAGGCATTGTAGAGTAGAACTTTATTCACTGTTATTCATTTGTGAGCCTTCTTGATTCTTTTTAAAACACTGCAGACTATATTTAATGGTATATAAATACTTTGATTATCAAAAGTGACATATGTACCATGATTAATTGAATTTTCATATTTAAGTTACAAAACGTCCCGAAAGTAATTTGCCATAGTTTGTAATTTAAGCATAATTCATTAAGTTATGGTGAGTAAATCTTCAAGGGTTGATTAAAATCTTGTTATCTTTGTCTACAAAAAATCCTTAGATACTTCATAAAAAAGACTCAAAAGACACAAATTAACTTTCCTGTAGTATATAAATGTTATAAAAATATTTTAAAAATTTGTTGGCCTTTGATAGATATATAGATAGATAGATAGATAGATAGATAGATAGATAGATAGATAGATAGATAATATTTGAATAGGGGCATTTGGGGCTGCTAACTGTGTGGTTTTTGACCACAGGTCTGAAAGGGTACTTCAGACCAGTAAAAATATCAAAATAGCAAAGGATCAGTTTTTATCTTTATCTTTATTTTATTTTATTTTATCTTTATTTTATCAGTTTTTATCTAGTTGCACCTTAGTGCTGGTAATGTCCTTCAGCCTCTTTGCACCATCATCTACATGCATTCCTGCTACAGTAGGTTTCATGATGGTGTTGCAAAAGAACCAGAGCTTTTTTTCACATTGAAAGCACTGAAACGGAGTTCCGGCACCTTTTTTTGACGGATTTTCCAAGTTCGTAAAAGTCTGTGAAGGGGAACACCTGACGGTGAAAATGACAGCTCAGCCTGTAAATACAGACTGTGCATGCGTGCTTCAATACTGGACAGTGGCACAGCAGCCTAAGTGTTTGGGAAGTGTCATCACCTGCAGCGTGAGCTGCCTGACCTGTGACAACAATCGAGGAGGGTCGGTTGTTTAAATTTGCCTGACAATGTCCCGCCAAAACAGTGATTCAGACATTCAGCTCACATTGCAGTGATACATGCCAGCTGGGTTGTGGAACAGGTAAAGGAGAAATACAACTCTAAAGCCCTCATAAAAGCTTTCCTTACTCTTTTTTCCTCACATACCTCTGTATGGAGTGCTCTTTGGGAGAAAGGTCTGGCACAGTATCTGGAGGAGGAGAGCGGGGAGACGGACAGTGTTGGGACTCTGGAGAGTTAACAAGATGTGATTTTCAGCACTGAAAAAACAATACAAAGAAAGGAAGAGAATGTTGTCACTATGTAACAGAAGTGTATGGATAATGACCCCCATGGCAGGATCAACATGTTTTATTTAAATGAAAGGTTCATATTAAAAGAAACTGAAAATTACTTTTGATATGATTTTATGTTACAATTTTCAACCAGGTTTCTTCTAGTTGTTGGCTGACTGGCTGATTTTCCTGTTGCCTATGATGTTGGTGTTGTCTGTTTAGTTCCTGGGCCAACGCAACTTGGCAGAATCAGCTGCCTGAAACCAAGGACCACTTTAGCTATCTGTAAGGGTGGCATTCTAACCATGAATGTAGAGGGGGCATTCTTACCCTAGCAACCAATACAAGTAGCATTTTTTCATTGGTAATTATAGAAGGGGTTCCATGACACCTGGACATTATTTTAGGGTTCCACAGGTAATAATACTTAAAAGAACTTCCATAAAAGTTTATGCTTGGCACAGCCATGCAGAAGGGTAGGATCTGAAAGATGGACATCACTGTTTAACCTATAATGTAGTGGTAGCCAATCAATGTCTTGTCAAACCTTGGATGTGCTAGTACCAGGAGGACACCTTTGAAAATAATTTAATGGTGTTCTGACTACTTTAAGTAGCAACAGCTGAAGTTGAGTGTTGCATTTATGTCTTAAGCTTACTGACTCTACTGAGAAATCAGTATAAAATTGTGTGCATGGCATAGATATCATTGTTACCCACTCTACTCAGGAAAGTGTAACAGTCATAAAATTATAAATTTCATTAAAAGCAATAAACAATCTACACAATTTCACAAGCCAAATGAGCACATTCAGACAGATCATAAAGTTTATGGTCGAAACCCCTCATGACCGAAATCAAAGCTTGATCTCATATACTTTAAGAAGTGAAATTAACTATGTGCTGTATATGAGACATTCTGGGATTCTTAAACAATTACAAGGGGCAGCATGGATTACGGAAGAAAAAATGGCTCTGAGAGTATTTAAGGTTCAAAGAGAAGTATGAGACATGTTTCTGCCTTCTGTCAAGTGCACATCAAAATGTTATTCCTGGGGGAATATTTGTGGTTGACTTAAGAATGCTGCTTTCATGCCTGTTATGGGGCAGTCTGGATCCAATCACCAAGGTGGTACAGGATGTCTTATTCACGTATAAGTTTCATATCAGTTTATTTTACCTGCTTTATACTTAAACTGTTTTTATAATCAATTTGCAGTAAGCTTATTTACTCAAAGCCTAAGTGTCACTATTTGACATATCTCTAAATTGTGATTTTTAAAGATTATAATATGGATATTAGCCATTATTTTTTAGAGCCATCTTAAACTGTCAGTCACATGGAATTACAAGAAATTCAGCTTCCAACATGTTCTGTGTTTTAGAAAAAAAAATCACCAGATCTTTATGCCGTTATTTTTGACACATTATTATATGGCAGTGCTTTTGAAAAGACATTAAGTTACAGCCGAGCAACCAATTTTATTGCTCAACAAATTATCCTGTGCACTTTGGACAGAACTCTGAGAGCAGTTAGTCTTCCTTCTGCTTTTTCAGCTTTTAACAATTTTTTTCTCCGTTTCTAAGCCAACAAAACAAAAAAAAATCATCAATCAGTGGAGATAGACTTAGATAGGATGCCTGTTTTCTGAGCTCTACTATAACTTTTTCAAACTTTTTTTCAATTCAAAGCATAAAAAAATTAATCATTGTTGGACATTTTTGTACATTGTTTTTCAAAGATATAGATAACATATGTGTGTTCCACTTTACTGGCTATGGAGACTTGCAGTTTGCATCTACAAGTCAGAAAGGAACCTTCCCTGCAACCCCAAAAGCAATTTGAGAGATATTGTTTTTTTTTTAACTGTCCTTAGTTAAAATAGGTGTCCCTATTGCCAGTCTTCTTGCCTGACTTTGTTCTGGCAACGAAATTGGTGTCAATGTCTGACATTGGTCACTCAGACAAATGGAAAGAAGGTGAACAATCCCCACCATGGGTACAGACAAAAAAAGCCTTTAACACAGGTTCTAATGCTTTCCAGTTTATAAAAACTAAAAGAAATAAAATATTCATATTTTACCTAATCTAAGGTCACACAGTTTATATATATTTGTTGGGAGGCCAAGTTGAGACCCCAGGAGAATCAGTTGCTGGCTTAAAAAATTAGGAACTTGGCCTTCAGGGTAAATCAAACATGTGGGAGGGTTGGAAGAAATATCAAAGAAAAAATATATTGTGATCAAATGTTGCTCAAATAATAAAGCAGTAGCCATAATAGCAAAGTTGCCTCCCCATTGTGCATTCAGCCACGCTCCTTTGTTTTACTACACATGGTACACTTAGTAATAATATTAATAATTATTTTACGATTACTTAGAACATTAACAATCTCTACACACCCCTGAGGAAGCCTTGTGGTGAAACGTGCCAGGATACAAACGTTTTTTGTTTTTCGACTATGAAAAGTTGACCATGCATAGGAGAAGGTCCTTTATCCTATAATACATTAATGGGAGCTTTATTAATTACTGGTATATGATTAATGTTTTACTTTATGTAATCCTTTGTTATTTTATACAATACAATCTAAACCACCGTTTAACCCTTGTTCTTTTTTTCCTCTTTATCTGATCATAAATTGCATTTGGATACTAGAATAGAATACTTGGTCATGGAAATATGAACATACAGGCCAGTAGCTACACAAAATAGCTTTGATTAAATCTAAAAATACATGTAGGATTGGGTTTAAAAAGGGTTTGACTCACTTTAAGATGGACTGGCTGTGTTGACCATGCACAAATATTGCATGGAAGTGTAGGAGATGTTATTCATTACTTTGAAAGCATGTTTGTGTAGACTGGATTGCCTCTATCAGTGTTACTTGATTAATGATTTTTAAGTATCTTCTTAAACAAACATAAAATTGAAAATAAAATGAAATAGAAGAGATGCCACACTATTTAATGTTGTTTCCTTTTGTTTCCATAAATTGGCTGCTTCTTGGGCTGTTAGTACATAACCCCTCATTGAGGCATTGATATTTGTACACTAGAGTATTGTTACATTCATAAGGACCACTAAGGACCTCATGAATCAAACTGCCTGTGATTACGCAAGGCTTGACCTCAGTAGGTGGAACAGCTGCTTGTGGGGCTAAGTTAATGAGCTTTTTAATGTTAAATTAACTATAGATTAAGGAGCAGGAATATAAAAAAGGGGTTTTCATATATTTTTACTGCAACATTAAAACTATTTAAGATGTTATGACATTTCTTGGCCTTTCAATGCTTGATGTGTCAGAACATTGCTTTGTAAAATAAATCAGTCAAAAAGATTGTACAAGTAATTCTCAAACCATAGTTTGTCACCAAATAAGTATTGATTGGTTGCGTTCTGAGTCAAGTGTAAATCAACATGATTGATGGGGCTCAGCTGACATAAAGGATCTGCAGGGACTCGGAGTTCAGATTACTCCTGACCATTCACATACAATTGCCCTAGTACTAGGAAACAATTCTATTGAAGATTACCCGTTTCCTGCCAGACATTCTCACTGACTCCAAAAGGCCTACTTAATTGGGAAAAGAACAATATATATATTAGGAAGACATTAAAGCAGAGCATTTATAGGGTTATATTATAAACAGTTTTGCATTTATGTCCATAACTGAAATGAGAGAAACTGTGTTAATTTGTAAATAGGACTGTGTCCTATAAATTGGATTTAACATTGTATTAATATAGAAAATAGCATCAAAAAATCAATCTGCTATGCAAAATTTCAGCTTTGGGAAAAATTCAGCTTTTTTTTTTTGTTTTTTCACTAATTTTAAACAAGAAAACAACCATTAGAAGTATTTCAGCCAATCAGGGTGCCCCTTTTACCCAGTAACATGCCAATAGCAAGCAATATGATAGGTCTCAATGTACTGTACACGGTGGAATATTTTACTTTGTCTGTCAATTTTGGGTCTGTATTTCTCCATACATGAATAATTCTAATGTAATTTGACCTAAAATTGTTTATTAAATTTAAAGTGGAAGTAAACCCAAATCAAAAAAATTACACTTACCTTCAATCCTGCAGATCAGTCTATTTGTCGTGCCAGTATCTGTCTTAGGCCCGACGCAGAGGGAGCACTGGGCACTGACATATACTCCTCTCTTCTTCTGCGTTCTTCTTCCTACATCACCGGATCTCGCACTGGTGATGTAGATTGTGAAAAAACTTGCCGATCTCACTTGCGCATGATGAAAGGGCTCCATGAAAGGGCATGCTCGGCATGCGCGAAAGGAGCAGACAAGAGCCTCCCGGGATGTGTGACGTAGGTATCCCAGGAGGATCTGCGCTCCCATTCATTCTTGATCACCTAAGGCGAGTAAGGATGTTGCACTTAAAAAAAACACAAACAAACAAAGATGTTACTTTAAATAAAAGGGTTGTCTACCCCTTTTTGTAAAGTAGGAGATTTGAGTTTAGTTAGGCTTTAATAAATAACCCATTTCTTGCCATTGGTTAAAAATTTTAATTGAATTATTAGTGAATATTATTCAAATAAAATTTCTGCAAATACCAATTTAATTACAATTGCAGAAAAAGAAAAAAGTAAATAGACCTGGACTTGGTTTACTGATTACTAACGGATTACTTATGAATTACTAATAGTCAGGAATTACTTAAAGGATTATGGGAGTAAAAAAAAAAAACAGATGATAGCGTTGATAAATTATTAGCAATGGTAACATCTTTACAAATATTTATACTAATAATAGTCATAAGTGAGGTCAAAGGGGATAGTTATGATTTTGTGATTGCAGAACATCAAGATAAGAGAGTATGCTACCGTATGTTTACTATAGGCCAGTGGGAAAGGAGAAATATGAAGAGTACCTAATGTTCACTTCTACTTTCACTTTCGTGAAATGCACAACTAATGGTATAACTACCAGCCGAAATGAGGTGTCTACAGATTAAAGAACATAATCATGTGCACAGAATTATCACTTTGTATGTAGAGCTATTCTCAGTACATTTGTCCTAGTCTACCTAATATCTTTCAAGTAAATTAAGTATATTTTCCCATTACCAAGTACATTTACCCCTCCTCATTAACACAGAAAAAAAAAAAAAAAGCACATTAGTTAAATAATTTTACTGTTAATACAATGCATTTTGATGCATTAAGATGTTTTATTACAAGATCTATATTGTTTTGAATGGGCTGGCAGTAACCCTTAATGCTCATATAATTGTATCTGACCTTTTTTAATGCATCACACTGCAACATATGTTCTGTGGTTCACTGCAGTGTGGTTTTGTTGCCCTCTGCTGTGGCAGTGCATTGGAGTGGCATTTCAAATTAAGTTTTAAATGCAACACTAAAAAAGAAATAACAAAACAAAAAAGGTAAAATGTATTGCTAAGAAAAATAATAGTAAAAAAAAAAAAAGGTAGTGGGAGAAAAGTGGTAAAGGAAAATAAAGATTTAATCCTAGCTGATTAAGCTAGTATTGAAAGTTACTAGGGGTAAAATGGAACAACAAAGTTTTTTGTTTTTTTTAAGTTGCTTTTACTGATTTCACTACTGTTATGTTTAACTTCAGGGTCTGCAATCTGAAGAAGAATGAAACAGAATAGATACACAAAAAACAACATATCTTATATCTATCTTTCTTTATCTGTATGTGTTGTCTAAATTGCACATCATATATCATTTTTTAACAATGTACATAACTTGCCTTCCTTTACCAGGAGGAGAAATACACATATTTTAGGGTTTAGAAAGCATTTGACCCAGTTTGTACATGTGCCAGTATAAAAGTACAGTATAGAAAAACTATATCCTAGCAAATTACATGCAAAGTGAAGGTTAACTTCTTCTTTATAAAACATAAGAGGGAAATAGAATAAGGTAGTAAGTAAATAAGGAACCTATAATACGTATTGAGTTAAAAAACAAGGCTTATGTCCCATAAAAAGACATAACCCTGGGTTTAATACCATATTCTCCTTACACCATCACATCCTCATCATTCATTCATCAGCTGAATAAAACATATCTCTAACACATTTCTAACTGTTAACAACACTGTTATTCGTCCCTCCCCTCATGCACGTTGTCTGCCCTCTCATTAACTTCCCATATTCTGAACATTTCCAGGTCCTGTCACTTTCACCTACGCAACATCTCCAAAATCCACCCCTAGCTGTCCCCAGAGACCACCAAACTCCTTGTACACGCTCTTATCATCTCTCGTCTGGACTACTGTAACATCCTTCTCTCTGGTATTCCACTAACACGACTCTCTCCTCTACAATCTATTATGAATGCTGCAGCCAGACTCATCCATCCTTCCCTCCGCTCCTCTTCCGCTGCAACTCTTTCTGTTCTCCTTATTAACTTCCATTTCACCTTAGAATCAAATTCAAGCTCCTGTGCTTTGCCTTCAAATCTCTCCACAGTTTTTGCCCCACTTACATGACCTGATAGAAAAATACTCCCCCAGCCGTTCTTCGCTCCTCCAATGATTTACTAATGGCTTCCTCACTCATAACCTCATCACACGCGCGTCTCCAAGACTTTTCTAGAGCTCCCCCAACTCTCTGGAATGTTCTATTCGGCTTGCTCCTACTTTCTGCTCATTCATAAGAACACTCAAAAATCATTTTTTCAAACTTGTCTGTTCGACTTCTTCTTTCCTTTGAAACCATCACTACTTCTCACCACTACATATCCCCCCTCCTATTGTATGCTGCTTCCCCCATCTCTTAGATTGTAAGCTCTTCGGGGAAGGGTCCTCTCCTCCTGTATCAATGTCTGTATTCATCTGTCATTTGCAAACCCTATTTAATGTACAGCGCTGCATAATATGTGGGCGCTATATAAATCCTGTTTATTTATAATAATATAATCTCCTTGTACTGCTTATTGTGCAGTGATAAAAAAACTTGGACTTTATGATAAAAAAAGACATGACCAAGAAATTAGTCAATCATTGTACATTTTTTACTTATAGCAGAGCTACACTTAAATAAGAAAAAAGCTGGCAGGTTTATTATTGTAGAATGGATAGGTGATGTCCCTTCTGCAATAAAACAAACCTAACCGCCTGTCTGATATAAGTTTTTCAATGTACAATGAGATGCACATGTGCAAGGGAAATCAGATATCAGTGACTCAAAAGTGTTAACAAGATTTGTTTTGAAAAGAAGAAGTTAGCAATGAATGTCTGCATGTTCCCTTACAAGTACAATTCTCTTTATTGCACAATGTAAAAGTACAGGTTTTCCTTATTAGGGTTATGGCATCACAGAGATGGGAGATCCTGCCCTAAAATCCTTCTACTTGAAATCTACTATGAAATCTATAATGGATCCCATTCATGTTGACTGCAGGCCCCTTTGGACCTTTTTCTACTAGATCACTATAGGTGTGATGTAATGCTTGTGACTGTGATAAAATAACACAACTGCATCACGGACAGTGATTGCTCTTCTACACATGCATAAACAAGTGACAAAAATGATTCTAAACAGGGTGTTAAAAAACTTAAAACACCCCTGATAGAATTGATGAACAAATTATAGGCACTTTATTCATTAATGCTACAATTATTATTATTATTATTATTTTTATCTTTCAGTCCAGCTGAGCACAAAACACAGCAAATGGAGTAATCTAACAAATGAGTCAAAATGATGCAATTAATCCATTTAATGGAATTGCACTAGTCGAAGCACTTAATATTCTGTTAATCCTGTTTGTAAGACGGATATCTTATTATAAGCAGTATCTGTATGTTTCAGAGGCTTGCTGTCTGTTGTAGATAGATTTAGAGTACTTGCATTTATCCATGCATTTATGCCAATAAATTAAAATTAACTTTTGATACATTATATTTTGTTTTATTTTTATTAGTTTGGAAGTGATGATATCTGCATAATTTGTAATGAAATTTACTACCCAGCATGTAAAAACTTATTGTGGTCATGGAAAACTCCAGACAATTAGTACAACAGGTACACTTCCTACTTTTTGTCTATTTTGGCTGCATTGTTTGTTATTTATATATATATATATATATATATATACAGAATTGTAACAAAATGAAAATCTGATATCCAAATATATATCTGAATTTAAACCAAAATTACTTATTTTTAACTGAGAATACAAAAAACTGCTTTGACTCAAATATAAACCTAAAAAAATCCATGGTGTGTGTTTTATAAAATATTTATATGAAAAGGAAAAAATAAAATTATAAAGGTTTAGTATATTTATTTATTTTCACCTTTTCTGCATGTTAAAATATTATGAAATTTATGTTGGGTTACGTTCTGGTAAATTACCTTTTGTGAAAGGTTTTTGCCCACCACTAGATATTACTGCGTCCTCAAACGTATTCATCACCTCTACTGCTCTGTGATTGGCTGAGAAATAGGAAACCCTGATGACAGCTCAAGCATCATCAGCATTTCCCTTTTCTCAGCCAATCAGGGAGCAGAGCAATCAGCGGAGCTTTACTATGCTGACAGCTCTGCTCCCCTGATCACTCCCGCAGAATTTTTCCTCCCATTGACTTTAATGGTGTTCGACTTTGACATTCGACCACCCGAATAATTTTGCTCTATTCGAGCGAATAGCTGACGAATAGAATAGTGAGCTATTCGACTAACACTATTCTTGACATTTATTCGAACTGATGAAAGAGCTTAGATTAGCAATAAAACATTTTAAATGTTACACAACAGGTTCAATTGAACATAACCAAGTACTTCTTACATTCATGTAAAATTTGGACAGGAAGCAAACATCCACAGAGCAAATACATTTCAAATTGGTTGATACTTTGCACTTCTAGCACCTAACAAACATAATTAGGATTTCCAGCAGTTAGTAAGACAGCTGTTCCACAGTAATTAAACAATAAACACCAAATGAAAATACGGCCTGAAATAAGGATAAAAATGAAATCTCTTCCTAGTGAAAGTTAAAACTGAAGCCAAAAGTTGCTTTTACACAGTGGGTTCTGATTTATTAATGCTCTCCAAGACTGGTGACGATAGATTATCATCGGAGAACCTTGGTAATCCAACAAATATGGAATGAATCTGCTCCAAAATTGAACACATTTGCTAATAGTGAATGTTTTTTTAAGAATTGGTTTTAGGTTTGTTGGATCACCCAGGTTCTCCAATGATAGTCTTCTCCAGTCTTGGAGAGCGTTAATAAATTAAGCCCAGTGTTTCCCTGCAAAGCAACATGTTTTGTGTTTGCTATGTTTTGGCTAATTTTGGCTAAAGAAAGACTGAAAGATGCTCATGAAAGTAGCTGTTTCTAATTAATTCAAACACATAGGTATACACAAAACCTTTACCTTTTTCCTCCAGTGCCACAATATAAAGCATTAGGACTAAGAATGAAGGCTGCCTTTCTGTCAGGACAACGTAGCTGTTGTTGCAAACCCTCATTTCCTATATTTTTTTACAGTTTTTATAGTTCATTTCAGGTTTTTCCTGGAGAATTCAATAAAAGAAACACTGATGGATGTTTATCATTCGGATTTGTTGTACATTTTAATAATGGGGAAAAAATTTTAACTCTGCTTTGAACGTTGAAAAGATGAAAGGTAGGGATGAGCGAGCGAGCGGATTTTTAAAACCTGATCCTGCTGCGAATTCCACCGTTCTCGCTTACAGAAATTGTAAGCGAGAACGACCAGTGTAATCTTGCCGAATGAGATCGAATTTTAATTAAAAAAAAATCGTGGGCTGTGCTGCATTCATTGATCAGCTCAGTGTGCAATCCCTGGCACTAGAGGTTAAATGTGGACAAGTCTCAATATTCAAAACCTCCAGTGCTCTCTGATTGGCTGAGGAAAGGGAAATGAGGCTTGAGCATCATCAGGATTTTCCTTTTCCCAGCCAATCAGGGAGCACTAGAGGTTTTAATTGCAGGAGACTTGTGCTCATATAACCTCTAGTGCCGGGGATCACACACAAGAGGATTCCTAGGGCTGTATGAATGAATGCAGCCCTGGAAATTCTCCTGTACTGATTTCCTGGAAAATTTGATGAGTTTGCGAAATCGGTTCGCCGAAATTTTGCGGACCCATTAGAAGTTCGAGGAAATTTTCGCAAGAATGCCAGAGGGATTCTCACTCATCCCTATTGAAAGAGTTAGAATGGTGTTTCTCAACTAGGGTTCTGTGGAACCCAAGGGTTCCTTCAGAGGTTGCTGGGGGTTCCTTGAGTGATGAGCACTCTGTGCCCCTCAGGTCAGTTCAACTGACACCAATAATCTTTTTGGCTATCTGTAAGAGTGGAAGCCTTCTTATTAGTCAGCAATGTAAGAGGTATTCTCCCCCAATGACCACTAAACCAATATACTGTGATATTTGGATATAGTAATTATAGCAAGGGTTCTTTGAAGACCTGAAAGGTATTTATGTGATTGGGTTATTATATATTCGGTATTATATTTTTATACTCCTCTTTGTCCCATCGGGGACTTACCCTCACATCTGTCCCAAAGACAGTTGTCACTGGGATAATTTGGGACAATCCTTCAGATTATATTTGTAAAAACAAAAGAGCAGATTAAAAAACTCCCCATGGGTAATATGTATCTGGCCAAGATCTTCCACTGGAAAATCACCAAAGTCTTTACTATGGCTACATGTTTTCCCTTTTGATGTAAGAGATGTGTTTTTGTGTGTGTTGGGAGTGGGGAGATTACATGGCAACTCCCCAAACACAGAGGCCCTGATTTATTAAAGCTCACCAAGATTATCATGGGTGAACCTGGATGATCCAGCAAACCTGAAATGAACCTAGTCTAGAATTGAAAACATTTGCCGACTAATTGTATATGGCTTTTAGGAAATCCATTTTAGGTTTGCTGGATCACCCAGGCTCTTCCATGATATCTGGTCTTCTTCAGTCTTGGAGACCTTTGGTTTATCAGGCCCAGTATCCATGGTATTTGTAGAGTCCACATAGCGTAACTTTTAAGGGCTCCCTGCCTCTCTTACCTTCATCATCCAAAACAGTTTTTCTAGTGATATGGAATTTCCTACACATGTATTTGCTAAGCTGTGGTTATCCTGATTCAAGTTTTACTACCTAGTGAGTCACTGACCTGCATCAAGTTTATAGAACAGGAGTTCAGACTATTTTTCAGGTCAATGACTCATATAGCTGAATTTACTGACAAAAGAAGAGCAAAAAAACAGTGACAAATGTTTAGGCTCACTAGCTCTACATTCAATTTCATTGTATATTTGACTGACATGCTTGCAAAAATAAAGTAAGGCCTGACGAAAAACCATTTTTAATAAAAAGTGTGTCTAAATCTGATTTGATATTAGCTCCATGAAATTCATGTACAGCGCATCTCAAGCTGATAAAAAAAGAGGCAGCACAAGAAAGAGATACACGTTACAGCTCAGTGTAGAAAGGCGGGATACCTAGTATGACATCGTTGACCACCAGGACTTAGGTTGGGTACACATGTTAGATTTTTGTCTTTGCAAACAATCTTTCATGATCGCTTTGAATGACATAATACTGAAAAATGAATGAACAAACGCTGTACATACAGCGTTGTTCTATTCTATAGAGAGGGGAGGGGGAGAACGAGAGAGCAAAACCCCTCTGCAGTCTCCTCACTTCACTTCCATTGTGGTCGTTCAACTACCTTTGATTGTGGATCTACCAGATGGATCCATGAACAACGTTGGATGTCCGTTTTACACGTGTTAAATTCTTGTTCAAAATGAGAGAATTATCTGATGTATGTACGTAGCCTTAGTGAACTCCCACGAACCTACATGGTAGTTACGTCATCCCAATCTGGTTGTCATCCCAATCTACATCTATTTACCAAGCAGGTAAGGTTATTTTATAGCAGAAGGGACGTCACATATCCCCTTTACAATAAAGGACATGCTTGATCACAACTTGACCCTTTTTAAAAAAAAAAAAAAAAAAAGAAAAAAGGGTTTAGTTCCACTTCAAATCTCAGAAATGGATGGACAGTCATACAAACACACACACACATATATATAATATCTGCAAATTATAGTCCTAAAATGTGTTTTTTATAAATATAAAATATTAAACTAATTAAATTTGAAGGGCTGCTGGTTCATTTACTGTAGCTGATCATGCCTGTAAAGTCCCATGAACTCAGCACTGCTTCAAAGACAAAATGCATTGAATGAGGCCCCAAAGAGGTGAATGGCTGCGAGACAATTGTCTATTCTTGTAACGGAGAATCCATGTTGGACGTTACTTACAGCAAAATAGACATCTGACATTTCTGTAGGTATTTAATTATCAGTATCTGCGCTGTAGCTGAAGAAATGAACACATCTCCTGCCCAGTTTTAATGAAAGTATGCCACATCAAAAACATTACACCAAGTCATTCTCCAACGCTAATTCCGCTGGCTTCTTTAATCATTCAACCAAGTTTAATTTTCACTCACAATTTTAAAAAGAATTCCTTTTACTCGAGGATCAGTTTAAATCTTCAGTCAATTAAAACTAATCTCTACCAGTCATCCAGGCTTGGAGCCAAAACATAGGTGACAGAGTCCTCGAAGGTTAAAGGCTACTTTTCATTAATATTTTGCTGGGCAAATCGGCAGCGTTTGATTTTGGTAAGTGATGATAATATTTTATACATGTTTTAATAATAATAGTATAAATTAGAATATCAAATGTTGTATTACTTTCAGTGATGTGCAGGCTTTATAAGTCTGGGCTATGTGATTGCATAATATTGTAAAAAAAAAAAAAAAAAATGGATACCAGGCCATCAATCCTTCTCTTTTTTTTGACCAGATATGACAAGAAATGTCCCTGAATAACCACACAATTAGTAATATTTCTACTGCTATTTTTACTCAAAACTTTTCAACCACATTCATTCATTGCCTGCGGAATTAAAACACAGACATGCATGCAGAGAAAGAATATTGTATGAGAAAACTGCAAGTTATAGAATATTGCTAAGGCTATATAGGGTGATTTATAATACAAATCTGCAGGAGGTAAAGGTATTCTAGAGATACTAGTAGTCTATTAATTTGCAAACAAATTATAACAACAATGTAAAGTTATGCTGACAAAATAATATTGGATACCACTGTTAAGTTATAAAAAATGCATAGCTTTATTTAATCCAATGGCATAAAATATATTTAAATATAACTCTAAAAACAATGTGGTCATAATAACTAAAAACTGTTCACAGCAAAACACAACATAAAGGAGTGTGGATATAAAGTCAAATGGAATTACCTTTTAATTAAGTTGTCGGATAAGATGAAGTTGTCAGATAAGAGAATAGCAAAGCACCAACATTGTTTCACTGGGAAAACCTGCTTCCTCAGGCTGAGTACAGCCTTAAGTTGAGCTAATATGTGCCTAATAATAAAAGTTATTACAGTTGTATAAACAAGGAAGCATGATTAATTCTCATAAGTCCTGTTGTGAGAAAGTTTACCAAGCCATCCTGTATAGGGATGCAAAATATAGGGATGTCAAAAATATGAAAAACTCCTGGCAGTCAGGCTAGGGTAGAAAGGTATAACACATGAAACACTTGGAGTAGATTTATGGAATATTGAAAGGCCAAACATTTTATTAGGTTTAGATTGAGCCTTGGGGAGATTTTCCTTCATTTCTTCCTCTGAAGATTTATTAAGAAGTAAATGAAAATCATTCCAAAGAAAAGGAAATGTTCTTTTAGACAACTGGAAGATTTCCTCTCACCTTCTTTTCCAGAATTCCCATTTCTTTCTGTCTCATTGACAACAGTTACCAGAATTTCCCCATTATGGCACAGACAGCTATAACATCTATACCAAACTACTATCAATTTTCTAAGTTTAAAAAATTCAAACGTGGCTTTAGAAGAACTTTAACAGTTTAATGAAATTGCTGATATTGTTATCGATATAAAGGTACAGTTGTAATCCTTTACATGATATACAGCAGTTATTCTAAAAAAGTGGGAAAGTTGATAGAGCAGATTTATTTTTCAGTGGGTTGGAATTTTCTTGACACTAATATGTGGTCTGTTATACATATTTAAATTGAATCCGTTAAAATGTGCTAGCTTTATTAGTACACAGCTTCAAAGTTCTTCCTCAGTGTTTAGGAAGAAAAAAAATCATTGACTGCATATATACACATAGGGCTGGAAGAACGACAACAAGATTGCAGTGAGGTCACTATGTTGGTTGTAGCACTTTTGAGCTTTTTTGTTTGCCCCTTTGCTATTGAAACCAGCCTGGAAGGAGCATTTGACCTTTCTTGAGTAAACTACATTCACAAACACAAGGCTAGGACTTTCCATAAAAATGATACATTTTTCTTGTACATTCTTCTATATGCAATCCGGCTTGAGCAACTCATGAATACTTTACCCTTAATGCTTCTTTTTTTGAGGTAATCCCAAATAGGGATGAGCAAGAATTTTAAGTTCTATCTCATGGTGAATCGGGCCTTTCTCGCTTACTGTAAATGTAAGCGAGAACTGCCTTCTGATTCACAGAGAGGTCGAGCTCTCGGACAGAAGGATTTCCAGGACTGCATCATGCAGCCCTGGAAATCCTCTGCGATCCGCAGGCACTAGAGGTTAATTACCGATTAACATCAATGAATGCATCCACAGTTGCAATGATTGAGAAGATGCTCGGCACAGGAGAACCTCCTGAAATTGTAATATAAGTATCTCTTACAAATGATACATTTGTATCTGTAACAAATGCTCACTGCACTGCAAATGCAGATTGCACACTGAGCTCATCAATGCTGTAGCTGTGGCTGCAATCATTGAGAAGAGTGTACAATCCCCAGGGCACTAGAGGTTAATTAACCTTTAGTACCCCGGGGATCGCAAACAGGGAGATTCCCAGTGCTGAATGCAGCTCTGGGAATCCTCCTTTTTTAATTACGCTGAACCAGTGGAAGCTCGAGGAAATTTTCGTGAGAATGCCAGAGGCATTCTCACTCATCCCTAATGCCAATCACCTTTCTCTTCCTTACACTATTTCTCCCAATTTCTTATAATTCCTCATCCTTTTATAATATTTGTTTTCAAACCCACTCTCAGGTTCAAGAGTGGAAGATTTGGCCAAAACTTATGTTTTTGTTCTATTTGATAGAAAGCAGTGTATGAATTATAATATGACTTGTCACCAAGGAAAATTATTTCTCCGCTGTCATTTCCTCTCAAGCTTCCAACCCACGCAACTTCTTCTCAACAATTGACTCCCTCCTAAACCCCACACCTGCTCGCCCCACGACAACCTTTATTGCCCAAGACATAGCCACCTACTTTAGAGAGAAAATTGAAAAAATCAGACATGATTTCTCTGCTCACTGGGCCAGTCAACTATAGCCACCCCTTTCACCAGTAAGTCATCACTAGCCTCCCTCAGCCCGGTTACTGTGGAAAAAGTCTCCTCTCTTCTTTCATCGTCTCCATCTACTACCTGTCCGCTAGACCAAATTCCCTGTGATCTGCTCTGTGCCCATTCCTCCACCCTGGCCCCTGCCCTAACTGAATTTTCAACCTCTCCCTTTCCACCCCTCCATTTTAAAACATGCCATAATTCTCCCTTTCCGTAACAAATCCTTACTAGATCTCTCCCTACCTTCTAACTACTCTCCTAATTCCCTTCTTCCATATGTCCTCAAAACTTCTTGAATGCCTTGTCTATAAAAGCCTCACCGATTACCTGAGTACCAACTCTCTCCTTGACCCTCTCCAGTCTGGCTTTTGAGCTGCCTATTCCACTGAAACAGCCCTTACTAAAGTGGCCAATGACCTCATCAGAGCTAAGTTTCACTGTAACTTTTCCCTGGTCCTTCTCCTTGATCTTTCCTCTGCTTTTGACACTGTTGATCACCCCATTGTAATACAAATCATGCACTCCATTGGTATCTGTGACACTGCTCTCTCTTGGTTTGCTTCTTATCTGTCTGACCGCTCCTTTCAAGTTTCTTTCTATGATAATTCCTCCTCTCCCACTCTCCTCCCTGTTGGTGTTCCCCAAGGGCCAGTCCTTGGACCGGTCCTCTTTTCTCTGTACACCTCCTCTCTCGGTAGTCTCATATCCTCCTTTGGCTTACAGTACCATCTATATGCTGATGACACTCAAATCTATCAGTCCACCCCTGACTTGTCTCCTTCAGTCTTGGATAAGGTCTCATGCTGCCTGTCAGACATCTCATCATGGATGTCTGACCGATTTCTGAAACTCAACCTGGATAAAATAGAACTCATCATCTTCCCTCCTTCAAATTCCAAGTCTCCCCTGACATATTTCTAACTGTTAACAACACTGTTATTCGGCCCTCCCCTCAGGCACGTTGTCTTGGTGTCACCTTTGACTCTGCCCTCTCATTTACCCGACATATTCAGAACACTTTTTTAGGTCCCGTCACTTTCATCTACGCAACATCTCCAAAATCCGCCCCTACCTGTCCCCAGAGAGCACCAAACTCCTTGTACATGCTCTTATCATCTCCCGTCTGGACTACTGTAACATACTTCTCTCTGGAATTCCACTGACCGGTTTCTCTCACAATCTATTATGAATGCTGCAGCCAGACTCATCCATCCTTCCCTCCCCTCCTCTTCTGCTGCATCTCTTTGTAGTTCTCTCCATGGGCTTCCATTTTGCCTTATAATCAAATTCAAGCTCCTGTGCTTGGCCTTCAGATCCCTACACAGTTATTGTCCCACTTACATTTCTGACCTGATAAAAGAAATACTCCCCCAGCCGCTCTCTCCGCTCCTCCCATGACCTACAACTGATTTCCTCACTCATAACCTCATCACACGCAATGCTCCAAGATTTTTCTAGAGCTCCCACAATTCTCTGGAATGGTCTTCTTCATCCTATTCGCCTAGCTCGTACTTTCTGCTTATTTAAAAAAAGCACTCAAAACCCATTTTTTCAAACTTGCCTACCCATCTTCTTCTGTCTTTTGAAACAGTCACTACTTCCCACCACTACATATCTCCCCTCCTATGGTGTGTTAATTCCCCCACCTCCTAGATTGTAAGCTGTTAGGGGCAGGGTCCTCTCCTCCTGTGTCACTGTCTGTATTCGTCTGTTATTTGCAACCCCTATTTAATGTACAGCGCTGCGTAATATGTTGGCGATATATAAATCCTGTTTAATAATATATATATATATATATATATATTACAGTATAGTGTAGTAGACGAAAACAGTGAAAACCTTTTTTTTTTTTAAACATCACCTGGAGACAGAAGACAGCACTGGGGTTGATTGGTTGGAATGTTGACCTGGAAGGAAACAGGATAGTCATACAATTCTGGGGTCAGAAAGGCAGGAGATCAGCTTGGTTAGCAGGAGAAGCAGGAGAAACTAGGGAAACAAGTCATAAACAAGGCAACAAGCTGGGTCAGGAATAAGGCAAAGGTCAGCAGGGGAGGACAGCAATATACAATATCTCTAAAGATCACAGGAAAATTGAAGATTTCACAGCCAGGAGCTGACAGTCTGTAAATGGTGTAGTTCAGTGCAGCTGTGTCATCCATGAAAGTAGAAGCTTGTGTCTGTGCACATGGTTTATAGTATGTGCTACAAGAAAAATCTTTTTTGACAACAGGCTTCTTCCTGAACCAGAAAATCGGATAGTTTAAATGAATGGTGTGTCTACATTTAGCGTTTTCAAAGCATATGTGCAGGCAAAATAAAACACAAACATGCAACACACTTCTGAATTACATTCATGCTTCCCCTATGATGCATTCCGTTACAGATCCTAAAAATACAGAAAAATATTTGTTAAACTGCCAGAAATGCACTCAACTTTCCTAAGGGCCTTTTGTTAATCTTTTCAACAGCTTATTCTTTCAGATTTTTATGGCATAAGGGCTAATCATTAAATTGTGAGCCCCTTTGAGGAACAAAGTATTGATATGACTATGGACTTTGCAAAGCACTGCCTAATATATCGGCGCTATATAAATACTGTCCAATAATAATAATAATCATGTAGTCAAAATTAAGAACTAGGAGGACTCTTAGGTTACAAGGAAATGGACACAAGACAACTATAAACTTCCGACCAACAGTTTTTTTTCTGCACTTTTGAAACAGATATAATAAAATGCTTCCAATGGTATTTTAAATTCCATTCACACACTAGTCCAACACCCCTCCAATCTCTGTAATCAGTCACAATCAATCCCAATCAATGTTTTCCCACTGCATGAAGAACGATATATTCACCTAAATCCACCATTAAGGTCTATTGACACCACCACATTTGTGTCCAGAGACTGCCAATCAGCTGCTGCATTTGCATCTGCAGTTACCATTGCTAGGTGCTATTTTTGGTCATACAAAGGCAGACTGTCCCATCTCACTACCTGGCAGTGGGAGACATTGGCCAGATCCGGCGAATATGTACATTGTACTCAGGTGGGGGGCAAAATTGGAAGAAAAAAAATAAAGAGTAACAGTCATTTGACTGCAGCCTTTGTATAACAAGGGTGGCCAGGATCAGTCTCAGTTGGTGGCCACGATCGGTGGTGTATATGTGTAGCCACTAGATTGTGAGAATTATTCTAGTAGGGTTCCTCTATTGTAGGTTTCTCTCCTCATTTTGTCTGCAGTCCATAATTTGCCCAATTTACAGTTTACAGCTGATGTCAACACAAAAAACACACACAATTATAATAATATTATCATATTATTTAAAAAAATGTTTTCAGTCCTATTTTATATGCAGTATTTCATTATTTGTTTACGCTCAATTAAATATGAGTTTAAATCAGGGAGGTCCAGTACTCTTCCTATGAATTGCAGACAGAGATCTCCAATCAGAAAGCAGCATACATTTTCTAGATTGCAGAGCTATTGGTGTAACACAGCAGGGGGCATGTCAGACCCATACAGACAGATCAGTGCTTCCACACAGACTCAAGGGGTCTCTGTCTACACAAATCAGTTAAAATGCAGGGTAAGATCATAAAGGAAAGTGTCTGCTTACAAAAAAAGAATAAATTGGAGCTATAACTCTAAGGTATGGAAGGGTTGAAATTTGCTGGTGGTCAAGTCAGGTCAAGTTTCTGCAATGCAAACATGTATCCTAATCAATTAAAGTAAACAACTTAGGACACCTAACTGTCCATCAGCGGTCCATTTACCTGTCTAGAAGCAGGAGTCTTTTGTCTGCATCTGACCTATCAGTATGTTGGCCCTGCATCTATCTGTCATTTGGGCTAATAGCCTGTCTTGAACTCCAACATCTCTTCTTCCTTTTTAGGTCTAAATGCAGACGAAAAGGCTGTTTATAAATTTGTTGAAGCTACAGCCCTTAGAATTTTCACAGTTTGGAAGCACCAGAAGGCCAAATGCAAAGAGAGATCTATTCCTAAAATTAAGCTTCATCCTCTTTATTATATACGGGTACTGTTAAGAGAAGATGGAGAGGTGTCAGGAAGTAGCTCTGTAGCCCCTGTTTGGTTTGTGAGATTTGCATGGTAAATTTATTGCTACCACTACCTCCACTTTATCCACAAACCTATCTGCTGCTATTTGGAGTAAGTATGTACATAGACCTCTACATTTTATGGTTATTTTTGGTGTATCCCAACCATGTGTTTCCCAACTAAGATTCAACTAGGGTTCCTCCAGATCTTGTTAGGGTTTCATTAACCAATTTGTGACTATCAGGTAATTTCAACCAATAATTTTTGGGCTGTCTATAAAGGGGACATTCCTCCCAATGGCCAATAAAATTGGGGACATTCCTTCCAATGGCCAATATTATAAGAAACATTCTTCCCAATGACCACCACTAATGTACTGTGAGCTGTGGATATTAATATAATTATTGTCATGGGTTCCCCAAGACGGGAGGATGCGGAGTGTTTAAATTGATGTAGTGCGTTTCAGAAAAAAAAAAAACAGCTCACAAATGGAAAGTCAACAACAAGTCACTGCTGTGATCTAATGATCGCAAACTAGTAATGTACAGATTCATCAAAATAAAAAACAAAAAAAATACAACTACTAAACAATGATCTACTTTAATAAAAGCCTAATAAAATACGGTATTTGTTTGTGTATATAACATTACTAATTGACATCAAAACCCTATATGCCCCATTCGTATTATTGCCTGCCCCTTCACCAGATTTTACCAATGCCATTATTTGTGATGATCTGTCTGTAATAAATAAGCTCTCTATATGATCTTACTATCACAAGCTTTCACTATCCCATCACTATTACACGATCATACAAAGTGACTGTTATCTGTTTTCAGCACTCATCTTATAGACAAGGGTTGGGTTATCTAGCTCCCATACCTAAACAGAAAGGCTGCAAGCTGTGCACCATTGAGCACCATGGCTCAGTGCCAACATTTGGCAACCATAGATTCAATTGCAATTTTAAAAATTAAATCTTATCTTGGAAAAGGAACTTGAACAGCATTCAATTCAAATTCCCACATCAACACCTCTGTATAATATATATTAGCACTTGAGAAACTATGATTATAGTTTTTATAAATAATATTTTTTAACATTAATACTCTCTTTACATAAGACATGTAATATTTAAAACATTCTAAAAGTGTAAGACATGCTTCAATCATCGCGAAAAAGTCTTGCTAAGAAGAATGTAATATCAGAAGGTTATCTAAGGCACAGCATGGGTGCCATTTTTTCAAGGTTTTGACAGGAAGGAAAAAAAAGAAGTATCCAGTTTGAGAAGGTTTTCAATTTCACACTTTGGGCTTGGCTTCCCCTAGGCTTTCTGCTTCCCTAATGAGACGGTCCCTCCCCTAGTTACTGTATCTAGCAGGAGCCTTCATCCTGGGAGAAAAAGGCCGGATCATTGCACAGATGGGCCTTGATGGATCCTAAAAGGAAGGCATTACCTGCCGAAGTCACCAAGCAGACACAATTATTACAGGTCTCTGGGTTCATTGTCAATTAGAGTGGCAGTTAAAGCGAGCAGCAGCTGTGACAGATGGCAGGGCTCCAGCAACGTTGTGGTAATGGGAACAGAGCCAAATCAAATCTTTTCTTCCTTTTAAAAAAACCACATAGTTGTCAATTAGTCACAATGTGCCAAAAAAGAGAACCAAGCTATATACAAAAGGAGGTCTTATATATACTCTTCTAACCCACTGGCTTATAGAGGTAGAGATTTTTTTTGAATGGATTCATTTTATTTTTTACAGCATTTAAAAAAAAGGCAAGAGCGTTTATGTGAAATGTTTGCACTGCGTGAGCTTACAGTATAATTCTCATTTTCTATTGTGCAGCTCCAAATAAGCATTTGAATTTTAATTATATCTCAGGCCCAGACTCGGCTCTAGACACCACCGTAAGAAGGATATACTCATTGTGTTCAGCTTTATTCATTCCACACAAAATGCGCCCAGACAGCTTAAATATCCTTAAGAACACATATGCATTACATAATTGCAAAGAAAATAAATCATGTCTCTCAGTAGGTGCCCAATTAAAAATAAAAATTGCTTCGGCTACTGCTAATATAAAGTAACCTAAGTTTGTAATTTACAAAAAGGACCACAGGTGACACGTACCCGATTTGCTGCTAATAATTTTGTATTTTAAAGGTTCATTATCTTGTTTTTTTTAAATAATTCTGAAAAATATTATTATCGCCTATCCTTTTTTTGTACTTAAAACATTCTCATTTGCTTTTACTGGAAAGTACATTCATGAGTAGATGGGTGCATTTTTTATTTACAAAGAAGATAAACTGGCAGTTGCCTCCCTAGGGCTTTATTTTGCTTTTTTCTGGATCAACAAAATTGGAATTAGATTAAGCTGAATTTCTGGGTCATGGTCTTATTTCATTCCTATACACTATATTGTCTTTTGATGTTATCTGTAAGTAAACTGAAGCAAAGGGGAAAAATTTACCATTCAAGAAACCTGGTTTTAGCTACCATCTCCCATCAGTTTCCGAGTAAAAGAAAAGTGAGATGTTTTTAGGCTCCTGCGGGGAGGGGGTTTAATATAGTATGTTCAAAGCTAAATATTTGCAGTTTTTATTCTATTTTGTTTCAGATAATTTAGTTAAGACGCTTTCCACTTTTTTCTTATTTTTTGGTCCTGGTGACCATTGTCACCAGTACTGAAAGTTATGGAAAATCCAAAAACATTAAAGTTGTCAGTAAAACAGGAAAAATCTACTAATAGAGACACCTGTTCTGAGATGATTTAATCTTACTTAGGAGAGGTTTACTTCTTGCTTCCAGTTGTGTCTAATATTTGAGCCTCAGATACAAATCAAACAAATCAAACAGATACAAATGTATAAAACTACATTTTGGTGCTGTATATACTGGGCCCGATTTATCAAAGCTCTCTAAGACTGGAGAAGAAAAGCTATCATGGGTGATCCTGGATAATCCAGTAAACCTAGTTCAGGATTGGTCCAAATATTAGCAAGTTATTTTAAGAAATCTATTTCAGATTTGCTTGGTCACCCAGGTTCTCCCAGGACAGTCTATCTTCTCCAGTCTTGCGGAGCTTTAATAAATCAGGTTCGCTTGTTTTGAGGTCTGTTGGTTAAAGTTAATCTGGTTCCACTGAAAACTATTATCTCTGTTACTTCCAAACACAAATCCCCCAAGCTTTAGGCTACATTCACCTACTTATCTTTTGGTGTAAAGCAGTTCTTAAATGATAAGACAATTAGACCAATCATCCGTAGACCCTCAAAGAGCTTTATTGTTTAAACCTCCTGGATTGTCCGATGCATTTTATGCCTTATATTAGGACTTATATTACGTTATAGAATCTAATACCAAGTCCTTATAGAAAGGGCAAAACGCAGAGGAAAAACGAGGAGGTAGAGCGCTCTCAATGCTTGCCTAATTATAACGTTTTTTGAGGAATTATGGATCTATAATTATATTGTTTGCTGTTCTTTTGTGAGTGGTAGGAAATTAGTCCTGGGGACTGGTGTTGGGGGCTTATGTGTGATTTTAGGTTATTCAACTACAAATACTGAAATATTCCTTCTTGATTGTGTGGTATCCTAGCGCACTTTCCAGCAAAACACTTCTTCTATAGGGACCAAATAAACATCTGTAAAATGCATCTAAAATGACCCACATCACATTTATAGTGCATGAAATATATAAATATGTGATTGTAGCCTAAAGGTTTTAATATTGAAAACCCAAATAAGTGACACTGAGAACCTATTTAGCATCCAAACAAGAAAGTTGCACTCACAGTCTAAATAACATGGATGAATTGAAAAGCAGTGGAATAATTTATAGTAGACAATCAGATTTTGAATGGTATTTTCTTATCAAGTGAATGTAACAACATGCTAGGGATTCATAATATCCTTTTCTTTAGTATCGCAGATCAGAGGCTTGCTATAAAAAATTGTCTACATTACCAAAAGTTAACTGCATATTGGTATTATCGTAGAACAGGAATTTCCCATTTTAGAAAACTTTTTCTCAAATTTGGGCTTACCAAGGCTTTTTTTAAAAAAAAAAAATATACTGTTTATTTTTTGATAAATGTATGCCTTTAAGCAGCACAAAAATCTCATAGGCGTGAATAAGGTTTTACAAAAATTGGCAAGTAGGCACAGCATTCTATATAGTTTACAGCATATTATGGTTATAGATTTCCCATTGAAATAGCGGGTCTCTTCAAATCCTGAGGAAACCATATTGGCAAAACGCTTCGGAATGTAGCTAGATAACCATTCCATGACTGGTATACTTTTGTATTTATTCCATATGACAGTAGCTAAGATCTGTTAGTGATACTACCATATGTTTACATAAATAAATGCTTTAAATTTTTTTGCCAAAAAAGCCTTCCTTTGCCATTTCTTCTCTTCCGGCTTTTCTCCCTTACCAATACAAATGATACATAGGCTTGGCAACCACATTAATAGTTAAAAGCTCCCTTCATTATACTATTCTCTGTATAGATTTCCCAATTTCTGCCACAGTCACAGTCTGGACATCTTTATCTGCATATGAATATTTTTAAAGAAATGTGAAATAAAAAAAATGATGATTAATGATAGTTAATAGGGACAAAAGCAAGAGTTTTTGTAAAGGGTTCTGAAAAAAAATGAAATGGAGTGGATACAAAAGTACCCATGTATCCTATATACATGTATTTCTCAGTATCACTTTGAACAATGTTTGGTAAAGCCAGACATATGGGGGCAGCAGTGTGTGGTTCAGTACTGCCCACAAACATGAAGTTTGCTTGCATATGATTGGATGGTTAAAGTCAGAAGAGCTATATTTCATTCACTAAGCTAAGTGAATCCCTTGCCGAATTGCTATTTCCTTCGTCAAGACTGCAGCCTTTTTTACTGGTCTTAAACAAATATTGAAATCAAGAAAATCAGGAGTCTTTATCTATCAACATATTCTGGGTCAATTTGCCATATGTTTGGTCTCCTTTATTGTCTTATTATAACTTTATGCAATCAAAGGGATCATTAGACTTGTTGCCGGTATCTTTAAACTGCCGGTATCTTTAAACCTCCAAAAATGCCGGTATCTTTAAACTGCCGGTATCTTTAAACCTCCAAAAATGTAAATTAAATAATGTAGTATAGTACATAATAAAATAAAATAATTTACTGGCAGATAAAACAGAACACAGTTCTGTAAAAAATACTTTGCAAAGAATACCAAATCACATGCAAATAAAATCTAAAACAATATGATTTTGCTGCCTCCTATGGGAATAGCCTAAACTCCTTTAGTAAATCAAACCCAATGACAAAGTAACTGGACAAGATCTGAGCTCCTACCCATTCCTGGTCAGAAAAAGCAATATTAAAATGGACCTGTCATCACAATTTCAACAGTATGTAAAAGGGTGGCTCTCCCATTTACATAATGACGTTTTTGAATTACACTTTTTAAAATTTAACACAATATCCCCTCCCATACCACCACAGTGTTAAAGACTGAAGGGGAGACCCGGAGCCTGCTAAGATACTTATGTCACATATCCCGAGAGTTCTGCTCCCTCTGCGCATGCCCAAGATCTGGCTTGCGTCATCATAGGCTTTGTTCTACTGTAAAAAATAAACAACCGCTCAAAATCAAACATGCACGGTAAGATTGGCACTTGTTTTTTTTTTCACAGTCTAAATAACATGGATGAATTGAAAAGCAGTGGAATAATTTATAGTAGACAATCAGATTTTGAATGGTATTTTCTTATCAAGTGAATGTAACAACATGCTAGGGATTCATAATATCCTTTTCTTTAGTATCGCAGATCAGAGGCTTGCTATAAAAAATTGTCTACATTACCAAAAGTTAACTGCATATTGGTATTATCGTAGAACAGGAATTTCCCATTTTAGAAAACTTTTTCTCAAATTTGGGCTTACCAAGGCTTTTTTAAAAAAAAAAAAATATACTGTTTATTTTTTGATAAATGTATGCCTTTAAGCAGCACAAAAATCTCATAGGCGTGAATAAGGTTTTACAAAAATTGGCAAGTAGGCACAGCATTCTATATAGTTTACAGCATATTATGGTTATAGATTTCCCATTGAAATAGCGGGTCTCTTCAAATCCTGAGGAAACCATATTGGCAAAACGCTTCGGAATGTAGCTAGATAACCATTCCATGACTGGTATACTTTTGTATTTATTCCATATGACAGTAGCTAAGATCTGTTAGTGATACTACCATATGTTTACATAAATAAATGCTTTAAATTTTTTTGCCAAAAAAGCCTTCCTTTGCCATTTCTTCTCTTCCGGCTTTTCTCCCTTACCAATACAAATGATACATAGGCTTGGCAACCACATTAATAGTTAAAAGCTCCCTTCATTATACTATTCTCTGTATAGATTTCCCAATTTCTGCCACAGTCACAGTCTGGACATCTTTATCTGCATATGAATATTAATAAAGAAATGTGAAATAAAAAAAATGATGATTAATGATAGTTAATAGGGACAAAAGCAAGAGTTTTTGTAAAGGGTTCTGAAAAAAAATGAAATGGAGTGGATACAAAAGTACCCATGTATCCTATATACATGTATTTCTCAGTATCACTTTGAACAATGTTTGGTAAAGCCAGACATATGGGGGCAGCAGTGTGTGGTTCAGTACTGCCCACAAACATGAAGTTTGCTTGCATATGATTGGATGGTTAAAGTCAGAAGAGCTATATTTCATTCACTAAGCTAAGTGAATCCCTTGCTGAATTGCTATTTCCTTCGTCAAGACTGCAGCCTTTTTTACTGGTCTTAAACAAATATTGAAATCAAGAAAATCAGGAGTCTTTATCTATCAACATATTCTGGGTCAATTTGCCATATGTTTGGTCTCCTTTATTGTCTTATTATAACTTTATGCAATCAAAGGGATCATTAGACTTATATGAAAATGATGCTGCCGGTATCTTTAAACCTCCAAAAATGTAAATTAAATAATGTAGTATAGTACATAATAAAATAAAATAATTTACTGGCAGATAAAACAGAACACAGTTTGTTACTTTGCAAAGAATACCAAATCACATGCAAATAAAATCTAAAACAATATGATTTTGCTGCCTCCTATGGGAATAGCCTAAACTCCTTTAGTAAATCAAACCCAATGACAAAGTAACTGGACAAGATCTGAGCTCCTACCCATTCCTGGTCAGAAAAAGCAATATTAAAATGGACCTGTCATCACAATTTCAACAGTATGTAAAAGGGTGGCTCTCCCATTTACATAATGACGTTTTTGAATTACACTTTTTAAAATTTAACACAATATCCCCTCCCATACCACCACAGTGTTAAAGACTGAAGGGGAGACCCGGAGCCTGCTAAGATACTTATGTCACATATCCCGAGAGTTCTGCTCCCTCTGCGCATGCCCAAGATCTGGCTTGCGTCATCATAGGCTTTGTTCTACTGTAAAAAATAAACAACCGCTCAAAATCAAACATGCACGGTAAGATTGGCACTTGTTTTTTTTTTTACATTTGGAGGAAGACACATCACCTGATGTTGCACTGAAAAAGTGCAAGATCAGGAGACATCAGGAAGAACCAGGGAAACGGAAGAATGAAAATGGAGGCACTGGGTGGAACAGTAAGCCCCAGAAAGAAGAGGGAAGCAGAAAAGGTGCGGGATTCATTAGGCGCGGTGTGTACATGGATCAAAAGCTTCTATCAAAACTTAAGGATAAGTGAATTTTTTTAAAAATTACGCTTTAAAGTCTCTTTTCCATTTTTTAAGGGAGCAATCTATTTTATTCTTCTGGGGATCCGAAATGATTTTAGATAGACTTGAAGGGGGCAAATGAAATACAAAGTTTGTCAAACGGAAAGCTTAGCCAATTCCTATTTTATTATTGCTTTGTGGTTATGAGAACTGTTAGGCGACAAGGTAAGCTGAAAATGTCTTTGTTATCTCATAAGCAATGCAGCAAAGATTATTGCCTATTTTTCTTGCTTCTAGTTTCCACGGTTTGAGCTTTGCTGTACAGAGATTGCAATAGGCTGATATACATACATACATTTACAATTATATACAATACATTTGATGAATATGGAGGTGCATTATTTTGTGTCTTTTATCTGCCTAAAGTTCAGCTTTAAGTCTAATGCACCTTTTAACATATTCATACCAAAACAATGAATATTAATAGCTTTATCCGTTACTTCCAAGACTTTATATATTCATATTTGATGTAATGTAAAACAATAGATTCTGATGGCAACCGGATTCAATTTCCTGTTATCAGTAGGTGTTTGCCTGCCACTTTGAACTAAGCCATGGTTCACGATTACCAGCTGATTACATGATAACGATGTCGTTTTGGACATCAATGTTAGCTGTCAGTTGAAATGACTCTGAGAATACAAGATCTATTCCTGTACACATTCATCATTCTTAAAAAATGTGCAATCAAAATCATAATCAGTATCTCTTCTTATCTATCATTTTGGTCATCTGTTTTCTCATTTTATAGCCTAATCATCATCCTTTGTCTTGTGTTTACTTTTACATTCCACATTAGCCTCTAGCTTAATCCCTTACCACCATAGAAACCCATAGAGATGGCTTTGAATTGTGTCATTAAAATACAGATTACAAGGAACAGCTGTTTTAGCTTTTAAAAGTATTGTCCTGTCATCTTGTCAACCACCGGGCCATATATTTATTATACTTAAAAAAATGCTGTTATGAAGGAGTTATATTGTAATGTATGCATGCTTTCAGATAAACTTTGGAGTTTAGTCATTTGGTTTCTAGGGAAGTTTTATTCTTTTTAAAATTGGTATATATTTTCTAAGCAGTATATCCCAGTAACCACATGGTAATGCCGTTTCCAGAAGCACATCTTCTACAAAATGTATTTTTTGGAAAGAAAAATGAAAGTTGGAAAAAGTAAAAGATTTACACTAATTCAGGCGTTCCTGGGTAGCTCACTGTGGTTAGCACTTTACCAACCGCTTGGTCTCCCCAATCACTGCACTGGTTCTTAATGAATCAGCTTTTCAACAAATTACAGCAAACATCAGCAGGCACTGCTGAACCACTCCAAGCCACCCCTTTATACACCTGGTGATATGTTACATGTAAGTTCACTGCCTGACATAAAAAGTCTGCCACGTTTTTTATGGTGTCTGTAACCTTGTTTGGTTGATTTCTTTTTAGGTCCCATCTATCTGGTGGGTGTCTAATAAAACAGAAAGCAAAGGTACATTCCTATAGTTTGTGTCTGTATAACATAAAGTGTCCAATTTATGAAAGCTTTCCAGAACTGGAGAAGATAGACTATCATGGGAGAACCTGGATGATCAAACAAACTTGGAATGGATCCAATCCAGGACTGGAAAAAAATGCCAACTAATAGAAAATTATTTTTAAGAAATTCATGGTTGCTAGATCTAGATATACCAGGTTCTCCCTTGACAGTCTATCCTCTCCAGTCTCTGAGATCCTTAAAAAATCGGGCCCAATGTGGTGGGATCCCTCTTGTCTTTCCCCACAGCACATACAGCAATAACACATGTTCTAGGGGAGAAAGGAGAGTTTAAAAAACCATCATGATTACATTGCTGTGTCCCCATTAGGAAACATTGGCCCAGCTTCAAGGTATTGTATGTTGGAAACAATAGGATTTCGAGGAAAATTGTATTCACAGGTTACATAAGTAGTATTTAAACAGAACACTGTCCTTAATGTGCACCCTAAGAAGGAATAGTGAATTGTTGCAAATAATGGCTTGTAAAATTTCCATAAATTTGCACTAAAATTTTACCAATTTTACAATTCCTTTTGAAATGAGTTCAAATTATTTATGCCTACATTTTTCCCATCCTACATTTCCATTATAATTACTTCTTGCTTGTAGACTTAATGTTAGTCTACAGACAGGGAATAGGAATTTCGGAGGAACTGCCAGTTGTTTGGTATTTCCTGATTAATATTTTCTTGGTTTTCAAGATGCAGAAGCTGCCCACAATGTTGATGTCTTTGTTATTGGTGCTTAAACTGGATGTTAAACTGTTGTCATAACTTTTGGCTATAGGCATTTAGTATTTACAAGTATTTACATTTTTTAAACTTCTTCTGTTGACTTTAACCATGAGATAGGTAGTTAGTTTGCAACTGTTGAAAACACAAGACTCTAATCCAAAAGGATTGTTTTAATAGGGATTTAGGAGTGTTGCCTAATAATAGCATATGGAAGAAGCAGGTAGGGACCTACTTTATTTTAGCAGGAATAACTAGCATAGAATTAGTAATGAATTGGAATTAAATTAAATTAAGGTTGTTTTGGACTAAATCTCTATTTCGTTGTTAAAGAACAACAGGAATAAAATTTACATCAAAGGCCCATTTACACCAGCAACACATCCAAAAGAAATAAAACTGGCAAACAATTATTTTTATTGTGCTCAATTTACAACAATGCGTTGCACTGCATGTGAAATTTTCGTGCCATGCATTGTTAAGAGGTTAAGCAGAATTTCTATACAATTAGGTTTACTTTCCTTTCAGCTCTCTATCAGCATTAAAAAATAAACCTGAACACTGTGAAAAGAAAATTCAATGACTAACCAGGCCCAAGAATGTGCAGGTGATGGCATCTCTGTGGCCAGGGTCGAAAATCCCACGTGTTCCAATTGGCGGATGTCAACCACCAGCTAACTAGATTGCGGCCAATGATTACCTTTGCAAACCATATTATTTTGGTAAGTTTTTCTGTAACTTTTTTTTCGACAATTTGTCTACTACACCTGGTGCTCAGATCAGCTCTTTTAAATGTCAGTTCAGTTTTGAGTTTGTTTTACAAAAATATATTTAGGGATTTCTATGCTACACAATTCTATTTCTCTGGTTTACCCATGGGATAAGAGATTAAACAGCACTAAGGAACAGATTGTGGTAAAGAGCAACTGAGGAAGGGAGAGCACACCACAAGCGCGATATGACCTTCTTTATTTAAAGGGGTCAACCTAATTCAATGAGAGTGTTTAGGATTTGGAGTATGGGTATTTTTTTATAATAAGACACTTTTTTATTTAATGACCAGTAATAATGAATGGACTTTGAGGCTGGAATTGACATGAACCCTACTTGATTTAATAATAATGTACTGTATATGAATGGAAAAGGAATTCACACATAGATGTAATTATTATTTATATAAATTTGAGTGTGGTATAAGGTATAAGATATTTTAACAAGCACAGGCATGTAGCTACAGAGCACTATGTAATTTATGGTTTTATGTTGGCATTACTGTGGTAATCAGACACAGCGGCTATAGTTGTGTGTTTTAGGAACTTCTGTTTATCAGGGATCGTGGAGTCAAATATTTTGGTGACCTTGTCCCTGGTAGATTCACTTATTCTGACCCTTGACAATAGGGCTGTGCAGTCCTTTATTCTCCTTTAAAACAATATGGTAGAACTTGGGATGGTAGGTAACATTTCCAAAAGCAAAGCAGTCATTACTTCCCATGCTGGCAGGTACAGAATGAAGCTCAGTTTCCCTGCATCTACAGAAATCACACTAGGTTTTATTTTTTTGTATGTACTTAATTGCGCCCAACTCTTGTACCCCACCACAGAAACAACTTGAATTTGGTAATCAAGGATCAAACAAGTCATCTCTGAGCCCCAGAGGGATGGGCCCTCAGGGCCTGGGCTCTAGTCCAAGACTTTAGGTTTAGGCTATAGTCTACAGGCAAAAACTCCAGCAAAAGACCATGTCAGGTCAGCATATTTATTAAAATACATTGCTGATAACTCTTCAGGCACCCACATGTAGAGTATACCCATGCTGCATTTCTCGCATAGAAATAAAACATAGATTGACAGCTCACACAACACAGAAAAACACCTGAAAAATTAAGATATCAGTCTGAAAATATATAATGCTCACATCTGATGCCAGCTGAATGGGAAGACCAGCCACTGTTAGCCTTGGGTAAAAAGGGCTTGGTGACGCTGAATGTTGTACATCCAGGAAAGATGCCCTGTCTCACTTAATACAGGTTCTAGTGCACACTGTGGGACAGCAATTGCATTACAGGAGAGGACCCTGTACAACTGCGCAAGACTGACGCAGGAAACAAACACTTTCAAAACTAAGTTGTGTAGTTTTCTAGGCTTTTCTCCCAGCTGCTATGAAAGCAGGACCAGGGATTCTATGTGACCTATTTCAGCTCTGCCAGCTTCACAGATCAGAGGTCAAAGGCTTTCCACACCTCCCTCTAAAGATGCCATTATGTTCCAATATTCGGGAGTAGAGACTATCACTGCACAAGATGTCGCT